>NC_134354.1:531876073-532215448 GCF_048569485.1 Anomaloglossus baeobatrachus
CCTAATAACATACTGAGCTATTAGGGATTGTGAGAACCGGTTACATTTTCTAGTACTATACAGGAAGAAATAGATATTTCAAACACCAGGTACAAAACAGTAACAATGAAGTAACATGACAACAATCTGCATAATTAATCATTCTATATGGTTGCAAGTCAAATTTATGTATGAGATAGTCAAGACGATTAATGAACACATTAATGAATCTGATCCTTTGGACTTCTGTTTGAGTTTACGAACTTCTTTTAATCTTTTGTCATGACTTATACCAGCTAAACTGTACCATGCACATTGCAGGCCTATTTATTGATTTACACAGCTTTAGTTTTAAAGTGCCATAATAAAAGAAACCCATGCCAAGTGACGGGACAGAACTTCAATTCTTCCACAGATATTCCATTTAAATGGATTCTGGACATTTACAAGATCTCCACCCTATGTAATAGTTGTTGGAGCAATTTGACTTTATGTTGTCAAAAGCTAGCCTATTATGCTAATTTAATGTATAAATGGTCAAGACTCAGGAAGCATGAGGTGATGTTTCTATAGATTATCTCAATAAATCAATAGGAAGAATGGCAAAGTTTATAAAGTAGGAATCACTTCTATTGAATGCTTCTTTTATGAAAGGAATGTTTGAATAACTTTCTTTATTTCAAGCAGTAATTATTATTTCTAACTTTTCCAGTGTCTTGATTATTATACTTCAGTTGTGACGAACAATAGACTGGTACTATAACTTAATAACACATAATGATATACAAGAAAAGCAATTAAAAGAGATTCAGCTGTGCCATCCCTACAGTTTATTTATTTGTTTGTTAGTTATGTTTTTCATTACTGTTTTCATTGCAGATGATACTAAACTCTGCTAGGTGATCAATACAGAGGAGGATAATTTAATATTACAGAAGGTTTTATGTAAGCTAGAGGCTTGGGCTGAGAAATGGCAATTGAAGTTTAATGTGGATAAATGTAAAATCATGCACTTGGACAAAGGAAATAAAATGTACAATTAAGTACTTAATGATGCTGAATGTTTTTGTATACAAATAAAACAGAAGCCAAACTTACACTATTTGAGATATGGTTGTATATATAAATTTGGTAGGCAAACTAGATGTCGATTATTCCAAACATATAAGAAGAATGTGATGCTTCCAAACCCCAAATACGTATTGAAGTATTAACAATAGTTCAGGTGCCAAGGGTTTTTTTTAATAGATTTTGAGAATAGAGAAAAGCGAATCGGTGGAAGTTCGGTTCAGCGGGTGCAGCTGAATCGAACCTCCACAAGTTCGAGCTTGACCTGAACCCTAATGGAAAACACTGATTGGCAGTTTGGGTCTCTGCCCACATACAGCCAGCCATAAGCAGAACACTTCCGAGGGCAGGTTGACAGGGTTTTTCCATTATTTTTAGTTGCTCACTATATCCGATCACTGTTGTTACCCCCAGTGTGAGCCATTCAAACACTGCAAGCGGCTCATACTGGGCTGAGATCTATCATGCCCACATCACACTGCCATGACACCCCCTCTTCCTAGACTCGGGAACACCGTATTTCCCCACTCGTGCTACCACTGACGTCCTTCAGCTGTGACCCCGCTCCATCGCCGCCATTCCCCCCATGTGCTATATCCGGATTATAACATGCACCCCCATTTTTTAGCCAATTTGGGGGAAAAAAAAGTGTGTCTTTTAATACGAAAAATCCACTATATAAATACATGTAAGAATTATGACTTCATCAAGAAGAGGCTGCATTAACAATCCTAATGTATTTTGCTACATCTGTGGAGAGTACATGGGTGCAAAGAAGAAATATCACAGAATTTGTCCACCGAATATACTTTGCTTGTTTTTAAGTACTGCTTGGAGACCAGGATAGGTCTTGGACTCCACATATGGTTTGAAAAACATGTGTAGAGCACCTACAACAGTGGACAAATGGTGAAAGAAAAGTTTAAATTTTGGAGTGCCAATGGTATGGAGGGAACCAAAAAACCACCATGACGATTGTTATTTTTGTGTTGTAAAATTTAAAAGGCTTTAATTTTACAAGACAGCTTAGTGGGATTATTCTGATTTGGAATCAGCAAGACGACCTACCCCACATGACTATGCTGTTCCCATACCAGTGTCTACCAGATGACCAGACTATCCACTTTCAGAATGAAGAGATGCAGGGTTTGGAGTGAATGGCAGTGTATGGTGTGTATGGGATTGGAGTGTATGGTGAATTTGAGGGAAGATCTTTGAGACTTCAACTAGAGATGAGCGAACCTCCCAATTTTCGGTTCAGTTCGTGTTTGCCGAATTTACCTGCAGTTCGACAAAGAGATTGACAAATATATCCAAACACCATTGAATTTAATGGGAAGCAAAACATGTGTTAGTAAAGGCTAGGGGGGTGGTGTTAGTAAGAGTTGGGGAGCTGCATAAGAAAGAAATAAGGAATACAGCAGTTCAGTTATACTTACCGACCTTCCCTGCAGCTGTAACACTACTTTTAGGTAAGTGCATTAAAGCTCATACAGATTCACTACTTCCACCAACCACCATCAGTCCCGGCATCTATGATTTGTTGGAATCACAGATGCTGTCTACGTGTATGCAGTGGTCTAAAAATAAATAAATAAATAATGGCCAGAGGGTCCCCATATTCCAATACCCAGCACAGATAAAGCAGATGGGTACAAACTAATATAGGAGGTTAATGACAGCTGAGATTTATCAACAAATTACGGCTGCCTTCAAGACCTAGATAAGTGATGGACAGGATCCATGAGATCCCCATTACTAACCCTGTAAGTAAAAAAAAACAAAACAAAATCAAAGAAAAAATTCTTTCTTTTAAATAAAATACAAAAAAAACCCTCTTTCTCCAATTTATTAACCCACCAAACAGCCAGGTATGAAGTAATCCATATGAGGTTCCACGACAATCCCGGCTTTGCTACATACTGAAGTTGCAGCTCAAGGGCACAGTATAGAACATACTATGACTGAGCCACAGCTGTCAGTGGTGACGTCACTAAATTTATCTGCGGTCACAGCTGCAGGTTCCCACTGTACCCACCCGTGACCGCAGGTAAACTGACCTCGAGTAAACTGATTGACCTCAGTGACCTTATCTCAGGTGAATTGAATGCAATCATACCTGCATCTCCTGGCAAAAAACTGCATGTTTTTTTTTGCCAAGAGATGCAGATTTGGTGCAGAAAATTCAGAAAAAGTTGCATCTTATGGCAGAAAACCCACACTGAAATAGTGTGAAAACCGTTTTTGTGCATTTTTTTGCCAAGAGAAGCAGATTTGGTCTGAAATTTATACAAAAAAGTGCATTTTCTGGCCAAAAAAAACTGCATTAAAATGCAATTTGGTATTGATACATTTTATTGCAAGAAGATGCAGATTTGGTGCAGGAATTTGGAGTATAAATTTCAGGACCAAATCTGCATCTCCTGGCAAAAAGCTTTATTTTATTTGCAGTTTTCTGCCAGGAGATGTAGATTTGGTGCAGAAAAGTCTGCACCAGATTATTACACCAAATTTGCATCTCCATGCAGAAAACCACACCGAAATGGCTTAAAAACTGCGGGTTTTTTGCAGTTTTTTGCCAGAAGATGCAGATTTGGTGCTGGAATTTATACATCAAATTCCTGCACCAAATCTGTACTTTTGATTGAACTCAGTTCACATGAGTTGAGGTCACTGAGTTCAATAAGTTTACTTGAGGTCAGTTTACCTGCAGTCCAGCTGTGGCCACAGATAAACTTAGGGATGTCATTACTCACAGCTGCAGCTCCATAATGACATTCTGTACTGTGCCCGCATGCTGCAACTTCAAAATTTAGCAGAGCTGGGATTGTCATGGGACCTTGTGTGGATTATGTCGTACCTGGGTGTTTGATGTTAACAAATTGCTGAAAGATGTGTTTTTTGTATTGTATTTCAAATAAAGTATTTTTTGGTGTTTGTTTTTTATTTATTTTTTCTTACAGGGTTAGTAATGGTGGGGTCTAATAGACCCTACCTATTACTAATCTAGGACTTCATGGCAGCTGTGAGCTGTCATTAACCCCTTAAATTACCATGATTGCCTCCACACCAGGGCAATCTGGCTGAGCTGGGTTAAATGCTGAGATTGTCACATCTAATGAATATGACAATTCTGGGAGGCTGCTGGCTTCTATTTTGAGCCTGGGGGCCAATAACCATGGGCCTTCCCAGCCTGAAAATACCAGCCTCCTGTGTCGGCCTTGTCTTAGTTAAGTATCAAAATGAGGCGATACCGAACGTCATTTTTTAAAAATTTTTATTTAAATAATTAAAAAAAAGTCACATGTGGGTCCTCACATTTTGATACAAAGTGCATGGCTAGGGGCTGCAGCCTGAAACGCTCTGGCTTCTAAACAAAAATCTGAATGGGCAAAGCTCGTGATAAATTTGAGATTGGTGTGCTTTTTTCAAACAAGTTCACTCATCTCTAGCCTCAACCATTAAGCCAAAAAAGCCTTAATGACTTGATTCGAGACTTAAATCTGTCCAAGCAAGCATCTGAACTCTAGCGTCCAGACTTAAGATACAAAATCTTATAAAGGCGGAAGTTAAAAGTACAGCCTATCGGAAAAGAGAAGAGCGGATTCTCCCATATTTCAACCAAGAGGTAGAATTTGTATAGTGCAATTATATGCAAGGAATTGTACTTTAATTGGCGTTAATGAATATCAACCAGAAGACTAGCAGCTTTATATAGAAAGCTACATTAGAAGCTTGAAATGTGTTCTCTTGCACAATGGCAATCACGATACATCTCTTTTCATTGCTCAATTAACCGAGCATAAAGAGGAATATGAAAATTTAGAAATTGCATTATAGAAAATCTGTCATCATGAACATCCATGGTCGATTTGTGTTGATCTAAAGATGTTGAACTTTTTGCTTGGACAGTAATCTGGACACACAAGATATCCATATGTGCATCTGGGATAGCAGGGCAAAGCAAGATGATTAGACAAAGGTGTCAGGGCCTACAAGGGAAAAAATTATTGTGTGCACTGCAAATATCATCAACAAGCTGCTGGTACACAAGAGCAAAATTATTCTCCCACCGCTACATATAAAGCTAGGATTAATGAAGCAATTTGTTAGGGGGTTTAGAAAAATTGGGTAATTGCTTCAAGTTCATTTGTAGATCATCATCCCTGGACCGAGCATGAAAAAACTAAAAGCTGGAGTCTTAGATGGTCTTCATAGTTGAAAGTCATGAGGGATTCCGATTTCACCACATCAACAAATGACACTGGGGCTTCGACCTGGAAGATTGTTGTCTTTGTAGAGAAGAACTACTTGGGCAAGCACAGAGTGCACAATTATAAACAACTGGTGAAAGATTGGTCCAATATGACAATAAGGGCCTTGGACCAAAAAATGTTGTGCACTTCTGATCTAACCAATAAAAATAACAAAAATGAAAAAATGATCATATCCATTAGGAAGGACCTGTTTTACAGCTCACCAGCGACCATGTAGTGATGCAGCAACGATCCTGACCAGGTCAGATCGCTGGTCGGATCGCTGCTGCATCGCAAAAGTGTGATGGTACCCTTACACTTTACTGACATGGCACTAAAGTCTATAATGATCTATTAATAACTAAATCTAATAACTGCTACTCCCTGCTGATTCTCTTGGACTTTTCTGCATTATTGGACACTGGATATCACCAGCAAGTCCTCACTATGCTCCTCTTAATTGGCCTGAAGGACACCATTCTCTTTTGGTTCTCCTCCTATTTTTCTGACCGTTCCCTTATTGTATTGTTAGCTCTTCTACCCTGCTTTTCTCCTTACTGCTCAAGTTCCTCAGGGTTTAATCTTCAGCCCATTCATCTTTTCCCTATGTTTTACCCCTTTTGGACAAACCATCAGCAAATTTGATTTCCAGTACCATTTCTATGCATAGAATCCAATATAATCTTCTCACTCTTACATTCATAACTCTTCACAGTTCTGTACCACCCTACATTTCCACCTTGATCTCTGTCTACCATTCTTAAACCAAAAAATATAGTTCCCATAGGTATACAATGATATTATTATTCCTGGTCCCCCCAAAAATAACCTTTGCAGAATGCATTAGATCAAACAGACATTAATAAATTAGTCCATCATCAAAGACTATGCAAAACATTTTATTATTGAAAGTTGTCTACAAATATCCCCACACAGAAAAGAGCTGAGATACATTAAAAATACCCCTGCACCCATAAAACCAAGAAAGAATGGCTCCAGCAGCAGTTAACATGATAGCACCATATAAAAATTCATGCATATCACAAATCTAAATTATTAGTGTAGTGACCAGAAAAGCCACTACCAATGGGTGTTCTGTATTATCTATGTGATTACATTTGTGACACCTATTCCCCACCTTGGGAGGAGGTAAATTATTTAGCGTTGCGCTGCCCTCTACTGCCTTGCTTTGGTATTGCAATTGATTTGAAAGCAAGGAAGTGGCTGTTGGGGGCGGAGCTTGAGGAGGCAGTTTAAAAGAAAAAAACGGTTAGATGCAGTTGAGTTGCTGTGATGCAGCAGAAAAAAGAGAGACCTCCATTGAGATATGCGGGGAGTGTAATTATCACCCTATTCAGAGCGCCCCGTTTCTGCAACAACAGAGTACTGAAAAACACAGTTAATCCAATTGATAGTGACATCCATCCTCCCAAGGCCGGGATAGGAAAAACGCTTGAACTAGTTCACTGTAATCCTTGGTGTCTGTCTTCCTTCAGCGGCCTTATACCTGGCAGATATCACCACAACTCAGTCTCCTATCTGTTATTTTTCTCTTTATAATTTGCCACCTAACCTAGGGATTTGCTGGAGCCATTGGAGACACCGTGACCTGACCATCCTCTGAGGTAGTAGGCCCGGCTTCTCACAAGGCGGTGCAGCAAATTACAAGTCTTGAATAAGCTTCAGTACAATGTCTCCCCTCATGCCAATCCAATAGAATCGACGACGGACTGTGGCCTCTGTCTTCTGCACTCCAAAGAGACTCTGGTGTTTGTGTTTATTTTGTTAATTTTTTGAGTTATTGAAAATGCTACAAAGATTATTGTTGCACTGAAATGCATGTTTATCTGATGTTACGGTATTTTCATGATTATTAAGTGCCCTCAAAGTTTTTACAGAGAGTAGGAAGAACATTCCTCTATTCCTAGTACCTCAACATCAACCATGGTACATATTTTGCAGTTATTCGGGTTTCCACCTATATCTTAACGGGTTTACCAACCTGAGACAGAATCCTTTCTAGGAATTCCGATGTAACCTATGGGAAGAAGTATTGAATGGAGCCCATAGATTTGCTATAGACATAGGGTTCTGCCCTAACTTAGCGCCCCGGGCCTACTACCTCAGAGGATGTTCAGGTCACGGTGTCTCCGATGGCTCCAGCAAATCCCTAGGTTAGGTGGCAAATTATAAAGAGAAAAATAACAGAGATAGTAGACTGAGTTGTGGTGATATCTGCCAGGTATAAGGCCGCTGAAGGAAGACAGACACCGAGGATTACAGTGGGCCAGTTCAAGCGTTTTTCCTATCCTGGCCTTGGGAGGATGGATGTCACTATCAATGGGATTAACTGCGTTTTTCAGTACTCTGTTGTTGCAGAAACGGGGCGCTCTGAATAGGGTGATAATTACACTCCCCGCATATCTCAATGGAGGTCTCTCTTTTTTTCTGCTGCATCACAGCAACTCAACCGCATCTAAACGTTTTTTTCTTTTAAACTGCCTCCTCAAGCTCTGCCCCAACAGCCACTTCCTTGCTTTCAAATCAATTGCAATACCAAAGCAAGGCAGTAGAGGGCAGCGCAACGCTAAATCATTTACCTCCTCCCAAGGTGGGAAATAGGTGTCACAAATGTAATCACATAGATAATACAGAACACCCATTGGTAGTGGCTTTTCTGGTCACTACATTAGTATGAAAGGTTAAGTGTCCAAGAAAAATAAACTAGAAAGATTTAACAGTACATGCATATAAATCAAGACTAAACAATATTTAATATATAGTCACAAACAATAGTATCATGAAATGAATCAAGATCAGTGCAATTGTTGATGAAGGCCTCCTGATGAAGTTGTGCAGGAAACACGTGTCGGGGCACTGGGCATTGTGCTTCACCAGTGGCACATGTATTTTTTGCAAATTGTGGTTAGTTTTCTCTTGTCAGCAATGAATGAATTGCCACTGGAGCCATTTTGCCATGGTTTTATGTGTGTGGGGGTATTTTTAATGTAATCTCAGCTCTTTTCTATGTGGGGATTTTTGAAGACAATTTTCAATAATAAAATGTTTCGTATAGTCTGTCTACCATTCTACCTGTCCTCTCTATTTTGCTACTGACCCAGCACTAACATACTGTATAATCCAATCCCACATCTGTCTCCAGGACTTCTCATGTGTTGCATCAACCTTCTGGAATGCACTACTGTAGGAAATCTGATTAATTCCCTGTATCCACAGTTTGAAGAATGCCCTAAAAACACATTTCTTTAGCCTGGCCTATCACCTCACTTCACTAATCTTAGTAACTATATATACTCTGTTCTATCTTCCATGCACTTGGTAGATTTTTGTGCCTTTACTTGTATAGATATTGACTGGTGACTGGTTCATGCACTGTTATTTGAATGCCCCTTTTTATTATGTTAATGGCTGGATATTAAATGGCAAGCACTTTATTTTTCTATTTATTTTTTGTGTTACCCCTATTTCTTTACAGCTCATAAGCTTGCAAGCAAGGCACTCACTCCTCTTGGTATGCTTTGAACTATGTGTTACTCTATAAAGTCTTATCCTGCTTGCATAAGTACCATCTGAATTGTTCTGCGGAATATGTTGCTGTTATAGATACAATAAATTATTTGTATCATTATAGTATTGTTATTATTATTATTATTTATGAAATCTTTTGATACTGATCAAGTTTTTTTTAAAAATATGTTGAATTGCACTTTTTTACACTTTCACTTCAATTCAAATTTCTTAACCATTTTTCAGTATTTTGTATGGTAAAATGAATGTTATCTTTCAAAATTCCAAAAAAACAGACTATAGCATAGCATGTAAACCATGAATGTAAGAATATAGGTATGCATTATTGCTAAAGGAAATCTAAGAAAAAATGAGAAATTTAGCATACAAAGATGGCCATTTTTATATCTGCCCCAATTGCCACGACAGGGCATATCGCATAACTGGGTACCTACTCTGAACTGAATCCTCTTTCTGGGTTTATGTATGGGCACATATGAACCTGATATAGTGAATCAAATCATCTGTGGCTAGTGGGGGAGGAATGCACCATCAGAAGGCATGACCCCCATTAATCTAGACAAAAAGACTGAGGGCACTACCAAAACTGCAATGTGAACAGATGCATAACTGAACATGACATAAAATTACAAAAAAGAGACAGTTTGCACTCTGAAATGCTATGGCATGAAACAATGAATGCAAGAATATAGATATGTATTACGGCTAAGGAAAATCTAAGAAAAAATTGAGATATTTAACATATAGAAATGGCCATTTTTATATCTGCCCAGTCGCCACATCACAGCATATCTCATAACTGGGTACCTACTCTATATTGAAGCCTCTCTCTGGGTTTAAAAATTTCCTTTTTATGGGCAACTAGGAATCTGCTATAAAGGATAAAATCACCTGTGGCTAGTGGGGGAGGGATATCCGGTCAGAAGGCATGACCCCCATCTTTCAAAACTGCAACTTATCACAATCTTATATATTGCTATGTTAATTGAAAAAAAGTTATAGCTGTTGTAATAGTGGGTAGAAAGAAATAAAAGTACTAAACCAAAAAATGGATGTGGCAGGAGGGTGTAGAACAGAGAATATAGCCTAGAATTGATATTCTTCTTTACCCATATGCTAGCATTCAGGTACACCTTTTAACACAGCATGTGTTGAGTTTAAAGAACATATATTTAGCATCCTATTACATGAATATTTATATCCAACTTTCTATTACTCACTCATTTTTCATGTCTTATTCATATACTACACCATGAATCACAAACATGAAATAAAGTCTTGAAAGTAAACAAGATGAAACTCTAATTATATAAAATGAGAATTATGTTTTTGCTTTTCAATTAGTCCAGCACTTGCTGTTTTATTACACAAAATAAAACACTTTTTTTTACATTGTACAAGGTTCAATAAAATTCTATAGTATATATTACAAAATACCGTTCTTTAAGGACGTGGTTAGAATGGAAAGGATACTTTTTTTAAGGGCAGGATATTTTAACCATAGAAAGCTATGGCTGGTAGATGCATCAATTTATTATCCAATGGAGAGCAGAAGACTGAGATCTCTACCAATTCTGAAATGAAGGAGCCACTGAACAGTTTACAGGTAGTGTGGTCCTTGTTTCTAGACGTTGCTTGAGGTCCTTCTTTGTGCCTATTTCCAATTTAGCTCTTTGTAGAAGCTTGACTTCCCTTGAATAGAGCAATAATAATCTCAGTTTGGGAATAAAGCTGTGCTGAAAACAGGTGAAGATGTTATAACTGTTTTGCTGTATATATGGATCAGTGCATATCCCAATAGATGACTCTGCATGATTAGTGTTATGTGTTATCTGTACTTTGAACCTTGACAGAAACTTAACAGAGCCAATTATATAATCCTATGTGATCCATCTGGATTCAATTAGATCCTGGTTTTAGAATAACTGTCATGTCTCATACCAAGTAAGCCATTCCTCAGTATAAGTTCATAGAATCATAAAATGGTAAAGTTGGAAGGGACCTCTAGGGCCATCAGGTCCAACCCCCTGCGAGTGCAGGTTTTCCTAAATCAACCCAGCTACACGTTTATCCAGCTTCCACTTGAAGATTTCCATTGATGGAGAGCTCACTACCTGTGTTAGCAAAGCACAAGTATTTTGTATTTTTTTTTAATAAATAATAGTAAATCTAGTTGGGAGGGGTCATTAATTATTTTTTTTCTAGAGTGATTGACTAGAATAATTATAACAATTAGAATTAATATATTTCCATATTCCAAATATATGATTATTTAATTTTAAAAATAATGTTTGATTTATAAGACAAAATGAATTCTCAGTTCTTTCTAAAGTCAGTATAAAAAATTAATTTATTTTCATTACTATGTCACAATTATCTTGACAGAAACCTAATTTATAGATTCCACTAAACTTGTTTTTACATTACTGTATTGAACACTTTATGAAGATTTTTTGATAATTGTTTCAAATAATAAAGATATCAGCTATTTTTACTTATATAGTTAGTGCCCTGAAAAAGTATTCATACTCTGAACTTTTCCAGACTTTTTCAGGTTACACCCACAAATTTAAATGTATTCTATTAAGATTTCATGTGGTTTACCAACACAATGTAGCAAGTACTTGTGAAGTGTAAAGAAAATGATGAAAGGTTTTCTAAATATTTTAAAAATCTAAATTGGAAAACTGTAACGTGCATTTGTATTCAATCCCCTGTAGTATTATAGCCCCAAAATAAAAATCTGTGTGACCAATTGCCTCTGGACGTTACCTACTGTAATTAGTAACTTGAGTCCCCCTGTGTGTAATTTAGTCTCAGTGTAACTATAGCTGTTCTGTGAAAGTCTAAAAGTCTAAGAGTTTGTTTGAGAACATTAGGGATCATACAGCATTATGAAAACCAAGGAACACACCAGACAGGTCAGGGTGAAAGTTGTGAAGAAGAGTGAGCAAGGTTAGGTTATCAAAAAAAGAGCTCAAGCTCTAAACATCTCACAGAGCACTTTTCAATCAATTATCCAAAAATGGAAGGAGTATGGTACAACTGCAAACCTATAAAGATGCGGTTGTTAACCTAAACTGATATCTCTACCAAGGAGATCACTAATTGGAAAAGCAACTTTGGAGTAGCTGTTGAGATTCACAGGTTAGGTGGGAGAATCTGTCCACATGACAACTAGTCTGACACTCTACAAATCTGGCCTTCATGAAAGAGTAGCAAGCCATTTTTTTTAAAACAACTCATAAGAAATCCCATTTCCAGCTTGCAAAATCCATGCAAGGGACACAACATGTGGAGAAGGTTCTCTGGTCAGATGAGATCAAATAGAAACTTTTTGAGCAAAATGCTATGTGCGGCGGAAAACCAATACTGCTCCTCAATCTGAAAATTTCACCACCAGCATCAAACATGGTAGTACTGATGCTTTTCTTTAGCACTAAAAGAGAAGCTGGTCAGAGTTGATGAGAAGATGGATCACACTATATAGAGGGCAATCCTGGAAGTAAACCTTTAAGAGGCTTCAATAGATTTCAGACTGGGGTGTAGGTTCACCTTCAAGCAGGACAATGACCCTAAACATACTGCCAGAGCTACAATGGAATGTTTTAGAACAAAGCATCTTCATGTGTTTGAATGGCACAGTCTAAATGCAGACCTAAATCCCATTTGGAATCCATGGCAAGACTGTAACATTAAAACGGTTAGAGGTATGAATACTTTTCAAAGGCACTGTAGTTTTGGTTGTCTGCCATTATTCCAAATAAATGATATATAAAGTATGTATTCAATGGTTGTCAGTCATAAAACTTCAACTGGAATACATGAATAGAATATCTGTTATTCCAATTATGACTTTTACGCAGCTCTTTGTTCATGTCAGGGAATGTCATTGATCTCCAGTCAGCAGCATGGTATACTGAAAACATGTTGCACTGGATGCATTTTACTTGTTAGTATTTATTATATCAAACATATATACTGTATATGTTTTGTTTATGACAGGCATAATGATTTATAAAATCTTTGTTGCTGGTAATAGGATAATGAATAGGATAAGCATGTATTGCCAGATTGGTGAGAGTTTTAGAATATAAACTGTTGTTCTAATTAAAAGAACGGTTCAGGAAGATGTGATACATATTCAACTCATCATCATACTAATTAAAAGATACGTGTAATGGCAATTTATTAGAAGCGCACATGTTTTTCCTGAGTGGTCGCCTATTGTAAAAGAGGTAACAATTTATTTTCAATTATAAAAGAAAATACCAAATAAGTAAAAAAAAAAAAAAGTTATTTAAAGACCTTACAGTATATGAATTCTTTGGAGACACAGCTGTTTTTTTTCTCGCATTTCTGGAGTCATAACTTTTTTTTTAAAGCTGTAGAAGGGCATGTTTTATTCACATAAAGTTTTGTTTGTATGTTTTAAATAAAAAAAAGGAAAAAGAAGGTATGCAACAAAGGAGATCACCAGAATAAATATTCAAAAATAGTTCACAATTTTATTGATAGCAAAAAAGACACCAACAAACATGTTAAAAACATTTAAAAACTAACAAAAAGTGCAGAAGATAAATGGGTTTCGTATACAATAAGGCAAAACTACCCCCAAGGTATCCACGTCCAATAGAATATAATCCATATACTGAATCCGCCATAAACCAAAATATATACACAGTGGTTTAGTGAGTAAAAAAGGGCTGCCTAGTACAAATCACATAAAAATGGACATGAAAAAAAAACCCCTCAAATAGATAAATGCATATCAATCAATATCCTCCCTATCAGAATCACAAGAAGGGATAAAGCAAATGGAATGCAAAGATGCAGCCATGATGGAGGAGAAAACCTGCAGTACCCCACCAGAGCATTGCAGCAGGTCCTTGCGCTCCACCACACAGCCTCTCAAGATTCTGCCGGTGAGAAGAAATCAGTGTCGCTGGATGTGGTGAGTGTGTGTGTGATCTGATTGTGTATGTAATCCGATGCTTGTGTGTGAGATTGGATGTGTGCAGGTGTGCGATCACTGCAGGTCCTCTACTCGGCATCTGGTGAGTGTGATTGCGGGGTGTTCACTGTCTACAATTAAGTGTCCTGCAGTATTCTTTAATTTTTTTGGCTGCAGGGACACTTCATTATTGAACCATGACTAGGGCTTATTTTTGGGGGAGGGCTTATATTTAAGCCTTGCTCTGAAAATGCTGAAAATCCCTGCTAGGGCTTATTTTTGGGGGAAGGCTTATTTTTGGGAAAACACAGTAGGATAAAACTAAAGATTTTGCATTTCAGAGAAATTACTTTGTAAAACGAAATCTTGTAGAATGCACTTATTATGTTGCAAAGTTATTTTATTGAATTTAGAGGGTCAGATAATGTTAAGATCATATTATCAGCAAACAATCCTTTCTTGTGATGTTTCAAATTTGTAGGAATACCTTTAATAATTAATTTATTCTAATGGCTTCTGCAAAAGGTTCCATAACATGGGTAAATAATATTGGGGGTAAAGGGCAACACTGTCTGGTCCCGTTAGAGGTATTACAATAAGTTGAAGGGAAATTATTAATAAGAACATTAGCTGAAGGGTTGGTATAAGGAGCTGGAATAGCTTTAAAGATCTTACCAGAAAGTCCAAATTTAGATAATGGGGCAAACATATAAGTCCAATTGATTTAGTCAAAAGCCTTTTCGGCATCTAGAGATAATATAATGGATGGTATCTTTATAATTTCTGTAAGTGAGATCAAATGAATAATTCTTCTGGTGCCACCTGAGGTGTGTCGTTCTTTCACAAACCCTACTTGATGTCTATGAATCAGATCAGACAGGTATTCCGCCAATCTATTTGGAATAATTTTTGAGGAAACCTTAATATCAGCATTAAGAAGAGAAATAGATCTGTGATTTGGAATTAATGTTGGGTCCGTTTGATGTTTATGAATTACCAAGATTGTGGTTTGCAAGTTTTCAGGCGGAAAATGGCTTTCATTAATAGCGTAATTAAACATATTTGTAAAAGGGATAGATAGATAGATAGATAGATAGATAGATAGAATCTTCGTACCAGGGGCTTTTGCGTAACACTGATTCCACCTCTACGGGAGAGAACAATGTATTTAAATTCGCAAATTGATTTTC
Organism: Anomaloglossus baeobatrachus; assembly: GCF_048569485.1. NCBI lineage: Eukaryota > Metazoa > Chordata > Amphibia > Anura > Aromobatidae > Anomaloglossus > Anomaloglossus baeobatrachus. The sequence continues at coordinate 531,891,070 of NC_134354.1, forward strand.
TTTAAGAGATGGTAGATGAATATTAGATAGAAAATTTGTTATATCTTGCTGGTTTGGCTGTATATTGTCTTTATCATCTTTAAGATTATATAAAGAGTGGAAGAAATTAACAAATGCTTCAGCAATATCTACTGAGTGGGAAAAAAATCTTGTTAGATTTGTGGATGTAAGAAATGTTAGTTTTCTTTTTATGTTGTTTGAATTTTTTTGCCATAATTTTATTATAATTAAATAATTTATAGATTTTACTGACTAAACCATTTTGTCGTAGTCTGCAATTAATAGGGACTTCAGCTCAGTCCTTAATTTCAGAATTTTCGAGTGCTGAACATGAGAGGGGATATTTTGCTGGAGTTTCTCTTCCTCCGCAATTTTATTAATGATTTTCTGTATTTTCTTCTTGTTTGTTTTTTATACTGAGAATTAATTTGTATGAGAGTTCCTCTAATTGCTGCTTTATGCGCACTCCAAACTGTTATGAAAGATAATACTTGAGATGTATTTTCTTTAAAATAATTTTGAATTGATTCTTCTATCTTCTCTTTAAAAGATGGCTGGTTAAGTAAGAACGTATTTCATCACCATAATCTGGTGTAATTTTATATATTGGATGTTAAAATCGTAAAAAAGACTGGAGCGTGCTCTGACCACATGATGTTGCCTATATTTATTTTTTTAAAATTTGGATAGGGAATGAATATTTGTTAGGATATATTTGATCCTAGAGAATATGTGATGCTTATCGGAGTAATAAGTGTATTCCCTAGTTGATAAATTAAAACATCTAAATACAACAAAAAGACTTTCTTGATCTATCCAATTCTTTAGAGTAAATTTTTTTGGTCCGGTTGAAGCCGTTGTATTTAAAGTTTGTTCTGGGATGTTGTTGAAGTCATTTAAGATGACCACATTTCCAGCTTGAAGATTTTTAAGTTTTTCAATAATCTTATTTAGAAAGGTCATCTGTCCCTGGTTGGGAGCATAAATATTGACTATAGTATAAGTACAATTAATTATTTTATGAATGAGAATGTGATAACGCCCATCCTCATCTTTATCTTCTGATACAATTTGAAAAGTTACGGAGTCTCAATTGGCTGTAAGAACACCTGCCTTTTTTTTGTGAAGATGACTTATCTTCAGAAAATACACTTATATAGGACTTATATATAAGTAAAATTTTTATGGGTGAAGTTAGGAGGGTTGCCATTAGAATATTTGGATATCCTGAAGATATATAATATCTAATTTTGATTTTTTAACGTCCTTCCAAATATAATGCCTCCTAATAGGGCTATTAAGTGCCTTAACATTCATTGACATCATATTGACAGCCATAAGGTTTGAAGAAAAGAGAATATTTGTTTAAACTAAAAACCATAACTTGCCATAATAAAAAACATCATTGTTATTAAATTACATTTGTTTACATTGAAATCACCAGTATAAAAAAAATTATAATATAAAATACAAAAAGAAACAATGTCCAAAACCTGAAATGCAAAAACTTCATCTAATCCATCTCAGATGACCTGGGTGTATATATATATATATATATCCTGGAAATAAGATACATGTGGTTACATACAGTGAACTATAGTTTTGAAGCAGGCCAATTTCCATCAACAGGATAGATATCATTTTTATCAGTATTTAATCATTGCGTCAATTTAGTTTTTTTTTTGCTTTAAGGCTGTGCGTCCACGATGACTATTTGGTCAAAAACTCAACAAAACCTCATCGTGGGAACATTGCCAAAAAAAGGCTTTCACACAAAGATACATGTGTAAGTAAAGTTTCACACATAAAATGAAAAGCGAAGATCTCCAACATAAAATAAAATCCAATTTATTGAAAAATGATTTAAAATCCATACCTGGTTGGAGCCACGTAACTGAGTGGCTCCGACCAGACATGGATTTTAAATAGTTTTTCAATAAATTGGATTTTATTTTATCTTGGAGATCTCCGCTTTTCCTTCTGTGATTGGACCGACAGTCTGGACCCTGGATTAGGCTCCATCCCATGTGGGCAACAGGTTCTATGTATTATCTATGATAGGGAGCCTCAATCTCTGTTTGAAGTATAAAGTTTCACACATAGCAAATATTTTTCCTGCTGTTCTTGTCAAAATAAGAGTTTTTTTCATTTCTTTGGGGACTTTGTGATTTTTGAAAAATAAAAAATAGCATGTAGGCATGGACTTATTTATTTATTTATTTATTTTACTTTTCCCCCTTTCACTCAATAAAAATATTTACAATTTTAATACTTAAAAAATGATTGTGAATAAAAAAAAGCCACAAAAAATGTTTCCATACATTTTTTACAAATAAAAAACATGCTACCAAAAAAATCAGTGTGACGGAGAAAACCTATATTGCTATATTGTAGTGCTCTTTTTCATCTATGACATTTAGAAGACCATTCTGAGATTTTTTTGTATCCACCAAATGAACCCAGAGTAGGAATGGACATTCATTTTACATGAAACAAATGCTTCCACTAGCGCATGACTTAATCATTGCTGGAAGGCAGGCAACAGCAACCAAGATAATGTTTTTAAATAGCATTTAAATATACATAAAAGTCTTTTTTGTCACATTTTGCAGTTTAGCCAGCTGTAATCGAGGATAAATTAGCTGCATTTAATTATAATGGCAATTAGCAGATCCTGAAGTTCAGTGTTTTGCAATTTAATTGTAAATGAAAGGAAAGTAAAATAAATATTAGGCGATGTGCACATGCTGAGTATTTGGTGAGATTTTTACCTTGGTATTTTTAAGCCAAAATCAGAAGCGGTACAATTAGAGGAAAAGTGTAATAGAAACATGAGCACCATTTCTGTATTTTATATCCATTTGGTGTTGGCTTCCTGTTTTAAGTGTATTGGGACAAGACGGCACAAAAAACGCTTCAGTAAAATGCAATTTTTTTCTGACATCACTGATGTCTCATGGACTACACAGTGATGTGGTCTGTGAAACAAGTACCAGAAAAAACACGTACATTTAAAATAAAGAGATTTTTAAACTCACCTGTTTGCAGCGATGCGGTCTCCAGTTTCCAGGCCAGCTAATTATTCTCATGAATGTTCATATTACCTGCACAGCCAACCCGAAAGTAGCAGTGGGGAGATAGCAGCCAGCAGACACAGTATCGCGGGAGAATTCAGCTCCACGAACAGCAGCAGCGTGGACAGGTGAGTATAAGTGCCTGATCTCCGAGTATTATCACGGACAGCGCACGGATACCACAAATGTGCCAATATCATGGCAAATGGAGGTACATATGCACCTTTATCATGCCAGTGAAAAACGTGTGAAGGCTGCCTTATGGTTCTAGCACAAAATATTAACAAGGTCCTAAGCAAATAATGTGCTTTGGGTCAGGGTCACATGAGCATATGAGAATCGGATCACAGTCATATGACGCTCGGCTCAAGCTTGCATCAATGTCCGAGCAGAGTGTCATTAGCGTATCACATCGGATGCTCTCACATCAGATGTTATATGCTCTTGTGACATCGGCCTAAATACAGATAATATATAAACATCTGTGCACCTATTCTACAACTTACATTGGGGAAAGCTATCAAAATATGCTTTAACATTGCTATATGTGAATATTCACCAGATGAAGGCCAAAAATGTGATCTTTCTCACTATTTCTGGCAGAGAGGAACATTGTGATTGTAAAGTTGTGTGGAATATGTTGGCATTATAAAAATAAACTTTATTATTTTTATTATGCATACCATTTGTTTAATTATAAAAGAAAGCATAGAAGACTACACATTACAATGCAAAAGTCTACTGCAAAGAAATGTATACCATACAGGGCGTGTTTCTTTACAGAGGTTGTGGTAGACGGATGTCTAAGCATCCATCATGGCTGTGCACAATCTCATGCGCATACCTCCTTAGCCAGTGGTGTAACTTGTGTGAGCCTCAATGCAAAATTTAGAACTGGCCCACCCCTGCATGTTGGTCAGATGTATGGGTCCTTGTAGAATTCCAAATCCTATAAAGACACACTTGTTGCTCCCTATTTATGTAGTAATGACGCCTATCATGTACTGTTGTCCCCCATCCTTGTCCCTTTCCAGGTATAAGTGATCCATATTCTGGTCCCGTTCTAGGTATAAATTTCCCCCATCATGGAACCTTTGCTAGTACATATGTCCCCAGTTCTGTCGCTGTTCTCTAACACATGAAAACAAACCAAAACAATTCTCACACTTTACCCCCTGCTGCAACAAAGAGTTGCATCCTCTTTTTAGACAGCACAGAAACTGTCAGTTGACATCAGCATGCCTGTTATGGGCGACATCACTGCTATGAGCCTGTGACTGGCACATCAAACTCCGATGCTAGCCTCTAATTGGCCGGCGGCATGTATTTCCATTAATTTTAGCTGAATATGCATCTTTGAATTCACAATCAGCTGAAATTGGCATTGACGGGCCTCCCTCCCGCTTGAATCCGGTTGTTAGTATGTAACCGAGAGTGGGCAAAAAGCAGTGAGGGCCTTGCATTTTTGTGAAAATGAGAAAAGACTATAGTCTTTCATGAAAATTAGTAATTTAATCCACCTTTTTTTTATTTACAGGAATACCAAATAGACATATTTTTTGCTCAAACGTGGACTGACAATCGTCTCAGGTTCAATAGCACCATGAAGATTTTAACACTTAATAGCAATATGGTTGGATTAATATGGATCCCAGACACTATTTTTCGTAACTCAAAAACTGCGGAAGCCCATTGGATTACAACTCCTAATCAACTTCTAAGAATATGGAATGATGGGAAAATTTTGTATACATTAAGGTATGTTTTTATAGCCACTGTCACTTGTTATGCAGTTATCTGGTTATTTACTGTTTCCCTCCTTTTTTCACATATTTTGCTGTCTAATTTTGGTTCACATCCTTCGCTTCTGTATATTTGCAGAAAAAAAAATATTTTCTGTATTTTAAACATTCTTCTTTTTCCTATGGCATGATATTAGTTAAAACTAAAAGTTATTATATAAATTAATCTCTGCTGAGAAGGACTAGAAAACATTCAATGATATTGATGAGATTGATGAATTCAACCTTAAGGCTATGTGTCCACTTTGCTTTTTACCTGCTTTTTTGCTGCTTTTTCAACTGCAGCGTTTAATGCCAAAATGGTTGTGTTCTGCTTTTCAAGCATAGTCTATAGGAATTTGGGTTTATTGTCCGCACTATGCTGTTCAAAATGCTGCCTTTTTGTGGCAGAAATTTGGGCAAAAACTCTGCTTTTCAAAGAAGCAACATGTCAATTGTTTTTGCCATGTGCGTTTTGAACTGCAAAGCTGAGTTTTTGCCCAAATTTCTGCCACAAAAAGGCAGCATTTTGAACAGCATAGTGCGGACAATAAAACCAAATTCCTATAGACTATGCTTGAAAAGCAGAACACAACCATTTTGGCATTAAACGCTGCAGTTGAAAAAGCAGCAAAAAAGCAGGTAAAAAGCAATGTGGACACATAGCCTAAGGCGGGCTTTGCACACTACGACATCGCAGGTGCGATGTCGGTGGGGTCAAATTGAAAATGACGCACATCCAGCATCGCATGCGACATCGTAGTGTGTAAAGGCTCGATGATACGATTAACGAGCGCAAAAGCGTCGTAATCGTATCATCGGTGCAGCGTCGGCGTAATCCATGATTACGCTGATGCGACAGTCCGATGTTGTTCCTCATTCCTGCGGCAGCACACATCGCTGTGTGTGAAGCCGCAGGAGCAAGGAACATCTCCTACCGGCGTCACTGCGGCTTCCATAGGATATGCGGAAGGAAGAAGGTGGGCGGGATGTTTACATCCCGCTCATCTCCGCCCCTCCGCTCCTATTGGCCGCCTGCCGTGTGACGTCGCAGTGACGCCATACGACCCGCCCCCTTAATAAGGAGGTGGGTCGCCGGCCAGAGTGACGGTCGCAGGACAGGTGAGTCCATGTGAAGCTGCCGTAGCGATAATGTTCGCTACGGCAGTTATCACAAGGATATCGCAGCTGCGACGGGGGCGGGGACTATCGCGCTCGGCATTGCAGCATCGGCCTGCGATGTTGCAGCGTACAAAGCCCGCCTTAGTGCCATAAAGAGGTGAAGATGAACAAAGAACCCTTTTTACAATGATTTTTATTTTGTTTAAATTTCTAGCAGTAATTTTCTGGACACAACTGCTCTCATACTAAGTACAGTAAACCAGCGCCCACCTTCACAAATAGCCAGGGACATAATGATCATGGACGCAGAGATTGTGACCTGACAAGGGCTGCAGGGGAGACTGCCAACCCCCGCATCTACTTAAGCTGGATGTGCATCTGAGGATGCACTGTGCATGTGGGCTGTAGGGGATATCATAATATGGGGCAGATGTGGGGAAATTACATTATATAAGGGGTTTAAAATGGCGGCTGATATAGATCACAAACGTGATATAAACCTGGATGTCTGTTCTGTTACCTGTAGTGCCACAAGTTTTGTTAAGCCATTCATAAGGCCAGGTTTAGAGATAGCTGGAGAGATGGGTGAGTCTAACTGTACACCTATCTTTGTCCATGGGGTGTCCCAGGAGTCAAAATGGTGTCAGTTCATGCAGAGGGGTGTATGCTGACAAGATTCTCTGTGTTGGAGGTAGCTGTCTCTAAAGTGTGGCTCTGAAAGAGGAGATATAGACTGAATTGTATGTTATTTTGTTTCCCATATGCCAGTAAGGCACCTGCTTTGTCTAATTTGTGCTGATTTATGAATGGAGATGAGCGATGTTCGAGGTTCGCCAATTTCATGTTCGAGTGATTTTGGGGGTACTCGTGATCGAACTCGAACTTGAGCTTTTTGCTAAAAGTTCGACAGTTCGAGTTACGTTCGAGAACGGTTCGATCACCAAAAGCAGGGCTTTTTACAGCTACAGTGTGCAGGGAGCCATCACTGTCAGTCTGCGGTAAGCTGGTAACCAATGTAAATATCGGGTATCCAATAAAAGCGCTTTGCTTGGTAACCCGATATTTACCCCGGTTACGTGTGCAGGGAGCCGACACTTCCCCGCTCGGCTCCGCCCCCTCCTGCACTCGGCATGTACACACACACACACACACTCACACTCACCTGTCCCCAGCCATGCAGTCCCCGGCACTGACATCCTCAGCGCCACATGGCCCCGCTAGGCTCCACTCACCTCGCAATCCTCCGCCTGCACACATGGCCCCGCTAGGCTCCACCCACCTCGCACTCCACACACATGGCCCCGCTAGGCTCCACCCACCTTGCACTCCGCACACATTACCCCACTTAGCTCCACCCACCTTGCACTCTGCACACATTACCCCACTTGGCTCCACCCACCTTGCACTCCGCACACATGGCCCCGCTCGGCTCCACCCACCTTGCACTCCGCACACATTACCCCGCTTGGCACCACCCACTTTGCACTCTGCACACAGTACCCCGCTTAGCTCCACCCACCTCACACTCCGCAGATATTACCCCACTAGGCTCAACCCACCTCGCACTCCGCACACATGGCCCTGCTTGGCTCCACCCACCTCGCACTCTACACACATTACCCCGCTTAGCTCCACCCACTTCACACTCCGCACACATTACCCTGCTCGGCTTACCTGCGGTGATGAAGTCCCACCCTCCCGACCTCAGCGCTGTCACTGTCCTCCATGGCCGCCGCTTGTCACATCTCCTCCTCTCACTGCCGACCCGAGACTGTGACTAGCGGTGACATCACAGGCTCCTGCGATACTTGGATGTGAAGGCGGCGGTTATTGAAGTCAGTGACAGCTCTGCTATCAGCAGTGCAGGAGATCGTCACCGCAGGTAATGTACCTCGCTCCTGACAGCAGCACTTGTCATGCCCTGCAGTGACCTGGGCCGACCTATTGATGTTAGCTCAGGTCACTGCATTGCTCTCCCAGCCAATGGGAAACATTCTGTACTTCATTGACTGAGACATTGACTATGGTATGGATCGTCATGGGAACCCCTTGGATTACAGCAGACCTGGATTTGTTTTTCTTTCTAATAAATTGGTGAAAGAGGGAATGTTTTGGGGAGTGTTTTTTCAAATAAAAATGTGTTTGTCGTCTATTTTTTTTTTATTACTGACTGGGTTGGTGATGTCGGGTATCTGATAGACGCCTGACCTCACGAACCCCAGGGCTTGATGCCAGGTGACATTACACATCTGGTATTAACCCCATATATTACCCCGTTTTCCACATCACCAGGGCACGGGATGAGGTGGGGCAAAGCACCAGGATTGGCGCATCTAATGGATGCGCCACTTCTGGGGTGGCTGCAGCCTGCTATTTTTAGGCTGGGGAGCATCCAATAAGCATGGACCTCCCTAGTCTGAGAATATCAGACCCCAGCTGTCCGCTTTACCTTGGCTGGGGATCCCTTTTTTGGGGGACCCCAACGTGGTTTTTTTCAATTATTTATTTAATTTAAAATAACAGCGTGGGGTGCCCTCAGTTTTAGATTACCAGCCAAGGTGAAGCTGCCAGCTGTGGTCTGCAGGCTGCAGCCGTCTGCTTTACCCTAGCTGGCTATCAAAAATAGGGTAAACTCTACGTCATTTTTTTTAAAATGTATTTATTTTTTGGCTAAATACAAGGCTAAGCACCCCTTAGTGCCACATGAAAGGCACCAAAGGGTGCAAAATTATAAAAAGGCAGGAGAGTGGGACATTATGTGTCTTTCTGCCTTTATAATGAGAGAAAAGACTGTTCTGAAGTGTACAAGCACAAGAAAATCACCAGAGCACTCTACGCTGTGAAAAGCAGTAGAAAATGGCACTGGAGTGAACATGTGACCGCCTCATGTAGGTTGAAGCTATGGATCCTGGGTAAATTTATGTATTTTCCCTCCTTCAGTTTTTTTGCAGTACACAAAAAAACCTGGAAGGCACACGGATGACAAACAGATGACATACGGACCGTCTACGGAACGGAAACGGATGCCACACGTATGCACCTGTGAAAAAAACCGACCATTTTTTGCGGACTGTAAAAATGGATCAGTCGTGTGAATGTAGCCTTATTCTGATCTGCCATTTATAAACAGCAGGCAGAAATAAGTGAATAGCGCCCCCCAGCGTCAGAAAATCTCCGGGGTTTCAGGGGTAGCTGAGACCCTGGAGATCATAATTCATGCTGGTTTTTCCGGTTCCCGCTCACGTGATCACCGCTATACACCATATACCGATTATCACGTTACAGTAAATGACAGTGCCGGAAAAAATTATTTATCTCCCTTCTGGCATGAACAAATATGTCAGATGGGAGATAAGTCTCCTCCCCAGTCCCCTCCGGTCCCCCGGTGTCACCAAAGTTCCCCCCCCCGACCCCCTCCCGGAAATCCAAGATGGCCGCAAGCACAGCAGCGCGCCGGCCTCATTCACCCTACTCCTCTAATATCTGTCGCATGTGCCATGACACATGCGACATAAAAATCTTCCCCAGGCCCTGCCAGGTCACCCCCTAAAATTCCACCGTTGTTCCCCGGTGTCCCACGGTACCTGTGCAGCGTTGATCCTCCGCGGCCCCCTTCTTCACAATAGACGCTGCCGCATGTACAGAGCGGCTGTCAGCTCAGCTTCCTGTGTTCAGACACAGTGAGTGGTGGTAACCATGCATCTGTAAGCTACTGCAATGCCCTACTCATTAGGTACGGAATATAGTTAATCAGGAGAGCTATACTACATTTCCAAATGGAGGTATTTGATTTTATAGTTGCCCTGCTGAATGACTACCAAACATGAGAGTCCGTTATACGCCACAATAAAACATGTCTAAATAGCGAGCTCTGTTTAGTATTCATTCAGCTGGATAACTGGACTTAAAGGGGTATTCCATCTCCAAGATCCTATCCCAAATATATAGTAGGTGGAATAGCAATAATATCAGCAAATACCAATATTTGGAAATGTAGAATAGTTCTCCTGATTAGGCATGCCCATACCTCATGAGCAGGGCATTGCAGCTTTGGTAGCAACCGTTACGACATGGACTCTGCTGCTGTGGACCCGGGGAGAGTGGGTGCAGCTTCATTGCACCCACACTCCTCACATGGAGGGTCTGCACTCCTAGAAAATGGGGGATACATTCCCTGAGCGTGTCCCCCCATTTTCTAGATGGTCCAGAGTCATCGTGGGACCCCCTTATTTTTTTCCCTTACAATAAATTGGTGAAAGAGGGAATGTTTTGGGGAGTGTTTTTTCAAATACATTTTTTTTGTCAATTTTTTTTGTTAGTACTGACAGTTTGTGATGTAGGGTATCTGATAGATGCCATGACATCACAAACTGCTGGGCTTGATGTCAGGTGACCTTACAGCTAGTATTAACCCCATTTATTAACCTGTTTGCCACTGCACCTGCATTTCTTTTTAACTATTTTTTTAAACAAAAAAAATTAATGGGCTTCCCAGTATTTTGATTGCCAGCCAAGATAACACCAGGCAGATGGGGGTGGCAACCCGTAGCTGTCTGCTTTATCTGCGCTGAGAATCAAAAATACCGCGGAGCGCTACGTCATTTTTTTTAAAGATTTATTTTTACAGCACTGTGATGTCAGGCAATCAAAATACAGGGAAGCCCCTTTTGTTTTTAGTTATTTAAATAAATAATTAAAAAAAATATATATGGGCTCCCGCTGCATTTTTTGTATTGCTAGCTAAGGGTAATCCAAGCAGCTACTGGCTGCTAACCCCCAGTGCTTGGTGTTACCTTCACTGGCAATGGAAAATCCAGGGAAGCATTTTTTATTTTTTTTGCCAAATAACTAAAAAAAAAAATGACGTGAGTTTTGCGATATTTTTGTATACTAGCCAGGTACAGCAGGCAGGTACGGGCTGCCCTCAACCCCCAGCTGCCTTTTTGTATCCGGCTGGGAACTAAAAATATAGGGAAGGCCTTTTTTTAATTATTTCATGAATTTCATGAAATAATTAAAAAGAAAAACGATGTGGGCTTCGCAACATTTTTGTGTCCAGCCAGGTACAACTAGGCAGCTGGGGATTGGATCCGCAGCACAGGTTAGCCCGAGATTTCTGGTCCCCCCTGCTGCGAATTGCAGTTCGCAGCCACCCCAGAAAATGGCGCTCTCATAGAAGCGCCATCTTCTGGCGCTGTATCCAACTCTTCCAGCAGCCCTGAAGCCGGGTGGCTCGCTGGGTAATAATGAGTTAATACTAGCTTTGTTTATTAAGTCAGAGATTCTTAATGACAGGCAAGTTTGACCCAGCCATTAAGAATCTCCAATAAAGGGTTAAAAAAAAGACACCACACAGACAAAAAATACTTTAATAGAAATAAATACACAGACACACTTAGAGACTCCATGTTTATTACTCCCTCTTATCCCTCCACGATCCATGGTCTTCTGTCTTTTCTCCTTCAGCCCATGCAGCTGTGCTACATCAGCAGCACTGCATGGGAGAAAGATGCTGCTGCTCCCCGTTCAGACTTTTCACTCCGTGAGTGATCAGTGCTGCTGTTTGTTAGCGGTAACGTCAACGCTGACAGACGGGTTACCATAGCAACGGTGCTCCGATGACGTGATTTCCGATGCCGCTGCGTGTTCTTAGCGGTGACGTCACCGCTAACAGGCGCGTTGCTATGGCAACGGTGATCTCTGTTATTGACCGGCTGTGTCAGCTGGTCAATAACGGAAAGGGGAAGCAGAACGGGGAGTTGACCGTGTGCCAGAGCATGTCGCCAGTACACGGCGATACACAAACGTGCACCGTGTACTGGAGAGATGCAATGACAGGACCTAGCATGACGTTAAAGCCATGTGACCAGTCTGTAGCCAATGAGATAATAGACACGTGACTGGTCACATGCTATTTTGACGTCACGATAGGTCCTGTCATCACTGCTGGTCACCGGGAGGACGCAGCGATTACCGATGGAAAAGCTGCGGGACACAGAGTGCAGGACGCATCGCGGGTACCGATAAGTGTTATGGCAATGTTTATTAACTGTATGTGTACATGTATAATGTGTTTTTATGTCTTTGTGATTGCCTCCCATTATTTTCAATGGGGTTCGAGAGGTTCGTCGTACGATTTGTCGAACGGGGCACCATTCGAGGAACCGAACCGAACTCGAACTCTAGGGGGGGTGGCTCATCTCTATTTATGAAGCCTGGAAGAAAGTGACCATGCTCCTGTGTCTACCTCACTAATGCAAACCAAGTAGGTAACCCCTGTGGAGACACGTGGGTCAGAGGGTGCTCTTGTCCGCTGGCCTGGCTGTTTTCAGAAAAACCGCATAAACCAGGGCTCATTCCACTGAACACTTGTGCCGCCCCTGCAGCAGTCGGACTGCTCGGATCTGGAGGTTTTGTTGTGGCTCGAGGGTCCCTGGACCCGGGGCCCAGCGGCCACTCAAATAAAAGGGGGGGGATATTTACAAGGGGACAGTTCGTGACGCCACCCGTGGTGTGCGGTAAGGGAGTACCGCCATTGCTGATGGGAGTACCTGGGTTGGATGGAGCTGGGCAGCAAGATGGTGGTCCCTCCACGGGTATGGAAGGTCCCGGGGCTCTGTAGGGATGGTGAATGGGATGGTGGAGGTGATTTGGGTAGATCAGGACCTGGGGAGGCAAGTGTACTCACGCAGGGGGTGCAGATGTTAGTGCGGCCAATAAGCAGACTCTGACACAGAAGTAAACCAAGTCTCTGGGTGCCGCTGCCACTTTGGGGAGCCCGTCCGGGATTCCTTTCCCACTGGTATTGCTTAGTGGTCCTGAGTCTGCCTCCATGCACAATTGTGTAGATGTTCCTGAGTGACCCCTTGGCCTGAAGCAGTCAGGACAGGATGTACGACATTTTTTCTTTGACTCAAGAAAATAAAAAACACTATAGATAAAGAACTTTCTCATTTTTTCCTCCTTTTTGTCTGAGTGCCGAAGAATTTGCTATATTACTCTACTATATTTGGCTTCAGAACACTGCACTACTGACCTTGTGAGCCAGTCAATACTCTGCTACTTACTTAGTATATTATGGTGGCATCATACTTTTCTGCCCACTGTGAGGTCAACATACTGTTTGTTTGGCGTATACAATGGGGGAATTCACTGTGAAGTATCAAACTGTGGGTGAGGGGATATTTTTGTTGTCATGATACACTCTAGGGGTTATAAAGGGGATATTAATTTTGATACTAATGGGCTTTATTAAAGGGAATGCATCGTCAGGAAAAAAAAAAATCAATAACTGAAAAAATGTAAAGTAATAATATTTTAATGTTTTGTTTAAATATTTTTTTTTTAATTGAGCAAAATATAAAAAAAATTAAAAAGTTTGATATTTTCCACTGTTTCCACTCTTAAACACTAGGGGAGCAGCTTCTGAAATCCTACAGAAATCCAATTGTAGAAAAAACTCAGATTACAGCTGCAGTAAAGTGGGCTGAGTCTGCTCTCCTGTGTGTGATGGCACGTCTCCCCCCTCCCAATCTGAGTGTTTACAACAGATAACAGGGAATGACATGTAGGGACATAGTGCAGAGCCATTTTGTTGATGACCAGAAATGTCTAAAGTGTCACCAAGGACAGCAAGAGTATCACCCAAGACAGGATTATATCCACAGCTCAGCAGACAGTATCACACAGGATAGGATTAGATGCACAGCTCAACAGACAGTATCACACAGGATAGGATTAGATACACGGCTCAGCAGACAATATCACCCAGGACAGGATTAGATACACAGCCATGCAGACAGTATCACACAGGATAGGATTAGATACACAGCTCAGCAGACAGTATTACACAATAGGATTAGATACACAGCCGTACAGACAGTATGACACAGGATAGGATTAGACACACAGCCGTGCAGACAGTATCACGATAGGATTAGATACACAGCTGTGCAGACAGTATCACACAGGAGAGGATTAGATACACAGCCATGCAGACAGTATCACACAGGATAGGATTAGATACACAGCCCTGCAGACAGTATCACATGATAGGATTAGATACACGGCTCAGCAGACAGTATCACACAGGATAGGATTAGATACACAACCATGCAGACAGTATCACACAGGATAGGATTAGATACACAGCCATGCAGACAATATCACACAGGAGAGGATTAGATACACAGCCGTGCAGACAGTATCACATAGGATAGGATTAGATACATGGCTCAGCAGACAGTATCACACAGCATAGGATTAGGTACACGGCTCAGCAGATAGTATCACACAGGAGAGGATTAGATACACAGCCGTGCAGACAGTATCACACAGGAGAGGATTAGATACACAGCCGTGCAGACAATCACACAGGATAGGATTAGATACACAGCCATGCAGACAGTATCACACAGGATTAGATACACTGCCGTGCAGACAGTATCACACAGGAGAGCATTAGATACACAGCTGTGCAGACAGTATCGCACAGGATAGGATTATATACACGGCTCTGCAGACAGAATCACACAGGATAGGATTAGATACACAGCCATGCAGACAGTATCACACAGGATAGGATTAGAGCAAAATCCTGCGCAACACCCCATACCTACACCGATTCTGTGATTTTGCACTGCTTTAAATCTGGACCTCAGCAGGTGGTAATATAACCTGGTGTTTCATCTCGGACGCCTTTAGATAGCTGGTGTTTTACCTTACTTAAATCGGTGTCTGTTGTACGCTGATTTCCTTTATATAAGGTCTTTTTTTGTCCTGCTGGTGGTCTATAATTATTACATTGTATTTAACAATGGTGGTGTCAGATAGTATGCTATACTTTTATGTACTATTGGGTATATGATTGCAGTAAGGGATGACATTTATGCTCTGTATTCCACCGGGATTTATTATTGCATGGTAAATCTAGTATAGGGGTATTCGAAATTTCGATGTCAGGTTCCTGACATGGAACCATGTATTGGGGTGTTCGTTGATTATACATATTTTAAATGTTTTTAACCCTTTCACTGTCCTGTGTGGATTCTATGTATGCACAAGTTTTTGTACCAATAAAATAATTTTTTGAATTGAACAAAAACGCATTGGTTGATTAGTATATACAGCAACTCTTTCTCCTGCTTTAATCGACTCGTATCGCTACAAAGGTTTTTCAGACTACTGGTTGATATGCGATGTTCCAAAATGCTGAAATTCCACTGTGCACATGTTGCAGTGATTATGGCAGCAGCAGTGAGCGATGGTGCTCTATGATTGCAGAGTGGGCACATATGAAGTACCTCTGCACTCTCCTGCACAGTTTTGAAAATGACAAATATAGCTGTGATCATCTACATCACTATTTTGGTCATCTACATGTTTGAGCACACTTTGAATAGTCTGTGGGAAGAAGTGATGGTCGCAGAGGAAGAGGAGGAAGCAGAGGAAGATGAAGAAGGGATACCATTTCCTATAAGGTCTGGACAGTCATCTCACAGGCGGGTGTCATGGGAGGGTGGAATCCATCAATCAAGGCAGACCCATGGTAACAAACAAACTGGTAGTGAAGGTGCAGGAGCCGAAGAACAAATGGAGGAGAAAAAGGCAATGAGTTCAGAAAACTCAGGAAATGAATAAGATATTGATCCCATTTCTGTTGTGCATGGTTGGTGGGAGAGAATGGAGGAGGCAAAGTTAAACTTTACCCTGCCACCAACACAACATGGACTTGGACCTCATGGAAGTATCCAACACATGAGTGCCTTCTTACTGCATCTGCAACATGATGTGCATATTGTTAGGATTAGAAATAGTGCTGACTACTGGATTGCCACTCTGTTAGGTCCACGGTACAAGAGTAAATTTAACAAGATGCTTCCCTCCTGGAAAGCAACATGTGGATGCTGGAGTAGCGAAACAAGCTTGTAGACCATCTTAATAGTAGTTTTTCACAAGACAGTAGTGAGGCACCCAGTATGAATCACAGTTCTTGAATTCCAACCATAGGAACATCTCGTTATTATCGCAGAAACACTAGCAGTAGCAGTTCAAGTGGTTGAAGCAATTTCTGTGAAGTTTAGCACACATTTTTTAGACTATCACATGGACTAGCAGAGCAGAGTAAACGTCTGACACATAGTGAACGACTGGGGAGTATCTAGAGCTCAATATTGATGCAATAAGGTGGATTGGACCCTTTTGCATTTTGGTCTTTAAAAATGGAAGAGTAGCCTGAGCTCGCCAGTCACACCTTGGAAGTTTTGACCTGCTTGGCAGCCAGCGTTCTCTCAGAATGTGTCTTCAGTGTTGTTGGGAGATTATTGTCGAATAATCACTTACGGCTGTCCCCTGAAAGTGTAGACTACCTAACTTTCATAAATATGAACAAGTCGTGGATGTCCAATGACTTTGCCACCCCAGTCCCAGACTGGGCAGACTAGGCGATGGTGTAGTGCCAATGGTCTCGGAGCAAGAGGCCTACGTCTGTCTGGCATCTTGCTGTCTCTGGTGAAGGCAGAAATGCTGGTTCAGGCCTTGTTACAGGGCCAGTCCCAAGCATCCTTGTTGCGTTGTTCTACTATTTCTGATTCTGCTCACTTATCATTTTTCCTGTTGTCTGACCCTAATTTTTGTAATTGTGGAATCTCCAAGTAGGGTCTCCAAATTGTCTTTTGTCTGTAGTGCCAGGGGTCTGGGAGCACCAGCCCTATGCCTGTCTGTCACCTTACTGCTTATGGTGAAGGTAGAAATGCTGGTTCAGGGATTGTTACAGGAGAAATCCTACGCATCCATACTATTTGCTTTGTTGGACAAATTGTAGTCTGTATGAATTGTTGCCACTTTTCCTGTTGACTGACCTTAATTTTTTGAAATGTGGAGACTCCAAGTAAGGTCTCCAAATTGTTATTTGCCTGTAGTGCCAGGAGTCTGGGAGCAAGAGGCCTAATCATGTCACTCATCCACCTCTTAATTTAAAAAAAAATGGAAATGAATGTTGCATGGACCATACCTGACTGCTGTGCAAAGACACTATGGGGAAATGGGGGGATGGGGGGCAGTTGATTCCACTATCATGCGGTCTGCCTGAAATGTTTTTAAATATCAATATTCCAAGATGGAGCACCAAATTGTGTTTTGTCTGTACTGGCATTGGTGTGGGAGCACTAGCCCTACACCTGTCTGTCATCCACCTTGCTATTTCATATGTCAATAGTCTAGGAAGCTAATGGCTTTGCCAAAACACTGGGGCTGCACTGTAAAAGGTATTTTTGCTGCTTTGGAAGTTTTTTGACCCCTGTAAAGATGTTTTCTCTGCCTTATGTTTGGCCTCCCATTAAATCCAATGGGGGTTCAAAAACATTTGATGAACCATTTGGTGAACATCAGGATATTCAGCAAACCAGAATTTGAAAAGGCTTGCTCATCGCTCTCTAGTTATGTTTGCATCAAAAATTGGTTGAAATTTCATTGAATCCATTCGTTGCACTACCTGTGAAATGTTCCCCGTGGCATTGGATGCTACACCAACCCAAAGTATGATTGATCCACCCCATACTTAAAGGGAACCAACCACCAGGATTTTTCCATATACAGTTAGGTCCAGAAATATTTGGACAGTGACACACGTTTTATTATTTTAGCTATTTACAAAAACATGTTCAGAAATACAATTATATATATATATATAATATGGGTTGAAAGTGCACACTCCCAGCTGCAATATGAGAGTTTTCATATCCAAATCGGAGAAAGAGTTTAGGAATCATAGCTCTGTAATGCATAGCCTCCTCTTTTTCAAGGGACCAAAAGTAATTGGACAAGGGACTCTAAGGGCTGCAATTAACTCTGAAGGCGTCTCCCTCGTTAACCTGTAATCAATGAAGTAGTTAAAAGGTCTGGAGTTGATTACAGGTGTGTGGTTTTGCATTTGGAAGCTGTTGCTGTGACCAGACAACATGCGGTCTAAGGAACTCTCAATTGAGGTGAAGCAGAACATCCTGAGGCTGAAAAAAAAAGAAAAAATCCATCAGAGAGATAGCAGACATGCTTGGAGTAGCAAAATCAACAGTCGGGTACATTCTGAGAAAAAAGGAATGTAAGGAAAGACTGGTGAGCTTGGGAACTCAAAAAGGCCTGGGCGTCCACGGATGACAACAGTGGTGGATGATCGCCGCATACTTTCTTTGGTGAAGAAGAACCCGTTCACAACATCAACTGAAGTCCAGAACACTCTCAGTGAAGTAGGTGTATCTGTCTCTAAGTCAACAGTAAAGAGAAGACTCCATGAAAGTAAATACAAAGGGTTCACATCTAGATGCAAACCATTCATCAATTCCAAAAATAGACAGGCCAGAGTTAAATTTGCTGAAAAACACATCATGAAGCCAGCTCAGTTCTGGAAAAGTATTCTATGGACAGATGAGACAAAGATCAACCTGTACCAGAATGATGGGAAGAAAAAATTTTGGAGAAGAAAGGGAACGGCACATGATCCAAGGCACACCACATCCTCTGTAACACATGGTGGAGGCAACGTGATGGCATGGGCATGCATGGCTTTCAATGGCACTGGGTCACTTGTGTTTATTGATGACATAACAGCAGACAAGTGTAGCCGGATGAATTCTGAAGTGTACCGGGATATACTTTCAGCCCAGATTCAGCCAAATGCCGCAAAGTTGATCAGACGGCGCTTCATAGTACAGATGGACAATGACCCCAAGCATACAGCCAAAGCTACCCAGGAGTTCATGAGTGCAAAAAAGTGGAACATTCTGCAATGGCCAAGTCAATCACCAGATCTTAACCCAATTGAGCATGCATTTCACTTGCTCAAATCCAGACTTAAGACGGAAAGACCCACAAACAAGCAAGAACTGAAGGCTGCGGCTGTAAAGGCCTCGCAAAGCATTAAGAAGGAGGAAACCCAGCGTTTGGTGATGTCCATGGGTTCCAGACTTAAGGCAGTGATTGCCTCCAAAGGATTCGCAACAAAATATTGAAAATAAAAATATTTTGTTTGGGTTTGGTTTATTTGTCCAATTACTTTTGACCTCCTAAAATGTGGAGTGTTTGTAAAGAAATGTGTACAATTCCTACAATTTCTATCAGATATTTTTGTTCAAACCTTCAAATTAAACGTTACAATCTGCACTTGAATTCTGTTGTAGAGGTTTCATTTCAAATCCAATGTGGGGGCATGCAGAGCCCAACTCGCGAAAATTGTGTCACTGTCCAAATATTTCTGGACCTAACTGTAAAGTAAAGTCAGTACTATCCTGGCACTAGGATGCTGAATCCAATCATACCTGCTGTAGAAAGATCAGATACTTGATTGCATAAATATCTGTAATCAAAGTTACAGTAATGCACTGTGCTTTGATTGCAGTGAAGACCGGCCTTTGCAAGTTGGGTCATGCTATGGTCACCCACCCCTGTCTCCTGTCCTGGCCTTTTCCTTCCTACCCCCTGGTTGACTCATTTTTTAATTTATTAACTGTGAATGCAGTATCAACTACTAGTTCATGAATAATTCACAAAGATGGTGTCAGTGCATGAGAAGAGTGCTATCTCCGACACCATCTTATTGAAGATGATTGGCTCCTGCCTCCGCTATCTCTGATGCTGCTGCCAAGGGTGGCGCATGCACCCTCGAATGCATTTCCCTGCTCAAGCTCGTGGGAGATCATGAGTCGACCATCAGGGTTTTCGATAGGGGGGTACATTGGTGCCGGGACTACGAATACTTTACTCTAGATGGGGTTATCACAGGTGGTCGGTCCAGGCTTCGTGCCCTGGGCGCTTACTCTGCGTCTGTGGAATGAAGTACAGGGATGATTTTGGGGATATACTTGATGCCACCTGTGGTGTCTGGTAAGCGGGATACACCAGGGCTGCTCACGGCCGACCTCTGAGGCGATGGTGACGGCAGCTTAAGATCTCTCAGCTCCCCACAGGTGGAGCTATTTTACCTCAGGGCAGCGGGTCGCTGACCAGGAGGGAAGCGACCAAGCGGTGATGGCTGCCTTCTTCTCTGACGTCGCAGGGTCCTGTCGAACGGCGGAGAAATGACACACCGAGTCCACATCAGCTTAAACAAGTCCTTTTTACTGGCATCTGGTTTGTTTTGCACAGTACACAGCAGAAACAGTTCGGTTACCAGAAAGCAAATGGTCACAAATTTCAGAGGAGATTTAATGACAGAGTCTCTCTCTGAGATAACCTTTCCTTGTCTCTTACTCGGTCCCTGCTCTGAGGGCTCTGTGACTCCCTCTTTAACCCACTCGTTAGTCTCGTCACTGGTTTTCCCAGGGGTCTGATGCTGCACGATTTCTTTATCTATCCCGCAACAGCGTCGTGAACTCGGCTTGGGGTGAGTAGTCAGACTCTTGACTGGTACTCCTCTAATTTAGGATCCCAGGTTAACAGTCAATGGTTTGGGGATAAACCTGACAAACCTCCTCGGTTCCGTTATACCGGTGTCGACCTGAACTCTTCAGCCGGCTCTCGCCAGACCTAAAGTGTTCCCTTTCCGTCAGGGTTACCCCTTTTCCAGTGTGTTTCTTTTCTTTTGGGGTACCCTCACTCAGGACGTCGGGCCTATGTTATTTCTAGCCCTTCTCTCAGTCATCAATTTACTCTTGTCTCTTCTTGTCACTCCTTACTGACTGACTGTTAACTGACTAACTGTCACTCAGTCGTCCTGTTAATCACGTCGCGTCTCACGCTCAGCTAGGCTCCACCCCCTTATGGACCTACTATATAAACAGTCCCAAGAATATAAAGGTAGGGGCTGCTGAGTCAATGTTACTCAATCTAATATAAGACTCTGCATTTCTTCTCTCTTTCACCTGTAACCAAAGAGCACTGCACCTTGCTGTTAAGGTGCTGTATTCCCCTGTAGTGCCTAACCACAGGGGCGCCACAATCACAGTGGTTTACAATAGCAGAGACGCCCACCCTCAGTAAATGCATCTTTCAGCAGGACCCCACACCCAGACACACATCGTCGAGGCGCTTAGAATAATAGTGTACAGGTCTGTCTGCATCTATATTCATTTACCAGGTCATCACAGTTCTTCAGTAGTTTAACCCCACTGTGCTACCAATCTTTCTCTATAAATACATGTATTGATCTGTAAATATAGTTATATATTTAGATTTTTTATACAGCTATATATATATATATATATATATATACACAGTATGAGTCTATACTATATATAGATTTATACTGCTGTGTGAACAAACATATATATATATACACACATATATATATATATATACATACACATATATATATACATACATATATATACACATACATACATTAATATAATATTATATATATATATATATATATATATATATATATATATGTATATATATAGGACAAAAAAAGAGGCAGCAATTCCAGTATACTTGCAGTAAAAAACATGACTTTAATAGCTCAGTGGCGACATTTTGGTTCATATGAACCTTTCTCAGGACTTTTTCTGTCTTTTATCTACAGCTAGGTAGGCATACATATGGAATGTGCCTGCTTAATTAGTTATTTATTTTCTGTTATACCTATGTGTCTAGAAGAAACAATTTTTTTTGTTGAATCTCTTGGTGTTTTATGAAATCAATAAAACTGCACATGTTTGGAACAAATCACATTGCCTGTGTGAATGCTAACTGATGCCTACCTGATAGCTTGAACCCCTACTTTGAATTTTGAAATGTAAGAATGCTTTCAAAAATTTTCAAAAATAGAAGTGTTGATCATTTATTGTTATAAATTAATCAAGGGTAAGGTGAATAATCAAAAAATAAATGTATTTCGAATAGTGATGAGCAAGAACTATAATGCTCAAGTGCTCATTACTCAAATCGAGTAGGTCAGACACTCGAATGGGACTCCTATAGTGGTAAAGTATAAATGCAAGGCCTATCAAATATTTATAGGAGGGAGTACAATACACCCTGGAAGACATGTAGAGGAGGGCCTCAGTATAGATTTTTAAAAAATTGTTAAAAAAGAGTGTGACTCCTAGTGGTAAAGCCTATGCAATAAGTGCAAGTATTTTGTGTTTGGGCCTGTGGGTGACTGCATATTTCTGCTTATGTTACAAGGCTAAAGATAGACATCTGAATGCTGGTGAGGAGAAGTAAAAGGATGTGGTTGCCAATGATGGTTGCAAATGTGATGTGCAAAGACATGTGCAGAATGGAAGGCATTCACACCTGGGTCCTGGACATGGGATTGGCAAGAACGTATGAGAGGAGGCAATGGTATCACCTTCAGATACTGATTGTGGACCCATGCATTCAATCCACCTAGTCAGATGCTTTGATGACATGTGTCTGAGCTTTCTCGTGGTGGTCAGACTGATAGTGATCAGGACCCAGCTGATCTTGGTTTTTGCACAGGTTTCAAATAATTGTTTTCTAATCTTCAGTTCTTTCTTTAAAAAGTGCCAGACTTGGGAAAATTTAACTTTTTGACTGAGAACTTGTCGCATGTGTGCTATAAGGAACAGTATAGTGGCTACTCCCTCTGGCCACCTCACTACTTCCTCCTGCCTTTTGCATTGCTGTGCATTTTTCTCCTTCTGAACTTCTGATCTTACTTTGCATGCCACCCTCCCAGGTTGGCTCAGTGATTTCATCATCCACCTCCTCATCTTCCACTTCTGCCTTTTTTTGACTGTGGCTGCTTAAATATTTGGGCATCACTGCACACAATTTCCACATGTCCCTCTTGAAATGTGCTGGGCATGAAAATGTAAAGAGCTGTTTGTAGTGTACCATTTTGGGATCACTTGTCTCCTGGGACTCATCATGGTGGGAGGAAGGAGGATCAGGGTGAGGATTATGTGGTTCAGACTCTTAGCTAGAAAGGGTGCACTGAGTGGAAGACAGGGTGGTTCTGGGAAACAGACTGGAAGCATTATCTGCCATTCAACCAACCACCTGTTCACATTGTTCTGGCTTCAACAGTCATGTCCCACACCCCCCATCAAAGTGGGACAGGAAGATAGGTTTTGATAATCAGCATGTTTGTTGTGCTCCCTCAGCTGGCACAGTTTCACCCATTCTAGGGCTTGGACCTCTGCATGCACCATCAGCAACACATCCACTTCCCTCTTCCTTACATCACAGCTTGCATATTTTATATAAGGTATTTTATGCAGCTAACATCGGTAAAAATAGGGACTAGAATAGATGTAGGCCTGAAAAGGACTTTTGGTATAATGTTGAAGCAGCAAGGACTGTAAACATATAATCACTGCCTCTATGCCTTTTAACCTCTTCACGACCACGGGCAGTAAAATTACGTTCTATTTTAACGTGACTTAACGACCAGGGACGTAATTTTACAGCCTAAAGTTCATTTGATTGCCGTGGCCATAGCAACGGCTTTCAAATGATGTCCCCTGCTGTTTCTTACAGCAGGGGACCTTTGCTTGACCCCAGGGGGGTGGCATCACCACCCCCCATCGACGATCGATGTGATTGGCTGTTCAAATCTGAACCGCCAACCACATCATTCGCACTAATTTTGGCAAAAATAATGCCTGAATTAGTGCGATACTGTGAGATCCGACTATGAGGGGCTGAATCAGCTTCACCACATCATAGCCGGAGCTCTAACATGTCGCCCCCAGCCCCTGCAGCACTGATTGGAGCGATCGTGCTATGACGCGCAATCGCTCCAATCAGTGTGCAGTGGGGCGGTCTGATCTGCAGGTGGCCGCTCTCCCCAGGCCTGTGCTGGTCTGGGGAGCCCTCCCCCAGCATGTCTGCAGCATGCACTGGCTGGTACTTGTGGTACCACGCCATAGCTGCTGCTGACGCCGCTGAGGTCACCGCTCCTGCTGCACGTGAGTACTGTGCTCACCTTGCAGCCCGTGCGTGCTCCCGCGATGCCCCTGCACGCTCCCGTGGTGCCCTTGCGTGCTCCCGTGATGGCCCCTGCCGGTGCCCCCCTGCGATCTGCCCCCCCACGCCCAGATCTGCCCCCCGACATTCCGATCTGCTCTCCCCATGATCTGACTGCCTCCTTCATTATCTATATTCTGCAGCTCCTTCTCCGGTATCCCCCTTCCCCTCTGCTCTCCCCCCTCGCTCTCCCCCCCACTCCCCTCTGCTCTCCCCCGACGTCCTCTTACCTGTCTTCACCGGGTCATCCGAGGTCTTCACTGGCCCGATCACATCTGCCTCCATCGCTGGGTCCTTCCTGGGTATTCTGCAGAGCTGTCCAACGTCCTACCTGCTGCTCCTGTAAAGCCGTCCACCTTGCTTGCCTTCTGTTCCTCCTGCTAATCCTTTGGGTACTGTGAGTATAACTTTTTTTTTTCTTTCTGTATCCCCTGTCTATTTTTATACCTCATCCGTCCGTGTGTCCTGCCGAGCGCTGATCAAGGATGCAGATAACGTTTCTGCATCCATGATCCGTTTTCGGCGGGACTTTTTTTTTCCGTATCCCCGGCGCTTTTTGTATCGCATCCGTCCGTGCGTCCCGCCAAGCGCTGATCAGGGATGCAAATAACGTATCTGCATCCATGATCAATTTTTGGCGTGACTTTTTTTCCGTATTCCCGACGCTTTTTGTATCTCATCCGTCCGTGTGTCCCGCCGAGCGCTGATCAGGGATGCACATAACGGATTTGCATCCATGGTCAGTTTTCGGCGGGACTTTTTTCCCTATCCCCGACGCTTTTTGTATCGCATCCGACCGTGCGTCCTGCAGCGGCCGATCAGTGCACCGCGTCTGTGTGTTTGAAAAGTCAAATGGCGTTCCTTCTCTTCTGAGCCCCGCCATGCGCCCAAACAATTACTTTCCACCACATATGAGGTATCGTCGTACTCAGGAAAAAATGCACTATAAATTTCATAGTGCATTTTTTCGTGATACCCTTGTGAAAAAAAAAGCTAACTGGTTCAAGTAACAGTTGTGGTGAAAAAAATAAAATTGTATTCATGGCTCAACATTATGAACTTCTGTGGAGCCCCTTGGGGCTCACCAAACATCTAGATAAACTCCTTGAGGGGTCTCGTTTCCAAAATGGGGTCACTTGTGGGGGAGCTCCATTGTTTAGGCACCTCAGGGGGTCTACAAATGCAACATTACGTCAGCTAATGATTCCAACCAATTTTCCTGTCAACTGGTGCTCCTTCTCTTCTGAGCCCCACCATGCGCCCAAACAATTACTTTCCACCACATATGAGGTATTGTCGTACTCAGGAAAAAATGCACTATACATGTCATGGTGCATTTTTTCCTGATACCCTTGTGAAAAAAAGCTACCTAGTCGAAACAACAGTTTTGTGGTAAAAAAAAAAATGTTTTTTTCTTTTTACGGCTCAACATTATAAACTTCTGTGAAGCACCCAGGTGTTCAAAGTGCTCACCAAACATCTAGAAAAATTATTTGAGGGCTCTAGTTTCCAAAATGGGGTCACTTGTGGGGGAGCTCTATTGTTTAGGCACCTCAGGGGGTCTTCAAACCCGACATGGCGTCCGCTAATGAGTGCAGCTAATTTTGCACTCAAAAATTCAAATGGCGCTCCTTGCCTTCAGATCCCTGCCGTATGCCCAAACATTTTATTTCCACCACATATGAGGTATCTGCGTACTCAGGAGAAAATGCACATTAAATTTTATGGTGCATTTTTTCCAGATACCCTTGTGAAAATAAAAGCTACCTGGTTGAAGCAACAGTTTTGTGGTAAAAAGATTTTTTTTTTCTTTTCACGGCTCAACGTTATAAACTTCTGTGAAGCCCCCAGGGGTTCAAAGTGCTCATCAAACATCTAGAAAAATTATTTGAAGGCTCTAGTTTCCAAAATGGGGTCACTTGTGGGGAGCTCCATTGTTTAGGCACCATATGGGGTCTTCAAACCCGACATGGCGTCCGCTAATGAGTCCAGCTAATTTTGTGTTCAAAAATTCAAATGGCACTTCTTCTCTTTCGACCTCTGCCGTGTGCCCAAACAATTGATTTTTACCACATATGAGGTATCAGCGTACTCAGGAGAAAATGCACAATAAATTGTATGGTGCACTTTCTCTTTTCTCCCTTGTGAAAAGGAAAATGTTATGGCTAAAGTAACATTTTTGTGTTAAAAAGTAAAATTTTCATTTTTTCCTTCCACATTGCTTTGGTTCCTGTGAAACACCTGAAGGGTTAATAAACTTCTTAGATGTGGTTTTGAGCAGTGTGAGGGGTGCAGTTTTTAGAATGGTGTCACTTTTGGGTATTTTCTGTCACCTAGGCTTCTCAAAGTCACTTCAAATGTGATGTGGTCCCTAAAAAAATTATTTTGTAAATGTTGTTGGAAAAAATGAGAAATTGCTGATGAACTTTGACCCCTTCTAACTTCCTAACAAAAAAAAATTTTGTTTCGAAAATTGTGCTGATGTAAAGTAGACATGTGGAAAATGTTATTTAGTAACTATTTTGCGTGACATATCTCTCAGATTTATGGGCATACATTTTCAAATTTTGAAAATTGTGAAATTTTCTAAATTTGTGCAAAATTTCTGAAATTTTCACAAATAAAACGCAAAAAATATCGGCTTAAATTTACCACTGACATGAAGTACAATATGTCATGAAAAAACAATGTCATAATCGCCAGGATCCGTTGAAGCGTTCCAGAGTTATAACCTGTCAAAGTCAAACTGGTCAGAATTGCAAAAAATGGCCCGGTCATTAGGGTGTTTTAGTGGCCAGGGGTGAAGGGGTTAATGATAAACTTATACATTATTCTTTCTCTATCATTCCCTACACTAAATGCAACTAAGACTGGTATTAATAGGGACTAAAATAGAATATATGTAGCCTTGAAAAGGACTTTTGGTTTTAGGGTGCTGCAGAAAGGACTTTACGGAAATAATCCCGTCCAATTTGCGTTTAATGTTAAACTAATATACTGTCCTTTCTCCAGCAACTCTCCCTTCACTAAATGCAGCTGAGTGGTATTACTAGGACTAGAATAAAATATTGTAGCCCTGAAAAGGACTTTTGGTTTTTGGGTGCAGCAGCAAGGACTTTATGGAAATGATCCCGGCCTATATGCCTTTAATACTAAATTAATACACTATCCTTTCTCCCACAGCTCTCCTTACACTTTTTGAAGGATAGAGTGTGCCGAGCATGGTGTCACCGGGTCTTAGATAGACAAGATGGAGCAATGTGGACAGCCAATCACAGTAATGGAGAAGCAAAAATGACATCCCCGAATGTTTAGTGGCTGAAAAACAGCTGCAAATCATGTGAGGTGGGGACTCGAGCATGTCGCTTCAGTACCCGTGATACTCGATGGAGTACCAGGCATGCCTAAGAACACCATTGCTCAATTTAGTATCGCACATTGGCGAGTACACTCGCTCATTGCTAATTTTAAATCAGTATTTGGTATGACTACTCTTTGTCTTCAAAACACCATCAAAGCATCAACTTTTGTATGTGCACTTGCACACAGTTTTATTAGGATCTTAAGAGGAAGATTGTTCTAAAAATCTTTGTGAACTAATCACAGATTTGTGCATATTGCCTTGCGCTAATCCTTTACTCCCAAATAGACTTGAATGTGTTGAGCTCAGAGTTTTTTTGGATGCCATGTCATTACTTCCAAGACTGCTTGTTTTTTCTTAATCTGAAGATCGTTTTTAATGACATTGGCTGTTTGAGACAATTGTCCTGCTGCAGAATTAATTTGGACAAATTAGATTTTTTATATTGTTTGATGGATACGTATCTGACTGTTTGAAATATTTGTTGATTTTGTCTGGGATTACATAAAGAGACAGAAGTATTTGCAGAAGTAAACTAACCTCAGAATATCTGGGGTCAATTTTCCAAGATGTTTGGGACACGCTCCCTGCCAAGTTCCTTAAAAACTGTGTATAAGTCTACATAGAAGGATCGATGCTTTGATGCTCTTTTTAAGGCAAATTCAATTTTTTTTAATTCGTTCTTCAACTTTGCATTTTATTAATTGCCGAAACTGTAACACTTTTATTTTTAAAAAAAAAATATTTCACATTTATTCTACACTTGACTAAAACTGTTCCACAGCACTCTGTAAATTCCTTCCATCCTTTCTTCCTTCCTTCATTCCTTCCTTCCTATTTTTATGTGATGGCTCATTTTTACTTTTTGCTAACTGAAATGTAGAATCCTCTCTTAAAATGTAGCCTGTAAGAGAAAAATAAAATTATATGGGGATCACTAAACCTTTGAAATTGTATGTCTACAGATAATTTCATAGGGCAAAGTGTTACTTCCCTGAGTAGATAACCTTTTGAACTTTTAAGTATCAAGAGAATCAGTACATATGACTGTAAACATGAATGGGAAGCCTATTGCTTTCAATGTACAGTTAAGCATTTTTTATGTTGGATAAATGAAAACTGTAAAAAGCAACATTTGATATATAAAAACAAATGATAGAGCATAAAACTATTCAAAACATATTGAAACAGATTTATTATTACTGTTCTAAATTTAGAGAGCTAAGGTTTTCACTAGATGCAATCCCAATGGCTAATCTGGGATGATAATTTGGCACATCTTTAGACAATTTTGTCTAGTTTTATGCCAATTCTTGATTAGCTTACATTAAGCTAAATTCTTACACCATTTTTTTTGCAGATTACAGTACATAAAAAATGCTCATTCATTCTAAAAACCTAAGTCCCACTCTTCTGTTGCTGCAGAAAAAGTGGCTAAAATATTTAAAGGGGATCTTTCATTAGTTTTAGCATCTTAACTTGGTTAAATAATGGAATAGTGGCTACAGAGCTGTATAAGATATAGATTTTATTTTTAAGCTTCTCATTTCCATTTTGTTATTATTAGCTTGCAAAATTTAAATTCTAATCTATGCCAAATTCAATGCAGTGTCAGCAAAAATTCCATACTGGGGAATATACTGTGCCTAGAAAAAGTACTCATACCCTATGAACTTTTCTACATTTTTTCAATTACACCCACAAGCTTAAATGTATTATATTGAGATTTTATGTAATATATCAACACTAAGGTACAAGTATTTGCAAAGTGTAAAGGAAAGGATGCGTAGTTTTTGTAAATTATTTAAAAATATAAATCTAAAAATTGTGATGTATATTTTTATTTAGCCCCTGTGGTTGGACACTCCTAAATTATATCATGATTGACCAATGGTCTCCATTAGTTACCTGATTGGTTAATTGAGTCTACCTGAGTGTAATTTCTTCTCAGTATAACTAGAGCTATTCTTCAAAGACGTCAGTGGCTTATTTGTGAAAATTAGGGATCAAACAGCATCATGAAAACCAAGGAACACACCTGTCACGGACAAAGTTATGGAGAGAAGTGCATTATCGTTCGAGTCTTAAATAAAACAAGCTCTGAACATCTCAAGGACACTATTCAATCCAGCATTTAAAAATAGGAATATGGCACAACTGCAAACCTGCCAATACACTGCCTGTCAACAAAACACAAGCAAAGATAACATTAATTAGAGATGAAGCCAAGAGGCACATGGCCACTCTAGAAGAGCTGCAGAGATTCACATCTCAGGTGAGAGAATCTGTCCATAGCACAACTATTAGTTCATCTGGCCTTAATATAAGTGCTTCAAAAAGAAAGCCAGTTTTGAAAGCAATGCATAAGCTGTACCATTGCATTTTGTTTTGCAAAAAGCCATGCAGGATATAAAACTAGCATTTGGAAGAAGGTGCACTGGTCAAACAAACCAAAGTAGTACTTATTGGGCTAAATACACAACTCTATGCTTGGTGCAAAAATACACACTGCACATCACCCTAAAAACACTGTCACCAACGTGAAACATCATGGTCTTTGCAGTATCATGCTGTGGGTATGCTTCTCTTCAGCAGGGACAGAGAATCTGGTCACAGTTAATGGGAACATGGGTAAGGCTAAATAAAGGGCAATCCCGGAGGAAAACATGTAAGAGGAAAACCTGTTAGAGGCTGTAAAAGACTTGCGACTGCAACATTAAGCAGGACTACAACTCTAAACATACTGCAGAGCTATAATGGAGTGATTTAAAACAAAGCAAATTCATGTGTTTGAATGGCCTAGTCACAGTCCAAACCTAAATTTCATTAATAATCTGTGGCCAGACTTGAAAATCTCTGTCGACAGACTCTCTCCTTTTGAGCTATAGCTATTTTGCAGAGAAGAGTGGTCGAAAACTTCAGCCTTTTACATCATGTGCAGAATTATTAGGCAAGTTGTTTTTTATAGGATTTTTATTATTGATCCCCAGCTATGTTCTCAATCAACCCAAAAGACTCAAATATCAAAACTTAATATTTTTGGAAGTTGGAGTTGTTTTTTTTTTATTAGGCTATCTTAGGAGGATATCTGCTTGTGCAGGTAACTAGGCAACTTAATAAAAACCAAATATATTTGAATCTCACTTGTTTATTTTCACCAGGTAAACCAATATAACTGCACAAAATTTAGAAATAAACATTTGTGACATGCAAAAACAAAACCCCAAAAAATTAGTGACCAATATAGCCACCTTTCTTTATGATGACACTCAGCAGCCGACCATCCATAGATTCTGCCAGTTGCTTGATCTGTTTACGATCAACATTGCGTGCAGCAGCCACTACAGCCTCCCAAAAACAATAACTCGGGCACGCAGAAAGAGGTACGAGTCTGAGACAGGATAATATTTGAATTTCAGTTTGCTTGTTTTTATTGATGCAGAAAGGTCCAAAAAATATATAAATCTAACGTTCGGCCTTCACATATAGGCCTTCGT
Organism: Anomaloglossus baeobatrachus; assembly: GCF_048569485.1. Lineage (NCBI taxonomy): Eukaryota > Metazoa > Chordata > Amphibia > Anura > Aromobatidae > Anomaloglossus > Anomaloglossus baeobatrachus. Next base: position 531,921,833 of record NC_134354.1, read on the forward strand.
CAGAGAAAATCTATATGGTTGTAGAGGGAACAATATGTATTCAAGTGACTATTCAAGTATATGAGGTCTTCATGAGGCAAAAGAATGCCTTTTCTGACATCGATGATATAATAAGTAGCACATAGATAATGGAAAAGTAATGTTAAACTAGTGGAGTCCACTATACGGTACCAGTATTAATGTATGCAGTAAAGGCAAGGCTGCCAGTATGGAGGGTACCTTTTGTCATCACAGGTAGCAAGTGTCTGGACTGGTAACTTATGTAGTCATTTGGTAGAAATACTATCTAACAGATCTCAGTTCAAGCAGATACCCTAAGGGTGTATGAGACCTAATGTAATAATCTTAGTCCTGTTAGGTAATAGGGCTAGGTGATGTTGTAACAATAGACAGTGTTAATGGGGAGATGAGACAGACTCCTTGAAGTGGAGAAACTCCTATGTAGTGGTCAGTCCCCGTGTGAACTTCTGCAGTGCCTCACACAGGGACTGACCACTACATAGGAGTTTCTCCACTTCAAGGAGTCTGTCTCATCTCCCCATTAACACTGTCTATTGTTACAACATCACCTAGCCCTATTACCTAACAGGATTAAGATTATTACATTAGGTCTCATACACCCTAAAGGTCCAGTCACACTAAACAACTTACTAGCGATCCCAACAACGATAGGGATCGCTGGTAAGTTGCTAGGAGGTTGCTGGTGAGATGTCACACTGCGACGCTCCAGCAATCCCACCAGCAACCTGACCTGGCAGGGATCGCTGGAGCGTCGCTACACGAGTTGCTGGTGAGCTCACCAGCAACCAGTGACCAGCCCCCAGCGCCGCGTGGAAGATGCTGCGCTTGGTAACTAAGGTAAATATCGGGTAACCAACCCAATATTTACCTTGGTTACCAGCGCACGCAGCTACACGTGCAGAGAGCAGGGAGCAGTGCACACCGCTTAGCGCTGGCTCCCTGCTCTCCTAGTTACAGCACACATCGGGTTAATTACACAATGTGTGCTGCAGCTACATGTGCACAGAGCAGGGAGCAGCGCACACCGCTTAGCGCTGGCTCCCTGCTCTCCTAGCTACAGCACACATCGGGTTAATTAACCCGATGTGTCCTGCAACTACACGTGCACAGAGCAGGAGCCGGCACTGACAGTGAGAGCGGCGGAGGCTGGTAACGAAGGTAAATATCGGGTAACCAAGGACAGGGCTTCTTGGTTACCCGATGTTTACTGTGGTTACCAGCCTCCGCAGAAGCCGGCTCCTGCTGCCTGCACATTTAGTTGTTGCTGTCTCGCTGTCACACACAGCAATCTGTGCTTCACAGTGGGACAGCAACAACCAAAAAATGGCCCAGGACATTCAGCAACAACCAACGACCTCACAGCAGGGGCCAGGTTGTTGCTGGATGTCACACACAGCGACATCACTAGCAACATCGCTGTTACGTCACAAAAGTTGTTCGTTAGCAGCGATGTTGCTAGCGATGTTGCTTAGTGTGACGGGGCCTTTAGGGTATCTGCTTGAACTGAGATCTGTTAGATAGTATTTCTACCAAATGACTACATAAGTTACCAGTCCAGACACTTGCTACCTGTGATGACAAAAGGTACCCTCCATACTGGCAGCCTTGCCTTTACTGCATACATTAATACTGGTACCGTATAGTGGACTCCACTAGTTTAACATTACTTTTCCATTATCTATGTGCTACTTATTATATCATCGATGTCAGAAAAGGCATTCTTTTGCCTCATGAAGACCTCATATACTTGAATAGTCACTTGAATACATATTGTTCCCTCTACAACCATATAGATTTTCTCTGACGAAGACCTATATGTGAAGGCCGAAACATTAGATTTCTATATTTTTTGGACCTTTCTGCATCAATAAAAACAAGCAAACTGAAATTCAAATATTATCCTGTCTCAGACTCGTACCTCTTTCTGCGTGCCCAAGTTATTGTTTTTGGCTATATTACGTTTTTTTCTCGGAGGCACCTAATATTTGATAGTGAGCCAGACTTTACTTTATACTACTACAGCCTCCCAGACACTGTTCTGAAAGGTGTACTGTTTTCCCTCTCTGTAGATCTCACATTTTATGAGGGACCACAGGTTCTTTATGGGATTCAGATCAGGTGAACAAGGGGCCCATGTCATTATTTTTTCATCTTTTAGACCTTTACTGGCCAGCCACACTGAATTGTAAAGCGCTGCGGAATATGTAGGCGCTATAGAAATTAAACTTTATTATTATATTATTATGGAGTAGTTGGATGCATGTGATGGAGCATTGTCCTGCATGAAAATCATGTTATTTTTGAACGATACCGACTTCTTCCTGTACCACTGCTTGAAGACGTTGTCTTCCATAAACTAGCAGTAGGTCTGGGAGTTGAGCTTTACTCCATCCTAAACCCGAAAGAGTCCCACAAGTTCATCTTTGATGATACTAGCCCATACCAGTATCCGACCTCCACCATGCTGGCATCTGTGTTGGAGTGGGGCTCTCTGCCCTTTACTGATCCAGCTTCTGGCCCATCCATTTGGCCCATCAAGAGTCACTCTCATTTCATCAGTCAATAAAATCTTTTAAAAATCAGTCTTAAGATATTTCTTGGTCCAGTCTTGATGTTTTGTATTATGTTTCTTGTTCAAAGGTGACCGTTTTACACCCTTCCTTACCTTGGCCATGTCCATGAGTATGGCACACCTTGTGTCTTTTGATACTCAGTAACATTGCAGCTTTGGAATATGGCCAAACTGGTGGCAAATGGCATCTTGGCAGCTTCACGCTTGATTTTCCTCAATTCATGGGCAGTTATTTTGCGCCTTTTTTGCCCAGCACGCTTCTTTTCACCCTGTTGGCTATTTGCCATGAAACTCTTGATTGTTCAGTGATCACGCTTCAAATGTTTGGCAATTTCAAGACTGCTTCATCCCTCTGCAAGACATCTCACAATTTAGGACTTTTCAGAGTAAGTCAAATCTCTCTTCTGACCCATGTTGCCAAAGGAAAGGAAGTTGCCTAATAATTAAGCACACCTTATATAGGGTGTTGATGTCATTACACCACACACCTCCTCATTACAGAGATGCACAACACCTGATTTACTTAATTGGTAGTTGGCTCTCAAGCCTATACAGTTCGGAGTAGGACAACATGTTAAAAAAGTATCATGTGATCAAAAATATTCATTTGCCTAATAATTCTGCACACAGTGTAGATGTGGAAAGCTGGTAGAGTCATGCCCCAAAAGACTTGGAAAACCATGTATAATTTAATTTCTACAAAAATGTCACTGCTGTAAAGCCTTTTATTGACTGGAAAAAGCAGATGTAACACTTTGAGTTGCTATCTGAGAATAGTTTGGAACATCCTTGAAGCTCTCTGATGCACAACAGAACCATTTATAGGTAAAGGGATGGCAATCAGTAGTAACCAACATCAAAATTAATAAAAACATACTACACATATTTTTTAGGCTTCTTAAATTGTAAAAGTGGTCCAAAAATCATTTCTTTTTTTATTGGCAGATACTAGAGAGTGGCAACATTGCAAATCAGATGGCAGACCATTCTGTTTTTGCAAAGCCAGGAGGACATGTTTTGCAGGTAAGATTGGTTGAACTGAGCAGATCCCTTGCTGGTCATAGCCACCACATTCCTCAAGAAGTTACATTTTAATTAAAGAAATATTGCACAATTAAATTCAGGAGGACTGTCATGCAGGGAGCATGAATATATTTACCCAACCATAAGAAAGCTAGAATGTTTCAGGCGATGTCTTTCCCAACAATTCCCAGTCGCAGTTAACATGGAGCCAGCTAAAGTAAGATTTGCCATTTGATACACAACAACACTTCATTAACTGTAAAATAGCTTAGCAGTGATTTCCCTTGCATAAAAAAAAGTATGATGGTGGTGTGTGGAATCAATGCCCTGTGGCTATTGGGAATGGAGTCATGTCTAAGACTTTACACCCTGCAACATCGCTGCTGATATATCGTCGGGGGTCACGTCATTAGTGACGCACATCCGGCGCCGGTAGCAACATCGCAGCGTGTAACACAAATGAGCAATGATCGAGCTCAAAAACGTGCAAAATCGTTGCTCGTTGACACGTCATTCATTTCCATAATATCGGTGCTGCTACATGTACGATGTTGTTTGTCGTTTATGCGGCAGCACATATCGCTATGTGTGACGCCGCTGGAACGACAAACATCTCCTTACCTCCACCGGAAAAGAAGGAAGGAAAGAGGTGGGCGGCATGTTCCGGCCACTCATCTCCGCCCCTCCTTTTCTATTGGGCGGCGGTTCAGTGACGCTGCTGTGACGTCGCTGTGACGCTGAATGAACCGCCCCATTAAAAAGGAGGCGGTTCGCCGGCCACAGCGATGTCGCAGAGCAGGTATGTGCTTGTGACGCTGCCGTAATGATAATGTTTGCTACGGCAGCGATCACCAAATATCGGCCGTGCGACGGGGGCGGTTGCAATCGCGCTCGACATCGCTAGCATTTGCTAGTGATGTCGCAGCGTGTAAAGTACCCCTAAGAGTTGGATGTGGAAGAAGTATAAAAGGAAACAGATAATCAGCACCTAGTGATGGAAAAAAATGTAGCTCACAGTTACAGTGGCTTCATCATCTGTCCAATTTGGGGTGGTGCAGCTCTACAAAACAGTCAGTCACTTGGTGGCATTCACGCACATGAAACGTATGTATTGTCCCTGGTCACAAATACTTCAGTATTTAAATAAATAATTTAAATAAAATGGCGTGGGCTCCCCTCTATTTTTGATAACCAGCTAAGGTAAAGTAAACATCTGGGGGCTGTTACAATCAAGGTGGAAAGGCCCATTGTTATTTGGTCCCTCCAAGGCTGAAAATAGCAGCCTACAGTGCCCCAGAAGTGGTGTATTTTATTAGATACACCAATTCTGGCACTTTACTCAGCTCTTCCCGATTTGCCCTGGTGCGGTGGAAATAGGGATAATACTCTGAAGTAGGTATTGTGTGAAATAATAGCTATGTAGCGGCGGATGACAAATGCCTGTTGTTACAGCTTACTTTCTGCCACCTCCAAGGACAAGGACCATAATTGTGCGGCAAGGGCGTCCCAACATTCATGATGGCTTCTCAGCACAAAAAATTGGAATGGGCTGATAATAATATTGGTTTGGTGACTACATTTTCAACAGATGCGCCTAATCAGATCTGCACAGTTACATTTCTTTTATTATTATAATTTCTTTTTAACTCCTTCATGACCCAGGACATATATATACGTCCTTAGTCGTGTCTGCCCTTTAATGCGGGTTTGTGTTATTCCACAAACATGTTGGACCCCGCACCTATTAACTCCTTGGATCACGCTGCGAAACTCTGACAGCAGAATGTAAAGCCCTCCCGTGGGGATATTGATGCTCCCCGCCACCATCATCGGCACAAACACAGGGCACCAATGGGTTGCCATAACAGCATGGGGTCAACTGATGACCCCTGTCACTGTCATAACTCACTTCCCGTGAATTCTGGCAGAGCGCCAGAACTCACAGGAAATTAGCATTTCTATTTATTAGAGTAGTACTGAAGCATCATTCTGATCAGCAGAAGGCATCCGACAGTGCAGGCATAAAGTTCCTTGGGGGACTAGTAAAATCAATAATGGCAACAAAAGAAAAAAAAATATTTTTTTTTTTACCACTTACATAAAAGTAAAACTACCCATCTTTAGTATCTACAAACTCATACTGACTTGGGAAATCATATTACCAGGTCAGTTTTACCATATAGTAAGCATGGTAAATAAAAAACCCAAAAAACAATTGTAGAATTGTACATTTTTTTGCAATTTCATTGCACTTGGTATTTTTTTCCTGATTTCCAGTACAATATGGGGCAAAATGAATGGTGTTCAAAAGTACAACTTGTCCTGCAGAAAAAAGAAGCCCTCACATAGATATATTGATAGAAAAATTAAAAGTTATGGTTCTTTGAAGAAAGGGAGGAAAAAACAAAAATGGAAAATCACCCCAGGGGCAAATGGGTTAATATTTAGAGTTAAGAAGATTACTTCTACATAAGAAAATGATGTTACTAAGGAGGTACATATATGCTCACATCAGTTGAGGAACATGCGGCAACAGTACACAATAAAGTTCTTCAGTGAACCATAAAATATATAGAGGGCCACATTATTGTTGTATAGTGTATGGTTGATAAAATGTACTAGTAAAATATGTTTGTGAACCCACTTTGTAGACACAGAAAGTTCCTATAACTTGAACCTTTGTATTATTACTTTATTTTCCAAATTATATGCTCTTTAGTGCTGCAGTAATGCTCCAGACTCCTATTTAGACATTTTTTTCCTATCTGTAATGATCTGCTTGCAAAAACCTCTTATACCTCAACCGTAAAATCCTAAAATGGCCCCTACTTGCTTTACATTATAATTTATATTGCCTTTGATACTCTCCCAGGTTTATTTCAATAAACCATGTGATGTAAAATCTTGGGGAAGACTTATGTCACGTGAGCTATCGCAAATTTCAACAATATGTGAAATTCCGACAAACTTTTTTTTTTATTTTATCTGCACCAGTGGAATCTCAATTTATTCAAACAGAGAATTTGTTAAATTTAACTAAAAGTCTATTGGCAACTGATCAATTTAAAAATAATAATAGTAATTAGGGTATTGAAATAACGCTACATGAACCGGACAGCAGCAAGTATGTGTACAAGTACAGATGCAGAGTGCTATTAAGTGATTGGAGGGTATGTAAACATGATACAAGAGGCCAGATTTTTAAGAAAAGTGCAAAATGGGAATCGTTACATAAGTGAGGTGAGGTTATAGGTTAGTTTAAAGAAATTCATTTTGGAATCCATTTATTACATGTCTCGTTTATTCGCAGTATAGCTACAGCTGTTCTGTTTACGACATTTGGTTGAAAACATTTGGAATCAAGCAGCATAAAAAAAAAAAACAAAGAAAACACCAGGCAAGCCAGAAAGAAAGTTGTGGAAAAGAATAAAGTGGGTTTAGGCTATAAAAAATGTCACAAGTTCTGAACATATCACTAAGCACTTTTCAATCAATCACCAAAACAGAGGAGTATGGCACAACTGCAAAGCTAACAACACATGGCCATCCATCTAAACTGACAGGAGAGCACTAGTTAGAGAAGTAACCTAGAGGCCCATGGTCACTCTGGAGGAGCTGTAGAGATCCACAGACACTCGCCAACCAATGTCACTGAGCTAGAACTATTTGCCAAAGAATGGGACAAAAATTTCAGCTTTTAGATATGCTAATCTTGTAGAGACATAACGGAAGACAATTGCAGCAATAATTGCAGCGAAAAGTGATCCTAAAAAGTGTTGACTTGGGAGCTAAATGCAAATGCATGTCACAATTTTCATACTTATATATTTAGAAAACCCTGTAGTAATTTCCTTTACACTTCACAAATACCTGCTACTTGGTGTCGGTATCTCAAATAAAAATCTGATAAAAATACATTTAGGTTTGTGGGCGTAACTTGAAAAAATGTGGAAAAGTTCACAGGGTACGAATACTTTTTGAAGGCACTGTAGACATAGAACGAGAGTTAAAGATTACAAATTTGTATATGTATCTAAATATTGTAAGATCGCAACTTTCTACATTGTAAATGGCCGGTATGTATCCAAATTGGTGATTGTTAGTGATGAGCGAGTATGCTTGTTACTACTCGGTACTCGCACGAGTATCACTGTACTCGGGCTACTCAGCGGGGACCGAGTAATCTCGCGATACTCGTGCTGTACTCGTGGTCTTCATCCCTGCATGTTGGCGCTCTTTTGAGAGCCAGCCCTCATGCAGGGATTGGCTGGCAGACCGCTGCAATGCCAAAGCCCTGTTAGTTGTGGAATTGCAGTGATTGGCCGGCCTACACAGCGTGACCGAGCCTTTATACCGGCGGGCGCGCTGTGCTCTGCACACAGCCATCTAGACAGTCAGTGCAGGGAGAGTGTTGCTGCTTCACGGAAAGGTTTGCGGCCATTTATAGTTATTTCCGTAGCAGGGCTGCAAACAGTGTGACCAGAAGTCCTTCTCAGGACTATTATAGTTGTATACAGGCAGGCAGGGTATAGCCAGGTCGGAGTACAGTAGCAGAGTCCTTCTCAGGACTATTGTTGCTGTATACAGGCAGGGCATAGCCAGGTCGGAATACAGGCTAGTGACCAGAAGAGTCCTTGTCAGGACTATTGTAGCAGTATACAGGCAGGCAGGCAGGGTATATAGCCATTCCTAGTGGTGACCGTATACCAGCCTTCATCATATCTGGGTCTGGTGTACACAGTCTGAAACAGTCCAGGTAGTGTCAGACTTCTCAGTAAATGTCGCTCCTAAAAATCTGTTAGGTTCTTAGTGCGTCCGTGCTTGCATTTAAAAACCGCACGTGTGTACCTGTCTGTGGCAGCGTACAGGTGCACGTTTTGCACAAACTATTATATAACGCACAAGTCTAGTGAATAAAACACGTCAGTCAGCAGTGTCTGATAATGTCAGACTTCTCAGTAATTGTCGCTCCTAAAAACCTGTTAGGTTCTTAGTGCGTCCGTGCTTGCATTTAAAAACCGCACGTGTGTGCCTGTCGGTGGCAGCGTACAGGTGCACGTTTTGCACAAACTATTATATAACGCACAAGTCTAGTGTATAAGACACGTCAGTCAGCAGTGTCTGATAGTGTCAGACTTCTCAGTAATTGTCGCTCCTAAAAACCTGTTAGGTTCTTAGTGCGTCCGTGCTTGCATTTAAAAACCGCACGTGTGTGCCTGTTGGTGGCAGCGTACAGGTGCACTTGTGTGCGTTTTGCACAAACTTGGATATAACGCACAAGTCTAGTGAATACACGTCAGCACAGCATTGCAAAATGCGCAAGGGCGTTGGCAACGAACAAGGAAGTGGACGTGATGGTGGTGCAGGCAGAGGCCGAGGTCGTGGGCAAGCTCTAATTTCGCCACAACAAAGAGCCACATCTAGTCGCTCGCACGTCCTGTCCCAAATTCTTGGGGACCGCAGCAGTACACCGCTCTTGAACCAAGACCAGTGTCAACAGGTTGTTAGTTGGATAGCGGATAATGCTTCCAGTCAGATTGGCACCACCACAAACACTCTGTCTTCCACACGGTCAAGTGTCAGTAGCCGTGATACTGCATCGCACATTTCAGAACCTGATCCTCCTTCCTACCACAAGGCTGAGTACACGTCCTCGGACATTACTGATCCCACACTTGGACACTCGGAAGAGCTGTTCACGTTTCCATTCGCACATTCTGGCCTCTCGCCAGCTCATGTTGAAGTGGGTCATGAGAAGATCGTATGTACAGATGCCCAAATATTTGAGCAGCCACGTTCTCACGAAGTTGGCAACGTGTCTCAACAAGGGGTGGATGATGATGAGACACAATTGTCAGGAAGTCAGGAGGAGGACCAGGGTGCGGAAGAGGAAGACGACGTGGTGGATGATCCAGTAACTGACCCAACCTGGCAGGAGGATATGCAGAGCGAGGACAGCAGTGCACAGGGGGAGGGAGGCGTAGCATCCCAACAGGCAGTAAGAAGCAGGGTGGTGGCTCCAGGCAGAAGTCAGGCAACCGTTCCCCGGAACAACAACACGACACAAGGTGCCTGTACAAATGTTAGGTCTTCCCGAGTCCGGCAGTTTTTTAAGTTGGCTCCAGATGATTCTAAAAAGGCCATTTGCAACACCTGCCGTGCCAGCATCAGCAGGGGTACCAAAACTAGCAGCCTAACCACCACCAGCATGATCAGGCACATGTCAGCCAAGCACCCGACTTTGTGGGAAGTACAACAGAGTCGAGGAGCAGTGCTTGCTGATGTCACTGCTACGTCTTCGCTGGTTATGCATGCGAGCCAATCCCCTGTCCATGCTGCCTGCGAACAAGCCTCCTCCGGTCCTGCGCCTGCAGTTGCCTACGCAGAAATAACACCATCATCAAGCACGTCCTTGTCCCAGCGCAGCGTTCAGTTATCCATTCAGCAAACCTTTGAACGCAGGCGCAAATACACTGCCAACGCCCCACATGCCACAGTTCTACATGCTAACATTTCACGACTGCTTGCGCTGGAAATGTTGCCTTTTAGGCTGGTGGAGACAGAAGCATTCCGCGACCTGATGGCGGCAGCTGTCCCACGTTACTCGGTCCCCAGCCGCCACTATTTCTCCCGGTGTGCCGTCCCCGCATTGCATAACCACGTGTCACAAAACATCACACGTGCCCTGAACAACGCTGTTTCACCCAAAGTCCACCTAACCACAGACACGTGGACAAGTGCTTGTGGGCAAGGCCGCTACATCTTGTTGACGGCACACTGGGTTAATATTGTGGAAGCTGGGACCCAGTCTGAGCGAGGGACGGAACACGTCCTTCCCACACCAAGGTTTGCAGGCCCGACCTCAGTCAGGGTTTCACTCACACTCTACAGCTCCGGAATGTCATGCTCTTCAGCCTCCTCCTCCTCCTGCGCATCCTCATCCACTTTACCCTCCACACCAGTCCCAAGCTCGAAGCACTGCAGCACTGCCTCGGCGAAGCGGCAACAGGCTGTGCTGAAGCTAATCTGCATAGGTGACAAACCCCACAATGCAGAAGAGGTGTGGACAGCTCTTAAACAGCAGGCAGATCACTGGCTCCCACCTCTGAACCTAAAGCCAGGAAAGGTCGTGTGTGACAATGGCCGGAACCTGGTGGCGGCTTTGAGGCGAGGCCAGCTGACACATGTTCCATGCGTGGCCCATGTGCTCAACCTCGTGGTTCAGCGGTTTCTAAAGTCATACCCAGAGCTGTCTGATCTGCTGGTAAAAGTTCGCCGCCTGTCTCCACATTTTCAAAAGTCACCTACTGCTTCAGCCAGCCTTGCCGGCTTTCAGCGCCGTTTGCATCTTCCGGCTCACAGACTGGTGTGTGATGTCCCCACGAGTTGGAATTCAACTCTGCACATGTTGGTCAGGATATGTGAGCAGAAGAGGGCAGTTGTTGAGTACCTGCATCACCTAAGCCGTCGGGAAATGGGTCAAACTCCACACATAACACCTGAGGAGTGGAGATGGATGTCCGACCTATGTACCATCCTCCAACTCTTTGAGGACTCCACCAAGATGGTGAGTGGTGATGACGCCATTATTAGCATCACCATACCGCTTCTCTGCCTTCTAAAACGGTCTCTGCTCAAAAACAAACATGATGCATTGCAGGCGGAGCGCGATGAGTTGGAGCAAGAAACAGTAGTGGGTGTGGGTGATAACACAGCCCAGCCTTGTCTCATCACAACGTGCAGTGGAGGACTATGACGAGGAGGAGGATGAAGACATGGAGCACCTCTCTGGCCAAATTGAGGATATGACATGCACACCAGTCATATCCTCGGTTCAGCGTGGCTGGCCAGAGGACAGGGTAGATGAGGAGGAGGAGGAGGAGGAGGAGGACAGCATGTTCAGTCATCATGTTGGTCAGGATACTGAAGTACTGGCTGTTAAGAGTCTGGCGCACATGGCTGACCTTATGGTAAGCTGCCTGTCTCGTGACCCTCGCGTTAAGAACATCTTGGCCGACAATCATTACTGGTTGGTAACACTGTTAGACCCACGCTACAAGGAGAACTTTAGGTCTCTTATTCCCAAGGCGGAGAGGTCAGCCAAAATGCAGCAGTTCCGGAAGGCCATAGTCACGGAAGTAGGCAAAGCATTCCCCTCACAAAACGCTAGCGGCATAGGTCAGGAATCAGTGGACAACCAAGGCGTACAGCCGAGAGGGGCACAAGTCCAATCCGCCAGAGGTAGGGGAACAGTCTTTAAGATGTGGGACAGTTTTCTCAGCCCCTCACGTACCACAGCCCCTGAGGTGCGGGGTAGTGCCACAAGAAATCCTAAGTTTGCCCAGATGCTCAAGGAGTATCTTGCAGATCGAACAACTGTACTCCAACATTCCTCTGTGCCTTACAATTATTGGGTATCCAAGGTGGACACGTGGCATGAATTGGCTCTCTACGCCTTGGAAGTCCTGGCCTGCCCTGCCGCTAGCGTTTTGTCAGAGCGTGTTTTTAGTGCCGCAGGTGGAATCATTACAGATAAACGCACCCGCCTGTCAACTGAAAATGCTGACAGGCTGACTCTGATCAAGATGAACAAGGGTTGGATTGGGCCAGACTTCACCACACCACCAGCAAATGACAGCAGAATTTAAAGTTTGTAACGGGAATTTGCCATGTACCTCCACTCACCCATGGGTACACACTTCTGGACTTTGGCTAATCGCTGGACTGCTCGTCCTTCTCCTCATGCGCCACCATGATGACCGTTACAATAGTTAGGCCTTTGTTTCAGGTATACCCCCAATGGTAAATTTTTTCGCCCATTCTTTCAGAATGGACATTACAACGACAGGAGACCCGCTCCTTTGCAATGGGAGCAATGTTTTGAGGCCCTCATGCATGTCCATGGGACAATGTGGAGCCTCCCAATTTTTGGCTGCCCTGCCTAAGGGCTATACTACAATAGACCCACTTCCTGACAATGGACACTTCAGGTTTACAGGCCCTCATGCACGTCTCTATCCAGGGACAATGTGGAGCCTCCCAATTTTTGGCTGCCCTGCCAAAGGGCTATACTACAATAGACCCACTTCCTTACAATGGGCACTTCAGGGTTACAGGCCCTCATGCACATCTCTATCCAGGGACAATGTGGAGCCTCCCAATTTTTGGCTGCCCTGCCAAAGGGCTATACTACAATAGACACACTTCCTCAAAATGGGCACATTAGACTCAAGAGGCCTTCATATACGTCTCTTCTCAGGGACATCGAAGTGCCACACAATGTTTTCACGTAAAATCTTTCATGTAATCTCCAAAAGTAACATACACCAGCTCTATCACACTATTGGGTATGTGCCCTTAACAATTCCGCCATGAAAATTCATTTTGGTGTCATTTTGGAAGGTTTTCTGGTGAGGCCGTAAAAATGGCGTAAAACGCAGACAAAATTGTTCACAGCTGTGACTTTTGAGTGATAAATGCTTCAAGGGGTCTTCCCCATGCTGTTGCCATGTCATTTGAGCACTCTTCTGAGACTTTTGTGACATTTTTAGGGTTTCTGCATGCTGCCGGGGGTCATTTCATAAAAATACTCGGGTCTCCCATATTGGGCTCGGTGCTCGGGCCGAGTACACGAGTATCTTGGGATGCTTGACCCGAGTCTCGAGCACCCAAGCTTTTTAGTACTCGCTCATCACTAGTGATTGTCCTTTGTGATGTAAATCTAGAATGTCTACTCTGGTACCTTGAGTACCACAAGCTTTGTTAAAGCATTTAGGGTCCAGGTTTACAAATAGCTAGAGAGGTGGGTGGTTCTGGCTATCTGATATGTCTTAATTAGACTGTTTGGTACATGGCAGTTTTTGTGAGGAAATTGCTACACTTCCAAAGGAGCCTCTGAAAGAGGTAGGATGCACTGGCTAGAATGAGTGTGTGTGCACTGACAGGAGTCAGTGTATGCAAGGGCCAAGACTCCTGAAGGTAACTACTGGCTGGAGTAAATGACTGGTGGCTTATAGCTCCACTGAGATACTTGAGGAAAATAGCCAAATGTGTTCAGGCATACCTGTGAGGTAAGCAGTCTGTAATCATAATTGATAAGCATAAATCATAAAGTAAGCATCAATACCTCACCAGATATTGTAGCATCACTCCATGATCGGGGACTTCAGGACGATCTCATCAGGAGGAATCCTGGAGAAACACTGTCAGCACTTCTGCTTGACTGCAGGTTAAATCCCGCCTTCCCCCCGGAGAGTCTCAAGTCTTTATCCCACTTGAAAACAAATTACTTGTATAACCAAATGTTACACAAACTCTAATAGGTTCCATTTGTCCAATATAGTATCCCTCTTCTGAGTGGCCAACTCTTCAGATGCCAACATACACTGGACAAATGCGTCATCGGATGAGACATGCCAAAGCGCTCTTGGTTTAACACGTTTTACCATGCTATAAACACGCACAGATTCTCAGTAAATATTGATAAGAAAACTATGTGGGACTGAGTAATTCTCACTAGAACTATAACATTAGGTGTCTGAGAAAATTACAGAAAAACAAGCCAATATGAACCATAACTGCTACAGACTAATATCTTAAGGGGTTTCTTAAAGACAGACTTGCAATATGGATTCCTGATGGCCACTAATGTGTTAGCACTACATAACCAAAAGGGGGTGATTACGCAAAAGAAGGCGGAGCATTGTAAGTGCAAAAGTTGGTGGCCTGCAGTATAGACTTCCATTCCAGTGAGGAACCATGAGAGTGTTCCATGAAGGTTAAGGGAGAATGTATGACTGGGGTATTACACTCAGCAAGTTTTGTGACCCTGGTAAAGACCATGCTTAATGTTGATGTAATTCCCCAAAAGACTATTAAAGTCATCGGAATATGTGATGGTCAGTGTGTTCCTTAAGACAGCCATAATATATGGCATACCATGACATGGGTATAGTTCCATAATAATATAGTTTGAAGAAGAAGGAAATGCAGGGCACTACTCTGAAGGATCGGAGAAAGTTCACAGTAAGCGTTTTCACCACTTAAATTGCTACCGGTCATGCATATACTGCCAGGAACTATACAGCTGCGTGGTGCTCCTGTAAAAAGTCCACAATAATCCAAGCATCCAAAGGTAAGAGAAACATGGGCACTCACCGCTCCTGCTGTGTAGAAAAATGCTTTTATTCAAGCTTCGGAGTTACATGCTGTGCTGAGGGGGAGTGAGAGGTCTAGAACCGTCGAAGCACCGCAGGTGTGCGAAACAGCCATCATCTAATGTGCTGTCCGCTTCCTCTCACGCCCTCTCAGCACAGCATGTAACTCTGAAGCTTGATTAAAAGCATTTTTCTACACAGCAGCAAGCGGTGAGTGCCCATGTTTCTCTTACCTTTGGATGCTTCCATACTAATATAATATACCAAGACTGTGAAGTATTTTGGGACTTATGAGAGCTAGGGAAAGTGTACGGGAGCTTGTGTAAAAGACGGGACAGTACTAAGGAAGCACCACCTCAGTGAGAAGTTTAAGGGGATCCTTATGGTACATTGGTATATAACAAGGAGGACTGTCACCTAAGGTTGATAGTTCTAAGTTAGTGGTGACCAGAGAAAATGGTGGAAGTGCCCAACTTAACGACATGATGTTTAAAGTAATACTGTTACCATTAAAAACAGGGTAACTCCAGAAAAGGGGACCAACACCCGGTTATCCTCTTCACGACACATGACGTACTGGGTACGTCATGGATCAAGTTGGGTTAATGCCTGCCTACTGCCGCCGGTAGCGTTCGCTACACATATCAGCTGATTTGAACAGCTGACATGTGCAGCTATCAAGCACGAGTGGATTCGCTACCCACTAGTGCCTGTTAATCGCTTACAGCACGCTGTGAAAATGTCATAGCGCGATGTAATAGCGGGCCGCGGTAAGCATTTACTTACCCGTGACCACATGGATCCAATGGTTGTCATGATACCACAGGGTCATGTGATGACTCCTGTAGCTATCATGAGTCACTTCCTCTTACACCCAGCAGACTGTGGTGTGTAATAGGAGAGCTCCTTTCTCCAAATTTCAGCTGTGTAGCTGTGATCTAGAGAAATGGAAGAGCGATCAGACTGCTAATCATTATAGCCCTCTAGGGGTATTAGAAAAAAAAAAAAAAAGTTCTAAAAAAAAGATAAGTGCAATTCACACCCCATTCGCTCCATTGAACATTAAAGGGTTGAAGAAATTTAGTATTGACGCGTTCAAAAACGCCCAATCTATCAAAATATAAAATCAATTAATCTGATTGGTAAACGGCGTAGCAGCAAAAGAATTCAAAATGCCAAAATTACATTGTTTTTGGTTGATGCAAATTTTGAACAAAATGCGATAACAGGCGATCAAAACGGCGCTTCTGTGGAAAAATGGTAGCGTTAAAAGCGTCAGTTCAAGATGTAAAAAATAAGCTGTCACGGAGCCATAGATCCCTAAAAAGGTGGAGACTACGAGTTTCAGAATATAGCGCAAAAAGTGCACCACTTTTTTTGGACAAACTTGTGAATTATTTTAACCCCCTTAGATAATAGTAAACCTATACATATTTGCTGTCTACAAACTCATACCGACCTGAGAAATCACACCGACACAACAGTTTTACCATATAGTTAACACGGTGAATAAATTATCCCAAAAATTACTGGTTTTTTTGCAGTTTTTCCACACTTGAAATTTTTTTTGCTGTTTTCCAGAACACTATATGGTAAAACTTATGATTCCATTTAAAAGTACAACTCGTCCTGCAAAAAACAAGCCATTATATGTCAAGATTGATGGATAAATAAAAAAAAGTTACAGCTCTCGGAAGAAAGGGAGCCAACCTCCCCCCCCCGGAAAAACGGAAAATCACCCAGAGGGGAAGCGGTTAATGCTATGCATCTTCATTTCTTCATTTTGAGTGATATTATTGAAGCCAATAAAATTACCTTACAACAATAATCATAAACTGGAAGAACAAAATATTGAGGGAAAATATTTAAGGAATCATTCAGTTCAATAAAATTTACAACCTATCCTCTAGTGCACACTTTCCCCACTAATCAGCTATTTCAGAGGGTATCCCCCTATAGATTTACATTGCTCCATAGCACAATAGCAAATCTACTTAGAACAGCTTCCTCTCACTTCCTTTGTTCTATCTTGTTTCCACCTTCTTCAAACTCCAACACAGTATTACCAACTCTTTCTGAATTTAAAATTTACAGCCTACATATGCTTCTACAATTTAAGCGATTGCTAGAGATGTCGAGCGCGATAGTACCCGCCCCCATCGTTCGTGCGACATTTGGTGCTCGCTGCCGTAGTGAACATTATCGCTACGGCAGCGTCACATGAACATAACTTGTCAGCGACGTCTCTGTGACCGCCGAACAATCCCTTCCTCAAGGAGGAGGTGCGTTCGGCATCATAGCGACGTCACTGCGGCGTCACTAGGTGGCCGGCCAATGGAAGCGGAGGGGCGGAGATGAGCAGGACGTAACATCTCGCCCACCTCCTTCCTTCCACATTGCTGGTGGACGCAGGTAAGGAGATGTTCGTCGTTCCTGCGGTATCACACATGGTGATGTGTGCTGCCACAGGAGCGACGAACAACATCGTACCTGCAGCAGCAATGATATTAAGGAAAGGAACGACATGTCAACGATCACCGTTTTTGAACGATTTTGTGATCGTTGATCGTCGCTCCTTGGTGTCGCTAACGGCGCCGGATGTGGGTCACTAACGACATGACCCCGATGATATATTGGTAGCGGTGTCACAGCGTGTAAAGCACCATTTTCAGGTCTTCCTTCGCATAGATTATTTTGATTGCCATGTGTATTATCATCCTTTTTTCCTATAGAGAATCCATGAAAAATTCCCACAACTATAGATTATTGAAATTTAAAAACAAAGGCATTTAAGGTCCTGCTAACTATTATGCCAAACAGAAGAAAAATATTGTAGTAATAATATATATATATATATGTGGATAGGATATATAATACTCATAGTTATGAGTCTGAGGCATTCAACAGCCTAGGATATTCTTATCCTTCTCCAGTCAACCACTTACTATTGATTGACAAACCAACATATACATCAGCATAATTAGTCACCTGTGAGATGTATGGGGAGAGGCAGGAAAATGCCTACTGCATCTTTTGTTCTTGGCTTACGCAAATGGTACAATGCATTGATACTGCTGTTTAGTATATTAGCCAGTCAGTACTGTCATAATGATATACTGGCTTTAGTTTTAATAACAAATATAGAGACATATTTACTAAAATTGAGCAAATATACTCAAGCATAATTCAATTCTATTGTGTTGTTCCAAAAATCTGCAAGCACCTAAATTCGCTTATCTACTGCAAAGGGTCTTCAAAAAATTAAAAAGAAAAAAATACTTGTACCCACCTTAACCCTCACCTCACCCATCCTCTGCTCTGAACCATCTTATGTCTTGGTATATCCTCTTATCACCTTCTCTGAGCAATGAATTCCTCAAGCAAGCAAGCTCGAGCAAGCTCACAATGGGTCAAGACTTCCAACTCTGATGAGGCTAAGGACGTTTCTGTGCTTGTGAGCAAAAGGCAGCAACACGCTGTGATGTCAGAATGTTTTCACCATATGCAAACTTGAGCAGAACTAACAGACCTCTTCGGAGCAAGGGATTCAATACTCAGCGCTATAATGAAAAGATGTGGCAAGGATCCAGATAAAAATAGAAAACTTTATTCCAAGAATTAAAAATTTGGCATCCACAAATAGATCCAAATGTTGTATATTCTTTAACTTTTGCTATGCATTTCAGATTTCAACTCAGCCCTTATTCATGGATCAGTTGTCTTGCAGTCTGAAACACATTTGAAACAATATACAACATTTGGATGTGCTTTGAGAATGTAAATTGTTAATTTTTGGAATTATGCTTACTATTTCTGTTTTGTTCATGGCTGCAACACTCAGTACCTTGCTTTTCATTGTGCCACATTGAGCAGGAGTGGTTTCTTCCTTGCTGAGGATTGTAGCAGCCTCATTCAGGGTGAGCTCGAGTCTATGTTATAGTTATACTTAAATTCAATTTTTGCCTGATCTGCTGATCCCAAATATTTACTTTAGATTAAATAATGACCTTAGGTGTCAGGTGGCACATTGGTTAACACTGTTGCTTTCCAGCACTGTGGTTCAAATCCCACCAAGAACAACATCTGCTATGACTTTGTATAGTCTCCTTATGTTTGTATGGGTTTCATCCAGGCCCTCCAGTTTCCTCCCACGCTCCAAAGACATACTGATAGAAAATTTAGATTGTGAGCTCCAATGGGGTAAGTGTTGATCAGATCTGTAAAGTGCTATGGAATGAATGGTGCTATATAAGTCAGTCAAATAAAATAAAAGAAAATAGGAATTGACTGAAATCTGGAAGAGCTGTTAGCAAATTTCAGGATAGCCACTGATTCTTGGGAAGTTTAATTTACTATTTATTTATTACTTATGTATAAGTGTTACAATACTTCATCCTAATGCTATAGTAGGTGTTTTGGCAAATTGTTATTAAACTAGTTGTTACATGTCAAGAGGAAGAAAAGACACCGCACATGAAACCAGAGGCACACCTATTGTAGTATAAATAAAGAACACCTTTATTCAATACACACAAAAGACAATAAAACCATTTAAAACAAGACATGAAGGACAACACACACAGAGCGGAGCCTGTCCCCAGATGTAATCGTGGATATGGTGAACAATAGAGAAAATATAAATAATTATATAGACAATAATAATGAACCCTGTGTACCGGCAGTGTTACATATCATATATGAACATGATGACATGAGACAACATGCAATCAAAATGTAATATCATAACAATATCCCATATGAGGGACCGGTAAGTAAATCAAAGAGCACCATAGATAAGGTATACCAAATAATTGACCTATATAGCCAATGTTCCTAAAAAGGGGTGCTGACGTGGTGGGTGTATAAGAGCTCTAGGTAACACAGAATGAAGCGCGTCTGTTTGAATAAATAATACACTTACAAAGTGCAATGGCGTCAGAGCATAAACATACCCCAATTGTATTGGGTGTATCAAGCACCTGCAGCAGAAGCGGAGCCAATTGTCACGGTACCTCAATTATAGATGCTAATACAGCCTGCTTTGATGTCCCAAATTATAGATGGTATAGTGAGTGTCTACCTGGACACTGTAAGCCAGTAGCGAATGAGACCCGGACAAAAGAATGCACTGTGTGCCTGGACAAGATGTATAATAATAAGTATCACATAAAAAGTAAGGCTCAATGGTATATAACCTACAATGCAGGTGCTAATACATCCCATACATATGTACACATGTACAGTATAGCCCAATGGCCCACAGTCACGATTAAGGTGCTGAGAAACAATTGCATGTCCTAGTAAATGTATCAAAATGACAGATGATAAGGTAAACACAGATAAAGAGGGCAAATTCCAGCAGCCAGTAACCAACACGGGGGGTACTGGTGCAGCCCTAAATATAGGAATATATAGGTCAGTAAGATAAAGTCATGGACCTGAAAGAAATGCCTAATAGCATAAAACTGCTATGCACAGGATGGCCAGCTAAGAGGAACACAGGGCACAAACAGAGACACTATATGCACGTGGGAAGGCATGAGATACCGCTCAGAGTGAGCGACCCCATGCGTATCGCCGCCAGAGTGGCTTCATCAGGGAAAGTCAACTTAATTATATTAAACTAGTTGTTATACAAGTATTAAATTATATAATTAGTTTTCTTCAGCTGACTATACAACATTCCTGAGATTAATTTTGTATTATGTAATAAACAAATTTACATACCATATTTTGGCTATGACAAGTCCTAGCCACACTGGGACTTGTTAGTGTTGCTGGGTGATGACTATAGAGGACAATTAATCGTGCAATATTTCCAACAGAAAATGAAACCTTAATCTGTTTCTATCCTTTTAATAAACATAGTAAACAAGTACTACTTTTAAGTGACAAGTGACAAGCAAATGAAATACACCCTTGGTAGCAAAAGTATGGTCTGTTGTCATAACTTAATATCAACTTTTATAATTTAATACAAATGTGAATATACTTTTATCCTTTCTGAGTCATATGCACAATGATAAGAATCCAATGCCTCATATTGTAAAACATGTCATCTTACTCTATATTTCATGTGAAATGAAATGGACTGTGTCAGCTCAGAATGACTGTTCAAACCAAGTACAGTGCATCATGGTGAGGCTAATAATTTACATACACCTTCCCACTTGCGTATTTTACATCTATATCCACCCTTACCTGGCTCTATGAATCCAGAGCTGTCAATCAAAGAAGAGGGGAGGGTGAACATTTAGGGAAAGCAAGCAGGTGGGTAGGTGTATGTAAACGGTTGGCCACGCAATGATGCACTGTACTTTGGTTGAACAGTCATTCTGTGTGGACAGAGACCCTTTAATGTACATTACTGGAGAAGATTTTATCAAAATGATGTAAGGGTTATGAATATTTGCATTCTTTACATAAATGGATGGTAAGCTCTATAGATTTATAGCATTTATCATTCAATTAGTAGAGTGATACATTATCTCTTTCTAGGCTCACCATCAATGCTGAATGTCAACTGCAACTGCACAACTTCCCCATGGATGAACATTCGTGCCCACTTATTTTCTCAAGCTGTAAGTATCCAATCGGTGAATGTACATTTTCTGAGAGAAAGAGAATGCTCATTTTAAAAAAAGTATCATGGATTTTTACCTGTCACATTTGAAGAAAACATCAAATCTTCATGATTGCATATTCCAGCATACAGTATATCATATAGAATCAGTTAGAATACATATTTTCTCTTTGCTCACTAAAGTTCTTGATTACTGCAATAACTAGGTTTTCATATAAGCTAAACTTTAGTACATTGTTTTCTAACCAAACTTATTGTGAAATTGGGTTTTATTAGGTTAGAATACAGTTGTATTCTTTCTGAAACTGCGACAGTTTGTGCTATTACAGAACATCTGTTTTAACTTGAATAGAACACAACTTATATACAGAAACAAGGAAAACAGTATTTTTTTTATCTTACACAGTTTCATTCTCTTTAGTTTTCTTAATTTTTATGTTCATACACCCAATATACTTGTTGATGTGCTCTAATAACTGCGTTCATTTAATTGCAAAGGCTTAGATAGGGACAACACAAATAAAATTGCCTAAATTTGCTGATAGATTCTTTGAAAATGTTGTTGCCGTCTTCCTAGTATATTTTACTATATTAGAGGACCCCAATCTTTTGTTCTTTTTGTGCCATTCACAGGATATTTGACATATTAATCCTAGAAAACATTACCTTTGCAAAGTAAAGGGGGCATTTATTTTTTTTCCCTTTGCTCACAGCTTGGCTAAAATTAAAGGGGTTGGCCACTACTAAGACAACCCCTTCTGATTTCACTTGTTACCCCAAAAGAAACTAAAAACCCTAAACTCACCTCCCATACCAGAGCTGTTTCCGTGGTGTCTGGGCTCATGGTGCCAGGGCTTAAGTGGGGTTGTGATATCACAAAAGCCCCGCATCCAATCAGCACTGGCTTCTGTCTCTCTGCGTTTTTACCAAAAGAGTTAATCAATAGGAAGTGATCACTGCGGCTGCTCTCACTTCCTGTTGATTGCTCATTTTTTTTCTGAAGGTGGAAAGAGAGATGCCGGCGCTAATTGACGTGGGGTCCATGTGAGCTCCGGCACCACGAGCCCAGACTCCACTGGAATGGCACCGGTACGAGAGGTGAGATTAGATTTTAGTATTATCTGGGGAAACATGTGAAATCAAAAGTAGTTGTCCTAGTAGGGGACAACGCTTTAAGGCAGATCCAAACAGTGCCAGTAATAAATTATACATAAGAAGAATAATTGATAATATAATACCCAACTTGTGGTGCAATGTTTAATAATTAGAGGTATGTCTCCCAATGTGAAAGTGATATGGTTATCAATGCATATGGTGAGAACTCTAAGATCGTATCAGCATGGTGCCACAAGTCAAATGTGGCTTCTCTGCTACTAATTGGGCATGTGCGGACACAGAAAGAAGAGGACCACTGTGTAAGAACAATATATGGGCCTTTTACAGTAGAACAGCTCATCATACTGCGCTATTTTTCACACTTTTGAGGTGAATATGCGCCCTCTTACCTCTTGGCCCCCTGTGCAGGTGCAGAGGTTGCACCAATGGGGACCAGTGCTGTAAATGAATAATTCTGGATACAATCAAAAGGTAAATCTGTAGAAAAAAGGCTTTAACAATACTGTGACTAATATCAAGTGGATTTATTAAATCATTTATATTTTATTATGAGCGGCTTAGTGATGGAAATGGAAAGTGAAGTTGAAACGGCTATGAATAGTGTAATAAGAAATATAGTAAAAATCTAATTCATTTAACAAACTGTAAAATGAAAACAATAACTTTGGCAAAACATTACTTTCACTGAGAATTACCTACCTGAGGCAGCAATAAACCTAGCTTAGTCAACTTGACAACTGTTGAAAATTGTTGCTATTGCTTCTTGTTATTTGTTTTATGTTTATGTGTTTTAGCCTCCTAAGAGGACTGAAAAAACATTTTATGTTCAATGACTGTCATTCATTTAAAAGCAATATAAAGATGTATATTGCTTACTTTGCACAAGCCCTAAATAAATATCAGTCCGCAGAGCTTCAATGTATTGATTATGCCACTGTAATTTGAAACTGGTTTCACAAACAGCATTAAGTTAATGATAATAATGTATTTCTTAAAATATAAGTTTTTTTTCTGAGCTATGAAAATACTGTTTGTATGAAGATAATCTATTGCAGAGGATTTCATGATAGCAGTCACTTAAAATAACTTCTTGGTCTATAATAAAATGTTGTTTTCCCATTTTAATGTGAAATTTGATAGCACTGCTTGTTTTGTAATAATCCATTCAGTTGATACTATATAATTAAGGCTTTGTTCTGCTGCTATGTTTCATTACTGGGTTTCTGAGGGCAACGAATACTGTAGCCTGCTGCATTATTCATGGCATCGCACCCTGTGGAAGCTTGATGGACCCCATTATAGATTAATAAGATCCATTAGGATTAGTTGGTTTGCATTTAAATGAATCCATCATACATGTCATGGCTCCAATTAGAAATGAAGCTATTATAATGTGAACGTAGTAACTTTGAAATGACTTGCTTATTTATGAGGTATTGATTAACAAAAAACATTTGTTGCAACAATTGGGTAAAGGATACTTTCCCAAACACCAGAAGTCAATCTTTACATCCATGTGAAATTTTTTTTTTTTATCCCTGGAGTGATGCTTTTAATCTAAGGTTGCGGCCCCCAGACTTAGGGGTACTTTGCACGCTGCGACATTGCTAGCCGATGCTAGTGATGCCAAGCGCGATAGTACCCACCCCGTCTCACATGCGATATCTTGTGATAGCTGCCATAGCGAACATTATCACTATGGCAGCTTCACACGCACTTACCTGCCCTGCGACGTCGCTCTGGCTGGCGACCCGCCTCCTTCCTAAGGGGGCAGGTCATGCGACGTCACAGCGACGTCACACGGCAGGCAGCCAATAGAAGCGGAGGGTCGGAGATGAGCAGGACGTAAACATCCCGCCCACCTCCTTCATTCCGCATAGCCAGGGGAGGCAGGTAAGGAGATGTTCCTCGCTCCTGCGGCTTCACACACAGAAGTGTGTGGTGTCGCAGGAACGAGGAACAACATCGTATCTCCTATTGGTGCGACATTATGGAAATGACTGACACTACACAGATCGCCGATTTACGATGCTTTTGTGATCGTTTATAGGCACATCTAGGCTTTACACGTTGCGACGTCGTTACCGGCGCCGGATGTGCATCACTTTTGATTTGACCCCGATGATATCGCAGTAGCAATGTCACAACGTGCAAAGTAACCCTTATAGTCACCCTCCAGCACCTTCACCTCCCATCGGTCTCAGGCAGTTTGTGACGTACCGGATCAAACCAGTGTGTTATGGAGCGTGCCGGAGGTCACTCTTCAAGCAAGTCTACAAGAACCTAGTTCAGACCTTTTCTGACTCTCATAGACTTGCATTGAGAGCCTGTGATGTAACTTCTGACTTCAGGCCAGTCAGAAGTTGCAGTCACAAGATGGAGTACAGAGCAACAACGAAAAAAGGATGAAAACACCAGAGGGTGAGTATAGGATCTGTGGCAAGGCCTGAGGAAGCTTCTACGAAACGTACGTTGGATTGGAGGGGGTAGACAGAATTTGTACTACAACTATTGTATGTAATATATTTGAGCCATTACTATATATTAATGGATTACTCCTAGGCGCTCATTATATACAGTTAGTTTCCATACTGTGTGCTCTGAATTCCATCTTATCGCTCTTTGAGCTCCCCCTATTGGGCATCTATTGAATAACTTTGAATTATATAAAATTTATTGTGCAATAACATACTCTCTCCCATTGAGCTCCCTTGTTGGGCATTATATGGAATATTGCTTAATATTTACACATATTAATAGTTATCTTTTTGATAATCGATGCACTCAGCACTTTGATACCATTCTATTTATTGATATAGCAATTCCTATATCCTGTGATTTTTGTAGTATTTTTCCAGTAAAGTTTTTTATATTCCAGTAACATTTATTGTTAATAAATTATGTGAGCCTATATATGGATATGATTTACAACTATTATATATATAATTTTTCCGTTCATTCCCTGCATCTTGTGATACCATTTTTCCAATATTTGAATTGTTTTAATTTATCTTTAATAAAATTGTACTTTTAGGCCTTATACAATTTTGTCTTGTTTATATTGTACACATTTCTTTGTATAATTTTGGTGCATTTTTCTCCTGCTTTGGTAAAGAATGAAATAGTTACAGAGTTCATGCATAGTTCTTGTTTACACACTTAGTTTTTGCCGCATATTTGCTGCATTTTGTCTGTTCATTCTTGCTTTGGAAAAAATGCAGCGATTTACAGTACTAACATTTTGAATGAGATCTTTGAAATCTCTTGCACATGCTACATATTTTTTCCTTGCAGATTTGAAGCTTAAAAATGATTTCTCAAATCTGCAGCTTGTCAATTTTTTCTGAGTTTTTATTGCATTTTCACCTGTTCTAGTAAATGTAAAAAACACAACAAAAACACTAAAAAGTACATGCAAAATGCTGCAAAAATGTGCATATTTTACACAGAATCTTTCCTGCCAACACTTTTTTTGCAGCACAAAAATCTAAGTACTAAAGCTGTGCACATACTCATAAAAATGACAAGTGATGGTTTTAATATTATTGTTCAGCTGATCATGGCTACAGCTCCTAAATCCATATGTAAATAGCTGATCACACATATAAAGCGCTGTGGAATTAATAGCACTATATAAAAAGTAATATAAATAAATAACTATAGATGGAAAAGTTGGTCATGATTCAGTCAGTCAAAAAAATGTAAAAGCCGCCTTTCTTAGTACCTCTCTGAGTAGTAGAGGTGATCTGAAATGAGTGACCACCCTCTATGGCACTATTGTTCAGTGTGAGCTCTTAGAAAATGTATTGGGATAGTACAGTAGGGGAAATAATTATTTGATCCCTTGCTGATTTTGTAAGTTTGCTCACTGACAAAGACATGAACAGTCTATAATTTTAAGGGTAGGTTAATTTTTACAAGGAAAGATAGAGATCCAAAATAAAATCCAGAAAAACACATTGTATAAATTATATAAATTTATTTGCATTTTGCAGAGATAAATAACTATTTGATCCCTCTGGTAAACAGTACTTAATACTTTGTGGCAAAACCCTCATTGGCATGCACAGCAATCAGACGTGTTTTGCAGGTGATGATGAGGTTTTCACACATGTCAGGAGGAATTTTGGTCCACTCCTCTTTGCAGATCATCTCTAAATCATTTAGATTTTGAGGTTGTCGCTTGGCAACTCAGAACTTCAGCTCCCTCCATAGGTTTTCTATGGGATTAAGAGACTGGCTAGGCCACTCCATGACCTTAATGTGCTTCTTTTTGAGCCACTCCTTTGTTGCTTTGGCTGTAGGTCTTCATTGTCAAATTTCAGACGGGCCTGCACATGTTCCTTCTTGAGCCGTGAGACTTTCCGGGCACTGCAGGATTTTAAGCCATTCCGGCGTAATGTGTTGGCAATGATTTTCTTGATGACAATGGTCCCAACTGACTTGAGATCATTAACAAGTTCCCCTCATGAAGTTTTAGGCTGATCTCTCACCTTGCTCATGATCCTGGATACGCCTTGAGGTGAGACTTGAGCAGTGGGACTGTGCGGGCACTGCAGAATTTTAAGCCATTATGGCTTAAGGTGTTGCCAATGCTTTTCTTGGTGACAGTGGTCCTAGCTGCCCTGAGATCATTAACAAGTTCCCCCTGTGTAGTTTTAGGCTGATCTCTCACCTTCCTCATGATCCTGGACACGCTTTGATGTGAGATTTTACATGGAGCCCCTGATTGATGTCGATTGCCAGTAATTTAGTATTTCTCCATTTTCTTACTATTGCACCAACAGTTGTCTCCTCACCCAGCGTCTTACTTATGGTTTTGTAGCCTATTCCAGACTTGTGTAGGTCTATCATCTTGTCCTTGACATCCTTAGAAAGCTCTTTGGTCTTGCCCATGTTGTAGAGGTTAAGGCCACGTCTCACTAAGCAACATCGCTAGCAACATCGCTGCTGAGGCACGACTTTTGTGACGCAACATCGATGTTGCTAGCGATGTTGCTATGTGTGACATCCAGCAACAACCTGGCCCCTGCTGTGAGGTCGCTGGTTGTTGCTGAATGTCCTGGACCATTTTTTAGTTGTTGCTCTTCCACTGTGAAGCACACATCGCTGTGTGTGACAGCGAGAGAGCAACAACTGAATGTGCATTGAGCAGGGAGCCGGCTTCTGCGGACGCTGGTAACCAATGTAAATATCGGGTAACCAAGAAGCCCTTTCCTTGGTTACCCGATATTTACCTTAGTTACCAGCGTCCGCCGCTCTCACGCTGTCAGTGCCGGCTCCCTGCTCCCTGCACACATAGCCAGACTACACATCGGGTAATTAACCTGATGTGTACTTTGGCTAGGAGTGCAGGGAGCCAGCGCTAAGCGGTGTGCGCTGGTAACCAAGGTAAATATCGGGTTGGTTACCCGATATTTACCTTAGTTACCAAGCGCAGCATTGCTTCCACGCGTCGCTGCTGGCTGGGGGCTGGTCACTGGTTGCTGGTGAGATCTGCCTGTTTGACAGCTCACCAGCAACCCGTGTAGCGACGTACCAGCGATCCCTGCCAGGTCAGGTTGCTGGTGGGATCGCTGGAGCGTCGCTTAGGGTATGTGCGCACGTTGCTTTTTACCTGCTTTTTTGCTGCTTTTTCTTCTGTGCTGTTTAATGCCAAAATGGATGTGTTCTTCTATTCAAGCAAAGTCTATGGGAATTTGGGTTTCTTGTTCACACTATGTTGTTCAAAATGCTGCCTTTTTGTGGCAGAACTTTGGTCAAAAACTCAGCTTTGCAGTGCAAAACCCAAATGGCAAAAACAATTGACATGTTGCTTCTTTGAAAAGCTGAGTTTTTGACCAAAGTTCTGCCACAAAAAGGCAGCATTTTGAACAACATAGTGTGAACAAGAAACCCAAATTCCCATAGACTTTGCTTGAATAGAAGAACACATCCATTTTGGCATTAAACAGCGCAGAAGAAAAAGCAGCAAAAAAGCAGGTAAAAAGCAGGTAAAAAGCAACGTGCGCACATACCCTTAGTGTGACGGTACCTTTAGAGTCTGACTGATTAATTAAGTCTGTAGACAGGAGTCTTTTCTACAGGTGACAATTCAAGACAGCTGTCTTTAATGCAGTTAACGAGTTGATTAGGAGCGTCTGGTCTGTAGGAGCCAGAACTCTTAATGGTTTGTAGGGGATCAAATACTTATTTCTCTTTGAAAAATGCAAATAAGTTTATATAATTTATACAATGTGGTTTTCTGGATTTTATTTTTTATATTCTGTCTCTCACTTTTAAAATTAACCTACCCTTTAAAGATCATATTTCCAGATTAACAAGCGTTTTTCTGACTCATCCAGTGAATCGCAGCCTGTTTACTCTGCAAGATAATAGTTAAATTAACATTTTTAAGAACTTTCATTCACAATTATCTTGCTGGTGTAGTTGGCATGGTGATCATTTATTAAAATATAACTTTAATTGTATCAAAGTAAAAATAAAGTGCTAGTACTATTTATAAAAAATAGAATAACAGTGCCATTTAGCAAATTGTGGACTAAGTACAGCAACAATAGAGACAAGTTAACTCTAGTATCTCTCTACAAGATACCAGCCCAGTTCCATGAGCTTCATGCCATCCAATCACGTAGCACATATGGAATTGAGGCCCACAATAACTTATATAAACTAAGGAAGGAGTTAGTTTATATAAGTTATTGTGTGCTGCCCTTTCCACATATGCTACCTGATTGTGTGGCATGGAGCTCATTGTGCCTCTTCTTTATTAACCTCCATACTCCTGATGACTCAAGAATTTGAAGAAATGCATCAGGAAGGAGTGTGGGCTGTGATTGTGTCTGGTGTCTTTGGGGTAAGGTGTTGACATGTTGAAGGACCACCTTGCCTACTATAAGGTAAAACCAGTTGTACCTTACAGCAAGAGCTTTGTTGGTGAGAATTCTCTGCTGTTTTTAAAGTCACTTGATATACTGGTGATATATTGCACTTTAGCACCTCAGAGTGCTTGTTTACATTTTGTGCTTATGTACCGCCCCGGCGTTAGTCGGGCCACTCGGATCCAGGATTGTGGTGGCTCGAGGGGCCCGGACCCGACTTGGCGGACACTTTGATCCGTGAAAGGGGGTATTTACAGGGGATTAGTTTGTGACGCCACCTGCGGATTGCAGTAATGAGAGTACCGCCGCTGCTGGAAGGAGTACCAGGGCAGATGGTGTTGGGCAGCAAGGTGTCAGTCCCTCCGCAGGTAGGGAAGGCTCCGGACTCAGGGTGTTGGTGCTTTAGGAGGACAGAATGCACGGGACCAGGGTACTCCCTGTGGGTAGTCATGGTGCTGGATGAGGTTTAGAAAGGAGACACACACACTGGAGGTAAACTAAAGTCTCTGTGTACAGCCGCCACTGCCGGGAGTCCGTGCAAGTACCCAGTCCCACCAATGTCATTTAGTGATCCGGAACCTGCCTCCGTGCAAAATTTGTGGTCCATTGGTGGTCCCCGTGGTTTGAAGCTGTTGGGGGCCCTGCTCACTATTTGTAGTGCAGCTGTGCTCTTGAGGGCTGGCATGTAGGACTTTAGTGGATTACTGTGTCTGGATACACCCCTGTCCCCCTCGTTGTGCTGATGCCCT
The DNA here is from genome assembly GCF_048569485.1 of Anomaloglossus baeobatrachus. Taxonomy (NCBI): domain Eukaryota; kingdom Metazoa; phylum Chordata; class Amphibia; order Anura; family Aromobatidae; genus Anomaloglossus; species Anomaloglossus baeobatrachus. The sequence continues at coordinate 531,951,934 of NC_134354.1, forward strand.
CAACCTCTGAGCTCATAGGGAAGTCCTTGGACGTCCTCTCCCTTACAGGTGAATTGCCAGGACGTTGAATCGGCTCCTGACCTAGGGTCCTGTACCCCATCGTGCTTGGTACCGGTAAGTTCTTTTAGGCCTTCTGGTGTCGACAGTCCTCCAAGACTATGTCCGTCCACCCTGGTCCAATGTCCATGCTACCGGTCTCCGACTCCTCTGGACCCGGATCACCGCTTGAGACCCAACCAGTGTCCCTAGCTCCCCAGGAGCTCACTCTTCCAGCTCCTCTCTTTTTGGAGCCTATTTCTCTTCTCCCCATCTCCCTCTCACAGTCTGCTCAGTCCCCCAGTGGCCGGCCCATTTCCAGTTTGTCCAACCCCCTGGTGTGTCTGGCAGTGACTGCTGTGAGGTGATTGGGTTTTGTAGTGCTGATGGGAGTGAAATCGGCTTCTTGTGTAACTGGAACCATGGGGGGTGGGCCCTGTACCCTGGGTAAGGATGCAGTACCCTGTGGCACCCTGATGTATTCAGGGGCACCACACTTATACACAAATTTTTTTTTGCACTGCAGCACCTTTGGACAGCTTGTTTACATTCATTGCTTATGCTGCCCTAACCTTAATGTTTACTGTTGCACTACAGCACTTTGGTGTGGCTTGTTTACATCTTGTGCTTACAATGATATAACCTTGATTTCCTCTGTAACACTGCTGCTTTTGGGTACGGTGCAATAACTTCTTTATATCTTTGCACCTTATTTAAATGTTTACATTTTGTACCTGAGTGGTTGTATTGTTCTATGCTATGCACTTTAGCACCTTAGTGTGATGGTTTTACATCTGGTGCGGCTTCATGCATAATGGTAAATTATTTTAGTGCAATATTTGCTTTTTGGCTGCTATTCTAGTTCTGTCTAGACGTCCTTTTTTTCCTTGTCATTTTGTACCTTATGTTCTTTGTTTCTTTCATCACAAAAAAGGGTGTTTTTGACTTACAGTTCTTTCAAATCACTGCGCAACAAAAAATAACTTTTCGTCTGCTACTGCACAAAAACCTTTTATCCCATAGTAAATCAAGCTTGCATGTTCCAAATCTGAAGTCAGAATTGTTGTAATACGTCAGGAAATTTCGTTATGTGTAACCCCTTCACCCCTGGGCGATTTTCCATTTTTGTTTTTTGCTCCCCTTCTTCCAAGAGCCATAACATTTTTTTCCGTCAATATAGCCATGTGAGGGCTTATTTTTTGCAGGATGAGTTGTTGTTTTAAATGAAACCTTAAGGTTTACCATATAGTGTTCTGGAAAACAGCAAAAAAAAATTCTAGTACGGAAAAATTGCAAAAAAGTGAGATTGTATGATTGTTATGGGGGTACATTATTCACTGTGTTCACTATAAGCTGATGTGTCGATATGAAGCCACAGGTTGGTACGAGTTCGTAGACACCAAACAACTATTTGTCCAACAATACATTATAAGCAAACACTCAGCTTACTGACTCAAACCACAACCCATTGAAAATAAACCAATGGAACAAAGATTGAACAACTGCTAAAAATAATTTTTTGAATAAAACACAGGTTTTTATTAAATGTGAAAACAAACAAATAATACACATAAAAAAAATAACAAGGATAGCACACCTGAGAGGGATGTAAGCTATGTCTGAAATAACAATACACTCATGCAATCAATTGGGCCAAACTAAATACCACAGAAATTAATTGATATATTAGGACAGACTATAATGTCAATAAATAACAAAAAAAATGTAATAAGTTAATATCCTAAAAATATAGCTATAGAGAATTGCATTTCATATTGATATCAATAAGCGGTAAAGTGCTAAGTGCTTAAACAACATATCATGATATGTGCAGCTGTTACAGGTTCCTTTCTGGAGATCACAGCTGCACAGCTGAGATCTGCAGAAAAACTGTTTTACTCTCACACTCGGAAGTGACTCATGATAAATACAGGAGTCATCACATGACCCTGTGCTACCATGGCAACCATTGGCTCCCCTATATCACATCACGTGACTTCCGATGGCACCGGGTAAGTGAATGCTTACAGCAACTGGGATGTAAACGGCGCTGTGACATTATGACATTGCAGTGTAAGGGGATAACAGGCACGAGTGGAATGCAGATCCACTTGTGCCTGATAGCCACACATGTCAGCTGTTCAAATCAGCTGACGTGCTCGTGAATCACCGCCAGCTGCCCGCAGCAGCCGGCAATGAGAATACCGACATAAGGCAGGATGTACCCAGTACGTCTAATGTTGGCAAGAGGTTACGTTTGCACAAATGTATGAAGTAATTTGAAAGCATTGAATAAATTCATACAGAACGAGTTAAAATAACCTGATCTACATCAAAGTTTTCATAGTTAATAGTTTATGAAAATGTCATGGAATAACAAAATTACAAGAAGTTCCGTAATCCTGTCTTAAAATCCTACTTAAGCAATGCCCACAGTACTGTCAGAGGTGCTTCAGGCATCTGCTTTTGTATTTGTGAGCGGTCATATTATTCAGTTGCAAAAACCAGCAGTAGTCCCCCATTAGCCCAGTGTAACAAACAGTGCAACAAATATGAAGTGTCTAGCTGTAATCTTGATTTCCAATTAGACAGTCACAGTAATACTTGTAAGCAAGACACACTCACTTTGTGAGTTTCTTGCAATGATCATGAGTAGTGTATTTGCCACATATGTAGCAGAAATTGTAAAGATTGTTCACACATTTGCGTCTATCCACCTTAACCCCTTAATGACGAGGCAACATTTTTAAAGTCAGACATATGTCACTTTATGATGTAATAACTCTGGAAAGCTTCATCCCATCCCAGTGGTTTTGAGACGGTTTTTTCATGATACACTGTACTTGATGTTAATGGTAAATTTAAGTAGATATGTTTTGTATTTAATTACAAAAATATCAAAAATTAGAAAATGGAATGGTTATCACTTTAATGCAGATAGTCGTACCACACATAATGGTTAATAAATTACATTCCCAACACTCTATTAACCATCTAGATGAGATAGTCACTATTTACAGCAGCATCTAAGGGGTTAATTGGCCATAATCAGTGACAACACCCTTTGTGACTGATGCAGCAACATGTCAGCTATAGTGGACAGCTGACAGCTGCTGCATTTTCACTCATTTGGAGATGCTATTCCTTTATAACTCAGGTCAGTAAAAAGACGTATTGCTGGTCTCTAAGCGGTTAGGAGTATAAACTGCTATGACAGATCCGATCTCTTTTACAAACACTGTCAAATTTGCCTTATATACTTACTGCTGACATCAGGTGATAGACCTGTTTGAGTAGGTCCAGATAGGTCCAGGCATGTCCGTAGGAAAATTTACAATATAATTTAATGCATTAACAGTGAGTGAATATAGGCTTTGTATGCATAACTTAAAAGGAACCTGTCACCGGACGTTTATAATACTTACCTAATGATCGGTAGGGAGCTGTCTGGTGGGATGGGCGTCTTCGTTCTCCGGGTCCTGCGCCTCCTATTTCAGCCATCTTTGTCCTCCTTCTGAAGCTAGTATGGACGACGCGTTCTACGTCATAAATACAAGCCGACATTGAGGTCCTGCGCAGGCGAACTTTGATCTGCCCTGAGTAGGGCAGATCAAAGTATTGTAGTGCGCATGAGCGGAACCTCAATGTCGGCTTGTGTGTATGACGTAGAACACGTCATCCATACTAGCTTCAGAAGGAGGACAAAGATGGCTGAAAGAGGAGGCACGGACCCGGAGAATGGAGACGCCCATATGAACGTCTGCTCTGCACCAACAGTTAGGTAAGTATTATAAACATCCGGTTACAGGTTCCATTTAAAATCTAGACGTGTCAGGCAAATTTGGAGTTCATATTTGGAATCAGCGCATTTAACTTTGTGTGAATAACATTTTTTTCTCTCAGTAGCAACATCATTGTTGCGCATTGTTAGAAAAAGTTATTTTTTATTCAATACCATAGCTACCTATTCCCCAATATCATCTATCAGAAAAATCTCAGGAAACTCCATACACAGACCAATAGCCAAAATCATCAATGTCATTGGGTTAATCTAATATGCATTACAATTATGAGGCCTTTGGGAACAAGACAAGAACAAAAGTGCACTAGTTAATTTATAGAGGGAAAATATTTTTAGGCTATGTGAAGATGTTTAATTTGATTAATTTTAATTACAGACAAATAAATCAATTTTAAAGGTGTCAAATTTGCTAAAAAATGTCCCCCAAAATTCAATTATAACAAATCCAATTTTGAGGAAATTCAATTGGCTTCAGTCTAGGAAAATGACAGTCAATCTGCTGAATTTTGAGAGCAAGGAATGGGTTAAACAAATAGACTTTTACACTTATCTCTCCTTGGCCCTTCTAATACCTGTCCCACAAGTGCTGCATCCTTTCTGTTTTTTCCAATCAGCTGCTCTTTTGTTTTCTGCCTCTTGGTCTTCAATCATGTGGGCTACAACACACTTCATTGACAAGCATTATGCCCCAAGAAATCATAGGGGTACTTGTCAGGAAACCCTTGAGAGAGTAAAAGACCAAGGAAAACCCAATAAGAGAACCTGATTGGATGCAGTGACAGGACACATATGGGGAGAGCCAAGACTAGGAGAGCATAAGGAGTTTGCTGTTCTTAATACTTCCCTGGCAGATTCAAATTGCACTGACATTATGCAAATCAAATCCACATCTGTACCTCAAATTGACTAAATTTGCCAATAACTTAATTTTGGAAAATTAACTCAACTCTATTTGAATTCCAAACATTTGGGTTTATGATGTGATGGTATAGTTTGAAGGGTCTTAATAATTTATTAAAAAGGACATTAACACCTTATATTTAAAAAATTCAATTCTATCTTGTGTAAAACTAATGCTCTATTCTTATATTATTCTGTTACTCAATAAAAGAATAGCATTCCTTATGTGCACAATATTATGTGGCAGATTTTGTTGCTTGAAGATTCAAGGAAGTAATAATGAACACCATATTTAGAGATATAAAACATTTCTTTCATATCATAATATCAGATGCCAAGTGAAATTACACATTGATCAAATCAAGCTGTGCCTAAAAGTATTTTTCATCTATCAAACATATAGCCGATGGCAGAATTATGACAGATGTAAGTTCTAATACAGCACAGATATGAAAACAGAGAAAGACATTTTAAAAGAAATGCAATGGATCAAAACAACTGCAGAAACAGTAAAAATGTTATTGCAGAAAAAGGAAAATTAAAACTAATTTCACACACAGTTGTAAATTAAATTAAATTCTCAAACTAACCAGATTCAGAAATTCCAACTTTCTATTTTCATTGTATTGCATTTAATGTTTGTAGCAAACAACAACTAATAAAAGGCAGCCATTAAATAAACACAATGCAGTTTCAACCTATCATGTCTATTTTATGTTTTGCTTTTTTATTGTATTGTTTAAAAACCCAAGTTCTTTGAAAGACACTTCCATTTTTAGCTTCATGGAAATTAATTTTTTTTTAAATCACAATAAGATTACAATGCAACAAAATCCTGATGCAGAAATGTTTTAACCAATGGAGTCCTGGATTTGAAGACACACAAAATGAAAGTGGAAAAAAGTCAAAATAAAAATCAAAACAAGACAAAACAAGACAAAATGAAAGTGGAAACAAGTCAAAATGAGGCTCAGTATTGTGTGTAGTCTCCACATGCCTGTATGACCTCTCTACAATGCCTGGGCATGCTCTCGATAAGGATGCGGATGGTCTCCTGAGGGATCTCCTCCCAGTCCTGTACTAAAGCATCCACCAACTCCTGGACAGTCTGTGGTGCAACGTGACATTGGTGGATAGAGCGAGACAGCGAGACATGATGTCCCAGATAATGGATCTGGGTCCAATTGGATTCAGGTCTGAGGAACAGGTGGGCCAGTCCATAGCTTCAATGCCTCACTTATCACTTCAACCTCCCCCTGAGGAGGTCAGTATTGGACGAAACACGCGTCGGGCTAAGAACAGACCAGCTTCATGGACCTGACATAGGTATCTACCATCTCCTTCACTAGTGTATACTTTCAACCATCATGCTGCTATCCCATTAAAATCTTTATTAGGCACTACCGCACCTTTCTCATTCATTGAATCTACTTATTTTTTGTTGCCTTGAGCCTATATTTTTTTACATCCTTTAAAAGGATTCTGCTAGGCACTTTAGAACTTTATTATTTATTTAATTAGCACTTTGTTACTGGGGTTTCTTTGCTGCATGCATTATTTATTGAGATATCATTTTTTTATTGATATATTAATTTTTTTTACATCAAAACATAAATCATTGTTTGCAGTATATTTCTCAATATTTATTTATTATTGTGGATGGAGCTGTAGCATATGCCTTTTATAGTCCCTCTGATAGATATTGTTCTGTTCTTTATTGAGCTACCCTGCCTACTTTTACTGTATTTGTCTCCTTACTTAGTGTTATAAAATACATCCTCTTGAATTTTTCTATTGATTATTTGAATTATTTGATATAATAAAATATAAAAGATATTTAAATTTGTGTTTATGATGGTCTTGACCTCTGTGAAGGTTTTTTTGCCATACATATGTTCACAGGGGCCTTTTCGATATTCATTGTTTCCTAGACACCTTATTGAGGGTTTTTTGTTTATGTAATGCCTTCATCTTGCAGGAACTGCTGACACACTACAGCCACATGAGGTCTGGCATTGTCCTGCATTAGCAGGAACCCAGGGCCAACCACACTAGCTTATGATCTTACAAGGGGTCTGAGGATCTAATCTCTGTACCTAATGGCCGGCAGGCTACCTCTGGCGAGCACATGGAGGGCTGTGCGACCCTCCAAAGAAATGCCACCCCACACCATTACTGACCCACTACCAAACCGTTCATGCTGAAGGATGTTGCAGGTAGCAAATCACTCTCCACAGCATCTCCAGACTCTGTTACATCTGTCACATGTGATCAGTGTGAACCTGCTTTCATCTGTGAAGAGCATAGGGCGCCAGTGGCGAATTTGCCAATCCTGGTGTTCTGTGGCAAATGCCAAGTGTCCTGCACGGTGTTGGGCAGTGAGCAAAACCCCCATCTGTTGATGTCAGGCCCTCATGCCATCCTCATGGAGTCGGTTTCTAACCATTTGTGGAGACACATGCACATTTGTGGCCTGCTGGAGGCCATTTTGCGCAACAGTGCGCCTCCTGTTCCTCCTTACACAAAGGTGGAGGTAGCAGTCCTGCTGCTGAGTTGTTGCCCTCCTACAGCCCCCTCCACGCCTCCTGGTGTATTGGCCTGTCTCATGGTAGCACCTCCATCATCTGGAAACTACGCTGACAGACACAGCAAACCTTCTTGCCACAGTTTGCATTGATGTGCTATCTTGAATGAGCTGCAGTACCTGTGCCACGTGTGTGGGTTATAGAGTCCGCCTCATGCTACCACGAGTGTGAGAGCACAACCAACATTCAAAAGTGACCAAAACATCAGCTAGAAAGCATTGGTACTGAGATGTGGTCTGTGGTCCCCACCTGCAGAAACTCTACTTTATTGAGTGTGTCTTGATGATTGCCAATAATTTCCACCTGATGTCTATTCCATTTACACAAAAGCATGTGAACTTGATTGTCAATCATTGTTGTTTCCTAAGTGGATGGTTTGATTTCATTGAAGCTTGATTAACTTGGCGCTATATTCGGTTGGTTAAGTGTCCCTTTTAATTTTTTGAGCAGTGTATATATATCTTGATGGGGAATGACTTCATGTTAGTAATGTATTACAAAATTGAATTTCAAAAGAATACCTCATCAGTACTTAACACACAGCAAAGGGTTAAGGGATGAAGTTACAAAGAAAGTGTTATTTAACAGGTGAATTGCTGTAGCTAAACCTTTCTTTGCTGTTAAAGCTCATAGGATGGTAATTTTAAAGTCAATATCAATATGATATATTAGTAAACAAAGTAAATTTAATGTTTTGGGTTCTGAAAAAAGAGCATTTTAAACTTCCTGAGTACAGATTTTTACATTCATTAAAAATGTTAATTACAACGAAAGGTTTGCGCCGATAGTAATGTTCCCTGTAGCTGCTCTACTTTTGTCCAATTAATCATTGTTTACTCACAAAGTAACAGGAAAGCAAAACAATATACGCATACACAATGAACACTGAAAAAGTGCTTTTCAAAGCAAGAAATGACGGTGTGTGAAGCTCTTAAGTGAGTCACAATGGATTTTTACTTACACTTTGGGACCTGTACCTACTTCCCTCATAAATTGCTTTCAAGGTTGGTAATTTTCTTGAAAACAGACTAATCAATTTGCTTTTACAGCTATTGTCCTCTTTAGTTTAACAAATGTGTTGGGGACATGATTTTGTAGTGCTTAATATAAGTATTACAGGTTCTCTGCCATTGTGCTGCCTTCCTCACAGACTGCACAACTCTCCTTTTCTCAAAATGGAAGTTCATAGTCACAGCAACTAGTAAATGTATATGTGATAAAGGGTTATTCCCATCTCCACGATCCTATCCCAATACATAGTAAGATAGTAATATTAGTAAATACCTCTAATTAGAAAAGTAGTACTGTTCTCCTTATATAGCCCTGCCTCCTACCTCATTTGCAGAGCATTGCATCCTAGGTATCCATGGTTACATTCATGCATATAGTGATAGTTTGTTGCTCGTGGATACCTAAACAGTCATGCCCTGTACATAAGATAGGAGACATGGCATCAGGAGACTTATAGTACATTTCTAAATGGAGGTACTTGCTAATATTATTATTATAGCCACTATATATTGGGATAGATTCTTGGAGATGGGAATACTCCTTTAAGACATCCTAAGTGGACATGTGTAGTCGTCAGAAACTACAACAGCATATGGTTGGTGTGGTATTTAATGAGTAAGTAAATTTTCATTTTTTTTTATTTTATCCAGCATGGAAGTTATGAAACTTTACAAAAAACTTTATTAGGGAATTAGTCATCTGACCATTACTAGAGCATTTAGTTTGATGTCAGTTCTGCCAATCTGAACATTTCAAAGATGAAATGGCGCAGAACAAAATATTCCCTTCCTGCTGCAAGAGAGGGCACATCCAATTACGTCCTATTTGTATGGATGATTAATTAGTAAAGTTGATGAAAGGAGAGCATTAGCACTCCAATAACTTTATGGTTAATATAAGGCAATACAATAACTAGAGATGAGCCACCCCCCTAGCGTTCGAGTTCGGTTTGGTTCGGCGAACGGCGGCTCTGTTCGGCGAACGTTTGATGAACACCTTCGAACCCCATTGAAAACAATGGCAGGCAAACACAAACACATAAAAACACATTATACATGTACACATACAGTTAATAAACATTGCCATTATACTTACAGGTCCCCGCGATGCGTCCTGCACTCTGTCTCCCGCCGCTTTTCCTTCCGATCATCACTGTGCCCTCCCGGTAACCAGCACTGATGATAGGACCTACCGTGACGTAGTCATAGCATGTGACCAGTCACATGTGTATTATCTCATTGGCTACGGACTGGTCACATGGCTAGACGTCATGCTAGGTCCTGTCAGTGCATCTCTCTGGTACGCGGTGCTCGTTTGAGCATCTCCGTGTACCAACGAGATGCTCTGGCACATGGTCGATTCCCCGTCCCTGCATGTCGCCGCTCTCTTTACAGAGTCAGCCAACATGCAAGGACTGGATGCCAAAGCCGGTGAATAATGGAGATCACCGTTGCTATAGTAACCCGCCTGTTAGATTACTATTTCAACGGTGGCAGTGGTGACGTCTGGTGTCTTTTTTTTAACCCTTTATTGGAGATTCTTAATGGCTGGGTCAAACTTACCTGACATTAAGAATCTCGGGCTTAATACTAGCTAGTTTAACAAAGCAAGTATTAACTCATTATTACTGTTACGGGGGGCTGTCTGATAATAACTGAAAGGAGTATCAGACAGTCAGGGTCCACCGTGCAAAGACTTTGCTGCAGACTATGGCAGAGTGCAATACCTCTGTTAACTCACAGAAGGATATAATAAGTAAGTAAAGCAATTCCTCCCTTACTTGGAGGGTGTGTGGAATGATCTCTGTTAATAATCACAGAGACAAAGGCAATGTGTGCGAAATGGCACCTACCTAGGTCCGCTCTTCTAGTGGTGCAAAAGAGACGAACAGCAGCGTAAGCCGCACAAAGCTCCTACCTGCGTTCGCTCCACTAGTGTGCGAGGACACGAACCACTAGATATGGCACCTGCCTAGGTCCGCTCTTCTAGTGGTGCAAAAGAGACGAACAGCAGCGTAAGCCGCACAAAGCTCCTACCTCTGTTCGCTCCCCTCCTCCTCTGCCAGACGCAGTATAAAGAACGTTACCCTAGCGGCAACGTCCACCTACGAGTAGAATCACAAGGCCCAGCCAGACCATGTGCCTCAGGCACCTGCCTATGTCCGCTCCCCTAAGAGGTAAGGATACGGACAGCAGCCGAAGCTGTAAGGTATAAGAACGCTACCCTGCCGGTAGCGCTCACCTAGCATAGACAGAGGAATGCCTAGAGGAACGCGCACAGAGCGTCTACTCATATGCATGAACCAAGAGGACTGAGCACCATGCGGCGTGTGTCAGGGTCTTATATAGACTCTGTGCCTCATCCAAGATGGAGGACACCAGAGCCAATCCGCTGCCAGAACGACAGGAGTGACGTCATGCTGGCCTATCACCGAGCAAGACGTCACAAGCACATGACCAGCGACCAATCGGCATAGAAGGTGTCAGAGACATGTGACCTCGTGTCAGCGATGATGTCACCCGCACATGTGCAATGGCTCCAAGATTGGACTTAGTCTCCGGCGCTCGCACATGTGCAGTAGCAAGAAATCTGGACTTAGTCTCCAGCGCTCGCACATGTGCAGTAGCAAGAAATCTGGACTTAGTCTCCAGCGCTCGCACATGTGCAGTAGCAAGAAATCTGGACATAGTCTCCAGTGCTCGCAGCAACCGTAACAGTACCTCCCCCTCAAGGGCCCCCCTCCCGGCGACGCAGGTAATCGGCAACTAAGTCGGGAGCATGGACAGCCTCCTCAGGCTCCCAAGAGCGATGTTCCGGACCATAGCCCTCCCAATCTATCAAGAAGAACCTGCGCCCTCTAACCATCTTAGAACCAACTATGGCTCGTACCTCATAGCTAGAGCGAGAGGAATCAGAGGCAGGAGAGTGCACTTCACGAGCGTGAGGTAAAATAGCCGGCTTTAGCAGTGAGACATGGAATTTGTCATGAATCCTAAGATGGACAGGTAACTTCAATTGATAGACTACAGGATTTACCTGTCGAAGAACCTCATAAGGACCCAGGAAGCGAGGAGCAAATTTGACAGAGCTCACTCTAAGTCTCACGTGTTTTGCAGAGAGCCACACAAAGTCCCCTGGAGAAAAGACAGGAGCCGGGCGACGAAACCGATCGGACACCGTCTTCATACGGTCCTTAGCTGCTTGGATCGACTCTTGAGTCCGATCCCAAACCTCTCTGGCATTAGTTGCCCAGTCGGCCACAAGAGGAGGAGGTGCAGCAGCGGGAAACGGTACTGGTACCCTAGGGTGTTGCCCATTATTGAGTACGAACGGTGTCTGCCCAGTGGCCTCAGCCAGCGAATTGTTAAGGGCAAATTCTGCCCAGGGTAGGAGGGAGGACCAGTTATCGTGGTTCTCAGCAACAAAGTGTCGAAGGTATATAATCATAGATTGATTGGTACGTTCAACCAAACCATTAGTCTCCGGATGGTATGCCGAAGAGAGATTCAACTCAATTTGCAGAAGGCTACAAAGATCTCGCCAGAAACGGGAAGTAAATTGCGGGCCTCTATCACAAATGATACGATCTGGCATCCCGTGAAGCCTAAAGACATGCTTGAGGAATAGTTTGGCTAGTACCCTGGAAGATGGGATTCTCGATAACGGTACGAGATGAACCATCCGGGAGAAATGGTCCGTAATGACCCACACAAATCTATGTCCCTGTGAACATGGAAGATCACCCACAAAGTCCATGCCTACCACCTCCCATGGTCTATCTGGCACTGGTAAAGGATGCAAGAGCCCAGCCGGTCTCTGCCGTAATGGACGGTTGCGAGCACACGAGTAGCAGGAACCGACATATCTCTTGACGTGGCTGGCTAAGTGTGGCCACCAATACCACCTCTCCAGTAACTCTCGTGTCCGCCTAATACCAAAATGCCCACCCACCTTTGAGGTGTGGGCCCATGACAGTATATCATTCTGTCGATCAGGCGGAACAAAGGTCTTGCCCAGTGGGATTTGGTCTAACGTCACAGGGGAGAGCGTATGAAAAACCCTGGAGGGAAGGATAAGACGAGGTTCGTCAATCTCTTCCTGGGTAGAAAGCATAGAGCGAGACAGGGCGTCTGCCTTGTTATTCTTACTCCCAGACAGATAGTTGATGGAGAAGTGAAAGCGGGAGAAAAACAAGGACCAGCGGGCTTGGCGAGGATTCAGACGCTGAGCGGTTTGTAAGTACGTCAGATTCTTATGGTCTGTATAGACCTGGAAAGGATGTTTCGCTCCTTCCAGCAAGTGACGCCACTCCTCCAAGGCTAATCTCAAGGAGAGCAGTTCCCTATCCCCAATGGTATAGTTTCTCTCTGCCGGTGAAAAGGTTTTAGCAAAGAAGAAACACGGCCTTTTTCTACCTGCACCGTTCTTTTGATACAAGACCGCACCAGCACCCACTGAAGAGGCATCAACCTCTAAGAGGAAGGGCTTATTCTCATCGGGTCTTTGAAGAACGGGAGCAGTTGAAAAGTGTCTTTTTACTGCCTCAAAGGCCTGAGATGTCTCAGTAGACCAGGCTTTGGGATTAGCACCTTTCTTAGTCAAGGCCACCAAAGGGGCCACCAAAGTAGAAAAATGGGGTATGAACTGCCTGTAATAATTTATGAATCCTAAGAAGCGTTGCACCGCCTTCAAGGAATGAGGTTCGGACCATTGCAGGACAGCAGAGAGCTTCGCAGGATCCATAGCCAGACCCTCTTGTGAGATAATGTAACCCAAAAAAGGCAATGAGGACTGCTCGAATACACATTTCTCGAGTTTAGCAAACAATGAGTGCTCCCTTAAACGGGAAAGGACACGAACGACATCCTGACGATGAGTCTCCAGATCAGGAGAAAAAATCAGGATGTCGTCCAGATACACCACTACTGAGGATAACAGTAAATCCCTGAACACATCGTTTACGAAGTCCTGAAATACTGCGGGTGCATTACATAACCCAAAAGGCATGACGAGGTATTCATAGTGACCGTCTCGGGTGTTAAAAGCGGTCTTCCATTCGTCACCCTTTCGAATTCGTACCAAGTTATACGCACCCCGCAGATCCAACTTCGTAAAAACTTGAGCTCCTCTCAGTCTGTCAAAGAGCTCCGAAATTAAAGGTAATGGGTATTTGTTCTTTATTGTGATTGCGTTGAGACCCCTGTAATCTATGCAGGGACGCAAATCACCCTCTTTCTTCCGAACAAAGAAAAACCCAGCTCCCGCGGGAGAGACAGACTTACGAATGAACCCCTTCTCTAAACTCTCTCTTATATAGGTCGACATGGCCTCCGACTCAGGTATCGACAGGGGGTAAACCCTGCCTTTAGGTGGAACCGAACCTGGGATAAGGTCTATGGCACAGTCATACGGCCTATGGGGTGGAAGAACCTCAGCACCCTGTTTGGAGAACACGTCAGCGAAATCCAAATAGGGTGTAGGTATGGGAGAGAGATCAGTTGATGCAACCGCAACGACCTTAGGTGGTAAGGGAAGACATCGGGACTGACATTTCGAACCCCAACTAATAATGCTGTCAGACTCCCAGTCAATGTGAGGAGCATGAGTCCGAAGCCATGGAAGACCCAGAAGGACGTCGTCTATACCCTCAGGCAAAACAAGAAAAGAAATCTCCTCTATGTGACCCTGAGACAGGGAAAGGCGCAAGGGAACTGTCCTCAATGTAATGGAGTCAGACAACATAGTTCCATTAACAACACGGACAGGAATAGGCGCCTCTAACATGATAGAGGGAATATTGTGTCCCTTTACAAATCCTGAGGACACAAAAATCCCGTCAGCTCCGGAATCCACAAAAGCCATAATAGGCCATGTATTCTCAGATAACGAGAGCTGACCTGGGATACAACACTTAGAGGGTGCAGAAGACGTCTCTAGTAACCCCCCTCTAATGGTTACTAGGCCAGGGAGTTTCCCTGACGACTAGGACACTTGTTGGCATAGTGCCCAGCCTGACGACATACGTAACATATAGGAGGACCAGACTTGCGTAGTCTGGAGAACGTATGACCTAACTCCATAGGAGTGGGAGATGTTTCAGATGCTGAGGAAGATGGTAGTGGACCCTCAACAACTGGAATAGCCCGATGCTTAGGGCGTGAGGAAGAGACCTCGAGTCTACGTTCCTTATGGCGTACATCGATCCTCGTTGCTACTGTGATCAAGTCCTCCAGAGAAGCAGGGACCTCACGAGTAGCAAGGGCATCCTTGACATAGCCTGCCAACCCTCTCCAGAAGATAGGAATCAACACCTTCTCTGGCCAATCTAGTTCTGCCACCAGAGTTCTAAAAGCAATGGCATAAGAACTAGTGGATAACGAACCCTGAGATAGATCTAACAGTCTCAGGGCCGCATCATGGGTAACCTGCGGACCCATGAATACCGCCTTAAGAGCATCAAGAAAGTCTTGATGTCTCAGAGTAACCACATCAGAGCGCTCCCATAGGGGAGTCGCCCATTCTAAGGCTTTGTCCTGAAGTAAGGAGATGATAAAGCCTACTCTGGACCTCTCCGTAGAGAAGCGAGAAGAGTTGACCTCTAGGTGTATCTGACACTGACTAATGAAACCACGACATGATCTGGCATCGCCAGAATATCTGTTTGGCAGAGCAAGTCGAGGATCATGTGCAGATGTCACCATGGTCTGAGGTTTATCCTCTATACTCTTGAGCCGTGACTCAAGTACTTGTATGTAACGGTGTAACTGCTGATATTCTGCCATAACTGCCAGACCCTTGGCTCAGTCCTAATGTTACGGGGGGCTGTCTGATAATAACTGAAAGGAGTATCAGACAGTCAGGGTCCACCGTGCAAAGACTTTGCTGCAGACTATGGCAGAGTGCAATACCTCTGTTAACTCACAGAAGGATATAATAAGTAAGTAAAGCAATTCCTCCCTTACTTGGAGGGTGTGTGGAATGATCTCTGTTAATAATCACAGAGACAAAGGCAATGTGTGCGAAATGGCACCTACCTAGGTCCGCTCTTCTAGTGGTGCAAAAGAGACGAACAGCAGCGTAAGCCGCACAAAGCTCCTACCTGCGTTCGCTCCACTAGTGTGCGAGGACACGAACCACTAGATATGGCACCTGCCTAGGTCCGCTCTTCTAGTGGTGCAAAAGAGACGAACAGCAGCGTAAGCCGCACAAAGCTCCTACCTCTGTTCGCTCCCCTAGTGTGCGAGGATACGAACAACTGCCAGACGCAGTATAAAGAACGTTACCCTAGCGGCAACGTCCACCTACGAGTAGAATCACAAGGCCCAGCCAGACCATGTGCCTCAGGCACCTGCCTATGTCCGCTCCCCTAAGAGGTAAGGATACGGACAGCAGCCGAAGCTGTAAGGTATAAGAACGCTACCCTGCCGGTAGCGCTCACCTAGCATAGACAGAGGAATGCCTAGAGGAACGCGCACAGAGCGTCTACTCATATGCATGAACCAAGAGGACTGAGCACCATGCGGCGTGTGTCAGGGTCTTATATAGACTCTGTGCCTCATCCAAGATGGAGGACACCAGAGCCAATCCGCTGCCAGAACGACAGGAGTGACGTCATGCTGGCCTATCACCGAGCAAGACGTCACAAGCACATGACCAGCGACCAATCGGCATAGAAGGTGTCAGAGACATGTGACCTCGTGTCAGCGATGATGTCACCCGCACATGTGCAATGGCTCCAAGATTGGACTTAGTCTCCGGCGCTCGCACATGTGCAGTAGCAAGAAATCTGGACTTAGTCTCCAGCGCTCGCACATGTGCAGTAGCAAGAAATCTGGACTTAGTCTCCAGCGCTCGCACATGTGCAGTAGCAAGAAATCTGGACATAGTCTCCAGTGCTCGCAGCAACCGTAACAATTACCCAGCAAGCCTCCCGGCTTCAGGGCTGCTGGAAGAGTTGCATACAGCGCCAGATGATGGCACTTCTATAAAAGCGCCATTTTTTTGGGTGGCTGCGGACTGCAATTTGCAGCAGAGGGGCTCAAAAAGCTCGGGCTAACCTGTGCTTTGCATTCCAATCCCCACTGCATAGTTGTACCTGGCTGGACACAAAAATGGTGTGAAACCTATGTCGGGTTTTTTTTTAATTATTTCATGAAATTCATGAAATAATTAAAAAAAGGGCTTCATTAGATTTTTAGTTCCCAGCCGGGTAAAAATAGGCAGCTGGGGTTTGGGGGCAGCCGTACCTGCCTGCTGTACCTGGCTAGCATACAAAAATATGGCAAAACCCATGTCATTTTTTTGGTGGGCAAAAAACTCCTGCATACAGTCCTGGATGGAGTATGCTGAGCCTTGTAGTTCTGCAGCCTATTTGTACCTGGCTGGGAACCAAAAATATAGGGAAGCCCTTTTTTTTTTCAATTATTTCATGAATTTCATGAAATAATGAAAAATAAAAAAATGATGTGGGCTTCGCCCAATTTTTGTGTTCAGCCAAGTACAACTAGGCAGCTGGGAATAAGAATTCGCAGCGCAGGGTGCCCAAGCTTTCTGGGCACCCCTGCTGCGAATTGCAGTCCACAGCCACCGCAGAAAATGGCGCTTTCATAGAAGCGCCATCTTCTGGCGCTGTATCCAACTCTTCAGCTGCCCTAGTGACGGGTGGCTCGCTGGGTAATAATGTGGTTAGGGCTAGCTGTATATTATCAACTGGCCCTAAGCCCGAAATTCATGGTGTCACGCCAATATTAGACATGGCCACCATGAATTTCTAGTACAGATAAAAAAACACAACACACAGAAAAATATTTTTATTAGAAATAAAACACAACACAATTAGTGACTCCATCTTTATTGAAATAAAGAACCCCCCTCCTCAGTAATCCTGGGTCAAGGGTCCCACGCCGTCCAATCCGGATCCAATATCATCTGATCGGTTTGTGATCAGATGATGTGTCAGGTTCAAGGGCCTGAATCACATGACACAGCAGCTGATTATATAAACAGCTTTTATACAATCAGCTGATGCATCAGTGCAAAAAAACTCCAAAAAACAAACTACACACTTCTGTGCAGTTTCCTGTCTGACAGCAGCAGCTGATAGTTTAGCCAGCCGGGCGGTAAAAAGCCGGCCTCACCGCTCGACTCACCGCGTGACCAAATCAGCTGATCATCGCCAGGTCTGAGAGAGAGAAAAGAGAGAGAGGGAGAGAGAGCGAGAGAGAGAGGAGAGGGGAGAGAGAAGAGAGAGAAAGAGAGGAGAGAGAAGAGAGAGAGAGAAGAGAGCGAGAGAAGGGTGAGAGAGAAGAGAGGAGAGAGAGAAGAGAGAGAGGAGAGAAGAGGAGAGAAGAGAGAGAAAAAAGAGAGAGGAGAGAGAGAAGAGAGAGAGAATGGAGATAAAAAAGAGAGAGGAGAGAGAGGATAGAGCAATGCAGCCTCATTCCGTGAACTGCTCCGATTGTAGAGGTGCGCCCCGCGGCTCACAGCTGATGTCCAGTTCCTCCCCTCAGTGCATAATTAAATTAATCTATAATTATAAATAAATAATAATTATAATTTAAAATAAATTAAATTCTTTACCGGGATGGCCAGGATTCAAACTCCTGAACTAATTCTCCTTAGGAAGTAGCTCCATCCACTGAGCCACTGCCTCTAATGGAAAGCATTGGAAGATTTGGTAATCTTGATCTCTGTATTGCACTTGAGAATCCAGAAGTAGATTATTCAGCTACAAGGATAGATGGAGGGATGGAAGGCTGGATGGAAAGAGGGATGGATGGAGCGATGAATGAATGGATGGAGGGATGGATGGAAGGATGGATGGATGGATGGAGTGATAGAGGGATGGAGGGAGAAATGAAGGGATGGATGAATAGATGGAGGGATGGATGGAGGGGTGGATGGATGGATAGAGGGATGGATGTAGGGATAGAGGGATGTATGGAGGGATGGAGGGAGGGATGAAGGGAGGGATGAATGGATGGAAGGAGGTATGGATGGATGGAGGGATGGAGGAAGGGATTGATGAATGGATGGAGGGAATGATGGATGGAGGGAGGGAGGTATGGAGGGATGGCTGGATGTATGGAGGGATGGATGGATGGAGGGATGGAGAAATGGAGGTATGGATGGATGGAGGGATGGAGGGATGGATGGACGGATGGATGAATGGATGGAGGGATGGATGGAAGGATGGATGTTTGGAAAGATGTAGGGATGGAGAGAGGGATGAATGGATGGAGGGATGGATGGGTGGATGGAGAGATGGAGGGATGGATGAATGGATGGAGGGATGGATGGTGGGATGGATGGAGGGATGGATGGAGGTATGGAGGGATGGATGGAGGGAGGGATGAAGGGATGGTTGAATGGATGAAGGGATGAATGGAGGGATGGATGGAGAGAGGGATGGAAGGATGGATGGATGGAGGGATGGAGGGATAGAGGGATGGATGGAGGGATGGAGGGAGGGATGAAGGGATGGATGAATGGATGGAGGGATGGATGGATGGATGGAGGGATGGATGTAGGGATAGAGGCACGTATGGAGGGAGGGATGAAGGGAGGGATGAATGGATGGAGGGAAGTATGGATGGATGGAGGGATGGAGGAATGGAGGTATGGATGGATGGAGGGATGGATGGATGGAGGGATGGAGAGAGGGATGAATTGATGGAGGGATGGAGGGATGGATGGGTGGATGGAGGGATGGATGAATGGATGGAGGGATGGATGGAGGGATGGATGGAGGGATAGAGGGATGGATGGAGGGAGGGAAGTAGGGATGGTTGAATGGATGGAGGGATGAATGGAGGGATGGATGGAAGGATGGATGGATGGATGGAGGGATAGAGGGTTAGAGGGATGGATGGATGGATGGAAGGATGGATGGATGGATGGAGGGATAGAGGGTTAGAGGGATGGATGGATGGAGGGATGGAGGGAGGAATGAAGGGATGGATGAATGGATGGAGGGATGGATGGATGAGGGATGGATGGATGGATAGAGGGATGGATGTAGGGATAGATGTAGGGATAGAGGCATGTATGGAGGGATGGAGGAAGGGATGAAGGGAGGGATGAATGGATGGAGGGATGGATGGATGGATGGAGGGATGGATGGAGGGATGCAGAGATGGAGGGAGAGATGAATGGATGGAGGGATGGAAGGAGGGATGGAGGGAGGGATGGATGGATGGAGGTGGGGTATTTGGGGATTTTAATAAAATGGTGAAAGAGGATGTTTTTTTGTCTTTTATTCCAAATAAAGGATTTTTTGTTGTGTGTTTATTTACTTTCACTTACAAGTTAATCATGGAAGGTATCTCGGGGAGACGCCTGCCATGATTAACCCATTATTACCCCGATTGCCACCGCACCAGGGCAATTCGGGATGAGCTGGGTAGAGTCCCGGGACTTTCGCATCTAATGGATGCGGCAATTCCGGGCAGCTGCCTGCTGATATTGTTAGGGTGGTGGGCTCCCCATAATGTGGCGCTCCCCATCCTGATAATACCAGCCTCCAGCCGTGTGGCTTTATCCTGGCTGATATCAAAATTGGGGGGAACCGCAGTTTTTTTTTAATTTATTTATTTTACTGCACAATATAGACCCACCTGCCGGCGGCTTTGATTGGTTGCAGTGAGACAGCTGTCACTCATCGTGGGGGCATGTCTGACTGCAACCAATCATGGGCGCTGGTGGGCGGGGAAAGCAGGGAATACCAGATTGAATAATGAAGCGGCAGCCATTTTCAAAAGAGGAAAAGCCGCCGGAGCTTTGTGACAGCCGTGCAGTGCCGCGCCCATGATCGGTGAGCAGGAAAGAGAGAGGGATTGTGCTGGGGATGCAGGATGCACATAGCCTTACTGTGAAAAGCCACGCTTTTGGTGATCAAACCGTTATCGAACGGTAACTTGAACTGCCGAACTTGAAGCAAATCGTTCCGAACGACTCGAACACCGACCAAAATCACTCGAATTTGAAATTGGTGAACCGTTCGACTTGAACATCGCTCAACTCTAAAAATAACTCTTTCTTTGGCATCAATGGGAGCACAAATAGCGCCACCTCCAGGGTATGGTTCATACATATAATTCAAATTCATGGACAAACCACAGAACTGCCCCATTGCATCCCACTGTGGTTAGTACTCACAAGTTTGCCCAGATTTATATCTTGGACAGTGAAGAAGCATTAAGTACAAGACGTCAAGCTAATAAAAAGTGCCTCCCAGCACTGCTGTCATCTCTTGAATTGAAAGCAATTAACCCACTCACAAGAGCCTTCACAATGATGAGGGAATTTACATTGTGAGCAAAAACTGACACTTCATTCACGCAACACTGAGGCAACATTGTGAGGCAAAACTGAGGTAACGTTGTGAGGCAACACTGAGGCATCATTGAGGGAACACTCAGGCAATATTGACACAACACCAAGGAAACATTGCGGCAACACTGAGGCAATATTGTGAGGCAACACTGAGGCAACACTGTGAGGCAACACTATGTTGGGCTAGCGCTATCTGATAGCACTACTTTGAATGAAAGAGCACGGATAATGCTATCCGCATAGCACTACTGATAATGAAAGAGAACGTGTAGCGCTATCGAAAAAAGAAGTACTAATAGCACTATTCCATCTCTTTTTCATACACAAGGTAAGAGTGGCAAGACACGTACACCAGGTATTTAAGTTTGTTATTAGTCTGCACATACCCAGTTTGATGCGTAGTTACACCCCATTGCGTGGTTCGTCATCCCACCGTGCACCCGAAGGGCACACAATCACTTGTTATATTTAATTCAGGGGAAATATAGCCACATATCCTCCTCGTCTTATATGCTTAATATAGCAAAGCATAAAAGTTGTATTTTCTTCAATGTTCAACAAGGAATGTAACAAATGAACATATACTATTTAGTGAAATAAAAACCCTTAAACTCTTGACAAATGTGAATTATTACATCACAACAATAGTAATGTAATTTTCCATATGCTTTAGATATGTACTGTACTTTCTTGCACTAAAAAGCCAGCTGGAATATCTTCTTAAAAAATGAATTATGGTAATTTGCTTCTTTTGCTCCTTAAAGTTTGCCAAGTAATAGTATTTTCTAAACACTGTTGTTTCTGTCCCTAATTTTAAAAGAAGGCTTTCATGTCTGTCAAGATAATATTAAAACATTTTAAAAACTTGTCTTTTATACAGATTTGACTACATTATATAGAGAGATTGCCAAGTCTTAAAAATTCATAAAAAGCATATATCTCTAAAATAAAAAGTCCTTTTATAAGAGCAACTTTTTTAGTCAAGATAGTTTTCAGGATCACTTTAGGGTGCACAAAAGGCTGGTGTAATGTCCCTCACCACTAAAACCATTTTTTTTTTTTTTGCTACTTTCTCTTTGTTGATGCCTCATTTGAGAATCACATTGCAATGACGTTACTTGTTGGGTGGTGCTGATCTCTGCTCACTTGTTCTTTACTTACTATGTGTTATGACAGTGCGCTCTGTTTCCGACTCATCACTTCTGATCAGAACTGTACATTGTCACTGGGAAATGAAAAGAACATTGTATAATGTCAAGATTCTGCTAAACATCCATCAGAATTGACAACCCAAGCATGGTCAATAGGGCAGGGAGTAGCCCAGCTCCTCAAATGGACGTTACTGTTTCTTAGAATTAAATAGAAATTATCTTTAACTGTAAATATAAAATTGTAATGTATATTTCAATAATAAAAAAGCAAATAGATAGAAATTGGATTTAAACAAATTACACAATATATCACAAAAGTGAGTACACCCCTTCCATTTTTGTAAATATTTTATTATATTTTTCATGAGACAATACTGAAAATTTGACATTTTGATACAATGTAAAGTAGTCAGTGTACAGCTTGTGTATAGGGTAAATTTGGCGTGCCTTTACAGTACCTCAAAACACAGCAATTAACACCTTCCCTTCCTAATGATTTTCCATTTTTCATTTTTGTTTTTTCCTGCCCTTCTTCCAAGTTCCATATTTTACCTGGGTATGTAAATCTCCGTGCCGCCCTTAGGGGTAAGTGGCTGGCGGCACGGAGATTTACATACCCAGGTAAACCATGGACATGTGTTTGATGGATCCGGTTTTTTCGTCGGGACTTTGACCGGCTTAGCATATACATGTTAGTGCGGATTTCCCCCTTAGGTGGAGGCAGTCTGTGCTTTTAGCAACCGGCTTGCCTATATTATATGGATTACGTCCCTTGCAGGGAATAAGGTTTAACTAAATTTATTAACAGATCCATCATCCACTAGTCACTGGGTTACTATGCACAGCTTGTACTTAATCTAGAGAATTGTGGTGACTTACTATGACAAAGGGGTGTTTGTGGTGGCTGACTGATCAGGTATAAGAGTGTGATTATCGACCAGTATAGTTTAATATATGGCTTAGCGGAGATATCCTCGTTGTGTGATTACTCCGAGCCACAAGCAGCTGGTATGATTGGATTATAAAACTGATCCGTCACCCACTATTCTCCTATCCTCCTAATATGAAATGGATGTAATCCTAGACAGTTTGTCTGCTGTTTATATATAGTTTCATACGTATTGGCATTTAGACGATTCTTATGTCTGATTAGACGCCGGATTGGGAATTGAAGGTGGATATTCCATGGTGGAACTTTATTGAAATATTCAAGCCCCTTATCCAGACATAGTATCACTGCCAGTCAGAATATAACTTTGTTTATTACAGTAGAATATTCCATCACGTCTTTGGACTACACCAATTTATGTCATCCTTTTTCCTGGATTGACTTCATTATGTGCAATATTATGCTGCTATAGCTTGTTTGTTTACTGTGCACATCTTTTTAACTGTGTGGTTATTTTTGTAATAAAGATTACTATTTAATAATTTGGATCTCAGTGCTCCTTCTTTGAAGAAATGTTATATGATAAATGTTTTTTCATGGTTTTGCTATAAATGTATCATGGGAGTGTATATAATATAAAGACCTTTTGTGTGTTAATATATAGTTCTTATTTACTCAGTGTGATGTCCCTACATCTGACTATATATAGTATGATGATACCAACAGCTTGCTATATACATCATGACGTCCAAACATCTACCTTTAGACAGTGTAATGTCCCCATGCTCCCTCTGTACAGTATATTGCCCTCCCCAGCACACACATACACAGCATGATTGGTCCACTGCTCCATGTACACAGTGGGAAGTCCCCGCATCTCTGTATATACACAATATGATGTTCCTCACAACTCTCTGATGATGATGGGGCCACATCTTCAATGTATGCAGTATGATGAAGCCCACAGCTCACCCCATACATTCTATCATGGGCTCACAGCATGGTGGTCCCACAGCTCCCCATACACAGCATGATGGGACCCACAATAGTCCCACACTATATGATGTATTCATAATATAGGAGGAAGAGACTCACACTGCATAATGGATCCCAATAGACTTCACACTGAAAGATAACCCTCAGTAGCCCTCACACTGCCTGATGTCCCCCAGCAGCCCTCTATGTTGTAAGATGGCCCCAAGTAGTTCCCCACATTGCATGATGACCTTCAGTAGTCCCCACACTGTATGATGTACCCAAATAGATTGCGCACTACATGATGGCCCCCAGTGGTCCTACCATGCTGCATGATGGCCATAAGTAGCCCCCTACACAATCTATGATGGCTTCTATTAGCCCCTAAATTGTATGATGGTACTTAATAGTCCCCTGCACTTTATGATGACCTCGAGTAGTCCCCCACACTGTATGATGGCCCCCAGTAGACCCTAAATTGTATGTTTGCACCCAGTGGTCCCCATGGAAAGTTATGCGGTGTTTAACTGTATAGGCGTGCTTAGCACAACATGCCAATACACCTTAGGGTGGTGATCGCTCCGGGTGGGCCCCTGTGAGTGTGGGACCTGGGGTGTCCAATGTCTTTGTCCCCTCCCTAGTAGCTACTCTACTGATTGTGGCATGTCCACAGTAGATTTACTCCTATGGAAGCCCCCTTGTGTTCTCACTTATAATATGCCTTTTATGGCCCTCAATAGACTATGATGCTATCACAAAATGCATCCTGGACTCTGTATTTCATGCCAATAGTGAATTTACCCACATTAACCCCACACGCAAAGTTTGATGTCTACACAGTTCCGCCATACACATAAAGGGACCTCACAGTGACCTCTACAGCACAATATTATGTTATTATACACATTATGAGGCAGCCAGTGACCTTTAACACACCATGATGCCCTCAATAGCTTTCTGTTTGCAGTATGATGTCCACACAGCCCCCCAGGCAATATGATGACCCCACAGCCCCATATCCAATATGAAGCCCAATAGCTCTGCACACATAATAATGGCCGGCTCAGCCTCCCACACAGTTGGATGACCCCCACTAAACTGACACAATTTAATGTTTCCCTCATGGCCACACATCCTCCTCAAATAGAATAACAACGTTCCATAGCCCCTCTACATAGTATTTCCACACAGTGCCAAAGAGCAAGATAACCTCCAGAGCACCCCATACACAATATGATTTCCCACACAGTATGATGCACCCACACCCCACACACAGTATAAGAGCCCAGACAAAAACTCAAACAATATGATGTCCCCCACACAGTATGATGGCCTTTACAGCATGATGTCCCTTGATAATAGTCCCGTACTGTATGAGAAGCTTGCCAGCCCCCACAAACATAGTATGATGTACCCCTACAACCTCTCACACACATTGTGGCATCCCCCTCAGTCCCCTGCTATACTATGATGGCCGCCCACACACATTGTACTGACCCCCACAACTCACCATACAGTCAGATAGATTCCTACATAATATGAAGGTTCCCATAGCCCCTACACATAGTGTAATGTCCCATCAAATCTTACTCAGTATAACAGACCCAACAGCCTTTCTTCATTTTATAATGTACACCTACAGCTCTCATACAAACTATAATACACCCACTATCGTAGTTTTGCAGTTTAATGTGAACATTTGGAAGAAAAGGAGGAGAAAGCTGAAATACAAAGCTTCTTTCTAAAACAAAAATAGTGGACGTCAGTGCCAATAATTGGAACAGTAATTTGTGCACAAAAATGGCCAATAGCTAAAATGAATTATTAAACTGTGAGCATCTATGAATAAAGAAAGTTGTCAAGATCTAGATGAAGTAGGACAAAATAAACTTGAAAGATAATACCATCAGATAACAAAAAGTTTAAAAACTGTGAAGAGTTATTGAGTAAATTAAATTAACTAATCAGGGATGTAGTTATAGGATGCTTCCTCTGTGTCACTTATTCTCTAAATGATGAGATGAGGAGGAGATAATGTGATGATATGGCATTAAAAAGGGAGCTAGAAAACTACATAAATATATTATTAAATAAGACATTTATCACACCAATCCCTGGCCAAATCTATGGGCTCATGGCGAGAAGGAAGTGTTATCCATGTCATCCGTAAGGCAGGAAAACTCTAGAATCATTGGAGACAGACAGATGGCCTCTTTATGGATCTAGCATCCCGAAATGATTTTATTGTACTCAATGAGATTTAGCGTGTTGAGAGCAAACCCTGAAAAATGTATTCTTTGACCATAGAAGTTATACAGGATTAAAGAAGTGATGGCCTTTTGTGAGAGTAGGCTGATTAATTTTCCTACCTGCAATCTTTTTATTCCCTTCACAATATCCACTGTACGTGTTTGACACAAGTCAGAAGTGAGCGGGTGTATGGAGTGAGCTCACGGGGTGAGCCTGCCCCATGCTCAGCAGGTAATGGCTCTGTATTACAGCTGGGATATCCCGATAACAATCGCTGGTAGACCAGAGCTCCACCCATTTAACCTGTTAAATCCCAATGTCCAACTCTGACAGCGGGATTTACCATGTGTTGGCATGGGGGTGCAACATTTTAAGTGTCAATTGGAGTGCCTGTGATAAGATTGTGGGTTGGTATGACAGAAGAGGGTCTGCTAATAACCTCCGTGGGTGTCATAGCATCACTTCCTGGAAACCTTGCCTGTGGCTGGGCTTCAAATAAGACTTTGATTTTCACTATTTACAGCAATACTATGGCATTGCTGAATATAGCATAAGCATTCAGATGATTGCAGCTTCAAGTCCCCTAAGGTGACTATTAAAAACAGTGAAAGGTAAAAAAAAGTTTTAAAAATTAAAAAAAAACAAAAGTTGAAATCACCCCCTTTATGCCCCATTAAAAACATAATAAAAAAAAATATGCGTGGTATCGTTGCATTTATAACATTCCCATTGATCAAAATATAAAAATAATTACCATACCTGGCAAACACTGTAAAGAACAAAAATTCAAGAATGCCAAAATTACTTTTTCGGTGTTGCTGCAATACCGCACATAATGTCATATCTGACCAAAAATAGTACCAGTATAATCATTCTTTTACCCTGCAAAAAAAGACATTACACAGCTCCATCAACTGAAACATGAAAATGTTATGGGTCTTAGAAAATGGCAACACAACCCCGCAAATTGTTTTGGAAACTTCAGAATTTTTTTCACTGTTAAAATAATTTAAAAAAGGGCATGTTTGGCATTGCCATTACCACACTGTTGAGAAGAATCACATTGCAAGGTAATTTTGAATGAAAAATCCATTAATGGTTTAAGGTTGCATGAAGTAAAGAGAAATAATGCAAACCCTAGTAATCAATTACATGGGAAAGGCACAGTCCACTATGCAACAGTTAATAAAAAGGAGGAAAAAAATGTGTTTTTGTGCAAAATTGCAAACTTTATTATAACAGTAAAAATGACATAAAAAGTGCAAGTGCATATACAGATTTCAGATGTCAAAAGTGTGTCGGTGACTCGCAGCCCCCATATGTATATGAATAGGAAACAATAAGGTATAAACAGTTTCTGTAATGCATAAACTATTCACTATGACTGCTTCTGACAGGAATATATGAAACATCAGAATGACAGCAATGCTCGGAGTTTGGAATATAATTACTACCAACAAAATGTGGATAGTTGTAACAGCTCCTTGTTTCTATGCACATAAGTCATTAGAATTATACCATAATAGTGAACGGATTGCTCAGCTTGCCTGTTCCTACTAAAACAAATAATTACAATAAATTGCATAGATGATACAAGTGGCGAGAAATCAGCAGAATAATGAGTAAACCTACCAGAGGGTGGCTTATAAGAAGGGAGAAATGCCAGCACAGTGCTGCAAAAACCCAACGTATGTTTGCGGGGCAGATAGCGCACTTCTTCATGGGGGAGTCAACAAAATGTTCACCGTATAAACAGTTCTGAAGAAAAAATCAGAATTGTGTTTTTTCACACAATTTCTCCCCATTGGAATTGTTTTCCCCATTCTTCAGTACACTACGTGGTAAATGGTGTCATTAAAAGAACAACGGCGCAAAAAAATAAGCACTCACATGTTTGTGTCCTCAGAAAAATAAAAAATGTATGGCTCTAAAAGGAAAGGAAAAAACAGAAATGCAAAACTAAAAGTGGCCCCATTGTGATGGGGTTAAAGTTTAATAGAGTAATTTCTAACTCGCATCACTTAAAGGAACCTCTCACATGGAAAAAGGCTATAAACCTGCATATATGGGGTTAATCTGCAGGTTAACAGCCTTCTAAACCTGCCCAGTGTCTGCAAATGAAATGAGTGGAAAATGAACTTTATTCCTCCTGGCAGCATTCTGATTTCAGTCATTGAGGTGGTCCCTCCGCGGGTTCAGCCACCGCTCTGCTTACGGACTGACACCTTCCTCTAATGCTGATCAGCTGTCCGTCAGTGCGGGAGGTGTGGTTACAGCTGCCACTTTCCATACATAGAGCGGTAAGGGCTTGTTCGCACGTACCTGCTGAATATTCTGCAGCGATTTGACAGCACATGTGCGCTTCAAATTGCTGCAGAAACACTGCATAATGGAGGCAGTGTTTCAGAAGAAAAAAAGCCGATCTCATGCGCTCGGGATGCTGCTCCCACCATAGACAGAGTGGGAGCTGCATCCAAAGTGCACAAATTAATTGACATGCTGCTTTTATGAACGCACGGATTTGGGTCAAAATTTAAACATCCAAATCGCTGCATTCAAAAAAGCAATGTGCGCACGTGTCATGCACAATCTACATAGATTGTGCTGGGGACGCAGGACGCATGCATTTACACTGCAGTGTAATACGCAGCGTAAATGCATGTAATTACGCAACATAAGCACGAGACCTAACTGAACCTGTGTTTTTGCCACCTCCATGACTGAAACCGGAATGCAGCTGGGAGGACTAAAGTTTATTTTTTCCTAGCAGCAGGGTATTTCATGTGCAGGTTCAGAAAGCTTTTAACTTGCAGATTAACACCATATCTGCAGGCTAACAGCATTCTTGACAAGTTCCCTTTAATTGCTTGAACTCTACATTGCTCATGTAGCACTGGGTGAACCAGCAAGCTGCTATCTTTGATTCTAAATTACTCATCAAGAAATATTGTACAACAAATAAAACTGATTAGACTGAAAAAGTACAGTAAATGCAAGTTTACTGAATTGGACATTTAAGTAAACTAAGAGCATTACTATTAAGCAAAATATTTTAATATAATTTGTGTTTAATAGTAGTAATGATTCTCTTAATAAATTATATTCTTGTTGGTTTCCTAATATCAAGCCATGCATCACTAAACACCGTTCCGCTTTGACAGCTCGTATCAGTGTCTGCATGTGTATAAAGATAACCAGAAATTCTCAGCATCAATATATGGCTTTGTTTTTTCATTTTTTAAATAAAAAAACAGGATATTATCCCAAGAGAAGTAAGACAGATAACATTCATAGGGAAAAGTTTTATCTTTTTCCCTTATGTGACATTCATTGCTGTGTTAAGTTATAGTGCTTCTGACACTTGCCTAAAGCTCTGTATAGCATCATGATTTCCAGGAGCTAGTTTTTACAGGAGCTATAACAGATTTCACCCATCTGTTAGGATATTTTATGTTTAGTTGTAACTATGATCCATTTTTGGTATCTGATTTTTTTCTATACATTTAGAATGGCTCAGTCAGGTTTCTATAAGTGTTTTGTTGTTGTGCAGCATCATACTGTCCACTATTCTGATCATGAAAAAAGCTTCTGCAGCATAACAGAAAAGATCTAGAGCTAGAATGGCCAAAACCTAAAACTACGACCATGATGGAAAAGGTAAAGATAACTCTATTAGAAGTTCATATGTCCTGTAACCATCCGTTAGAACAGATCCTAAATAGATCCGATGGCAAACATTTCTGCAAACACAACTTTGTCTGTTGTTAAATAACTGATGTCTGCCGGATTTGGTTTTTGTTACATGTAAGTCTATGTTGAATGTATTAATTAACAGATTGATTTTCGTCCGTTATTCTTTCATTTGTAGCTGATCCATTTTTTCTTACAGGATCCGTTTCAAATCCAGTTATTGGATCCGTTCTCAGACTGCCATGTTAAAAAACAGATCCTGCAGACATATTTTAGCAAACAGATCTCTGCAGAATCCGTCCTAACGGATAATTACAGGACATGGGAACTAAGTTTTAAGCCCGCTTTACACGCTACAAGATATCTTACGATGTGTCGGCGGGGTCACGTCGTAAGTGACGCACATCCGGCATCGTAAGGTATGTTGTAGCGGGTGACAGCGACGTGCAATTGCGAGTGAACGAAAAACCATTCATCGCATGCACGTCGTTCATTCCTGACGAATTGAACTTCAGATTGTTCATCGTACTCGGGGTAGCGTACATCACAGTGTGTGACACCCCGGGAACGATGAACAGATCTCACCTGCCTCCTGCGGCTCCCGGCCCAGAATGCGGAATGAAGGAGGTGGGCGGGATGTTTACATCCCGCTAAGCTCCGCCCCTCCGCTTCTATTGGCCGGCTGCCTCATGACGTCGATGTGACGCCAAACGTCCCTCCCACTCCAGGAAGTGGACGTTCGCCGCCCACATCGAGGTCGTATGGTAGGTAAGTATGTGTGATGGGGGTAAATTGTATGTGCGGCACGTTCAACAAATTGAATGTGCTGCACATACGATGGGGGCGTTGCAAATCGCATACGATATCGTATGCGAAATTGCAACGTGTAAAGCAGGCTTTACATGTCACTAGGGTCTGTTGTATTCTTTTCTTATTCACTGATAAAGCTATGTCTTAGTTTTCATTTAGGGTTTTGCTCTCTATGTACCTATATATACAATCAATAGTATTGGATCGCCCACTGGATCAAAAATATTAGAAAGATCAGAGGTTTCAATTAATAAAACATAGGTGATACTGAATATTTTCTTATAAACCTGTACAGAATATCAATTAACTCCACTCTCTCTGCTCTATAATAAAATGCCTGCACATTGGTCTGCATTTTTATTGTCATAGGTTCTGTACAGAAGGATTGTTCATAATATCATTAGGATTGGATTTTGTTTTACAGAATGCTTTTGTGTAATTATCATATACTGTATCTGGCATCTAAAATATCTATAGATTAATGAAAAAATATTTTATTTGAGATTTGATGACTTGTGAGAAACAAATATCTCATATCTACAATATAAAGCAGACTATTAAAAAGGATGTCCACTACTTGGACAACTCCTTCTCCTTCCCCGTTTTTGCCCTCATAATAATAAATGAGACTATACTCACCGCTGGTGCAGCTATGGTTCCAGTGATGTTGAAAGTTGCTTTTCTGAAGCCTACGTGAAATTGTTATGACACATGAGCCCCACCATCTATCAGCTCCTGGTGTCTATCTCCCTATCTTAAATCACCCCCCCTTCCTTGATCAGTTACACAATTTGGTATAAGTACAAAATTCATGAGGGAAGCATGTCCATGTAACAATATTCTGGAATCCTATAAACACTAATGCAACTAGAAGGTAAGAACTTATCTAGTTATGATTTTTCCCTGTTCAACTTTCCCAATACATTTCCCCCCACTGATTGTTGGGGTTCATCAGTGGACTCCAAAAAGTTCCTGGATACAGAGCAGGTACCACCTATGTGGGGTAAAATTCCGGTGGCTGCAAGAACAATATACTGAGTCATTAGTGGCGCTTATTACTTGCCATTTTATGATTTGTATAATTTTTTTTACCACTCGTATCTGCAGATTTTAAGCCTCTTTGTTCTTCCAGCTTCTCTGCTTTCTCTCTCTTTTGAAGAGAATCGGACATACCCACAGGTTCTGGGTAAGTACTCGTCACCAGGCCGGTGTAGGAGATTGGGATGTCACAGCGGCCAGGCCCAGTTCCGTGACCCCGACAGTGTCAATACAGATGGAGGGGTTATTTACAAGGAAGAAAAAAGTTTGTCTTTGTGATGCCACCTGTGGTTTACAGCAAATATAGGGGCCGCCGATGCGTGAGGTGTCCTCTGGGGCATATGGTAGCGCAGCTCTCCACAGGCAGAGCTCAGGCCCCATGGATGTTGGGAGTAGTAGTCCCCTGCTGCTGTGCAGATAAGGCGAGGGTAGGGGGTGGGAAGGACTGGACAACACAGGGGTTGCAGTCAAAGTTCTTTACTAACTGAAGTATTACCGCCTCTGGAGTGCTAGGCTCCGCTGTCATGGGCTCCAGCTGATCCCAGATAGTTCAGAGGTCAGCACCAGTGTTTTTCTCTGTGAATCCTTCCTACTTGCTCTGTGATGTGTGGATCCCTGCGGCTTGAAGCTACACTGACAACCTCTGCCATGTCTTGGCTCTGGTTCTCGCCCATATGTCAGGCAGCGCGAGTCCGTTACTGGTGCCGCTCTTTTGTCACGGCTCCTGGCTCTAGAATGCTGCTGTGCCCTGGGCACTGTGTGGGCCAGGAGACTTGCAATCTCTTGCCCTGCGGATGTGTCACATATTAAACTTTGTATTGTTGTGTCTATACAATTAGTGTTTTATCAGCAGGAGATTATCACTGAAGGACTATGTAATTGCAGATCAGTCAGCATAATCTGTGTAACCCCATCTCCCCCACTTGTTAGCAGCTTCCTGAGCATTCACATTGTACACAGGAAGCTGACAGTCAGGAGTGTGGGCGGGGTTTATTCACAGCCCAGAGGTCTTAGCTCTGTTAAATCTACATCAGACAAATCTTTCTATTAAAACTGCACCAAGCAGCTCAGTCAGTGACACATCACTGTAATCAGGGTATCTGTTATGATCTGGTAACTGTGGAAGATTACAAAAACTCTCATTGGTAGAAAAACACAAAGAAAAACAAGAATAATTGGAACCTGATTTGACCGCAATCCCCTAAAAATCAGACCACACTAGAACTAGCTGTGGAGCATTCCTAAACACCTAGATGAAATGTCACAGCCGGAAAAACTAGCTACACCTCACATATAGAAATGAGGAAATCTACCTTGCCTCAGAGAAGTTCCCAAAGGAATAGCCAGCCCCCAACATATAAAGATTACGGTGATGTAGGAAAACACGATACACAGATAGGAAAAATATATTTAGCAAAGGCGAGGCCCGACTACCTAGATACAAAGGAAAGAAAAGGAAAATGATTGCGGTCAGTACAAAAACCCTGTAGAAAAATACCAATCTGCTGATAGTAAAAATTACCCTGGAGGTCAAACGACCTCACCCACACTATATCAGGTACTTTTGTAAATAATGGGAGAGACAAAATACCAAAAAGAACACAAAAATACAAAAGTGCAAATAATCAAGTTTGACAGGGAGAATCTCCCTTTTCTTGCAGAAAAGCTAGCAAAGGAGGAACCCCCATGCTCACCAAACTAGAAAAGCAAATCTTCACCTGCAAGAAAACAGTCAAAACAAAACAAAAGAAAAACAAACACCCTAAGGTGTAAACAAGGAAGCAAAGCTTGCAAACTTATCTGCAGAGGTCTTGCACAGGAAAACAGGGAAGGACAGAACTAAATGCCAGGTTCAGAGACTGAGGAAAACTATCACCGGCTCCAGCTAGGCAAAAAGTGCTCTCCTATATACACCAGGCTTGCCTGCAATAGGACTTCCTTAATTCCCAATTAACGCTGATGCCTATCTGAATCACAGACCCAGACTCAGCTTCACTACTATTCCTGGCCACCAGAGGGAGCTACTAAACAGCACCCACACAGATGACGTTCACAACAGTACCCCACTTGAGGAGGGGTCACCGAACCCTCATGAGAACCACCGGGTCTGTGAGGATGGGCATGATGGAAGGCACTAACCAATCTGTTAGCGTGAATGTCAGAAGCAAAGACCCAAGAATTGTCCTCCTGACCATAACCCTTCCACTTAACAAGGTACTAGAGTTTTCATCTTTTAAAACAGGAATCCAAAATGTCCTCTGCTTCATACTCCAGATTAGAGATGAGCGAACCGGTCCCGGTTCGGCTCGAGGTCGGCTCGCCGAACGGAGGTCCCGTTCGAGTTCGGCTCGTCGAACGTTCGACGAACCGAACTCGAACTGCATAGGAAACAATGGCAGGCAATCACAAACACATAAAAACACCTAGAAAACACCCTCAAAAGGTGTCCTAAAGGTGACAAACAACTCACAACACAACACAAACACATGGGAAAGTGACAAGGACATATACTCATGCGAAAACAAAAGAGCAGGACAAGGAAAAAGAGGAGACACAGATATAGATATGGCACGCCCTTCTAAAATCATGTAAAACACCGCAAGGTGACTCCAAGCGTAGTCTCCCTTTTTTTCCAAAAATTGTGCCCCACACACACCCACCCACCCATTCAGTGGCAGCACTTGTGCCCTAGTTGTGCACTTCACAGCTAGATTTGCATCAAGCACATTCAAAAATACGCTATTCTTAACCGTCCCCAGGATGACACCAGGGTAGGTAGCAAAGTCTTTCCTGATCCCAGCTCTGTTCATCTTGGCTTCTTTAAAAACACAGCAAGCAAGGGTTACTCCAAGCGGAGTCTCCCTTTTTTTCCAAAAATTGTGCCCCACACACACCCACCCATTCAGTGGCAGCACTTGTGCCCTAGTTGTGCACTTCACAGCTAGATTTGCATCAAGCACATTCAAAAATACGCTATTCTTAACCGTCCCCAGGATGACACCAGGGTAGGTAGCAAAGTCTTTCCTGATCCCAGCTCTGTTCATCTTGGCTTCTTTTAAAAACACAGCAAGCAAGGGTTACTCCAAGCGGAGTCTCCCTTTTTTTCCAAAAATTGTGCCCCACACACACACACCCATTCAGTGGCAGCACTTGTGCCCTAGTTGTGCACTTCACAGCTAGATTTGCATCAAGCACATTCAAAAATACGGCCTAATTAACCGTCCCCAGGATGACACCAGGGTAGGTAGCAAAGTCTTTCCTGATCCCAGCTCTGTTCATCTTGGCTTCTTTTAAAAACACAGCAAGCAAGGGTTACTCCAAGCGGAGTCTCCCTTTTTTTCCAAAAATTGTGCCCCACACACACCCACCCATTCAGTGGCAGCACTTGTGCCCTAGTTGTGCACTTCACAGCTAGATTTGCATCAAGCACATTCAAAAATACGGCCTAATTAACCGTCCCCAGGATGACACCAGGGTAGGTAGCAAAGTCTTTCCTGATCCCAGCTCTGTTCATCTTGGCTTCTTTTAAAAACACAGCAAGCAAGGGTTACTCCAAGCGGAGTCTCCCTTTTTTTCCAAAAATTAGGCCACACAGACACCCCATCAGTGGCAGCACTTGTGCCCTAGTTGCAAACATGATGTTTTGATTTGCATCAAGCACATTCCAAATCCACAAGCATTTACTCTCCCCAGGATGACAAAGGGGTAGTAAATTCCTTCTGGATCCATGACTTGTTCTTTTTGATGAACGTCAGTCTGTCCACATTGTCACTGGACAGACGCGTGCGCTTATCTGTCAGCACACACCCAGCAGCACTGAAGACACGTTCAGAGACAACGCTGGCAGCTGGGCACGACAAAATCTCCAAGGCGTAACTGGAGAGCTCTGGCCATTTTTCTAGATTTGAAGCCCAAAAGGAGCAAGGCTCCATTTGCAAAGTCATGGCATCGATGTTCATTTGGAGATAATCCTGCATCATCCTCTCCAGCCATTGACTATGTGTCAGACTTGTTGTCTCTGGTGGCCTTGCAAAGGAGGGTCTAAAAAAATTATGAAAAGATTCCATAAAATTGCTGTTACCAGCACCAGATACGGTCCTACTGGTACGGGTAGACTGTTGAAGATGACGAGACCGTCCCATGTTTGTCAAGTTACAACTGGGAGATTCATTCCCTGCACCTGCACGGTTGTTTGGTGGAAAAGCCGAGCTAAGATCGAGTAACAGCTTCTGTTGATACTCCTGCATACGTGCGTCCCTTTCTATGGCTGGAATTATGTCACAAAATTTGGACTTGTACCGGGGATCTAATAGTGTGGCAATCCAGTAGTCATCATCACTTCTAATTTTGACAATACGAGGGTCATGTTGGAGGTAGTGCAACAAAAAGGCACTAATGTGTCTTGCGCAGCCATGCGGACCAAGTCCACGCTGTGTTTGTGGCAAAGAGGTGCTAACCGTTCTTTCTTCCTCTGTCATCTCCCCCAACCTCTTTCAACTGAAATTTGACCAAGGTCTCCCTCATCCGCTGAGTCTTCCATGTCCATGGACAGTTCGTCCTCCATTTCTTCATGTTCTCCTGCACCTTCCTCAACATTTCGCCTGCTACTATGCGCCCTTGTTGATCCCTGTCTCCCATGGTCCCATGCCTGCTGCGTTGGTGATGATGAACGTCTGGACCTTGGTGATGTTGTTGTCCCTTGCGCATATGAATCCTCCTGTAGTTCCTCCCCTTCCTGTTGTCCCACCCCCTGACTCCGAATAGTGTTTAGCGTGTGCTCCAGCATGTAAATGACTGGAATCGTCATGCTGATAAAGGCATTGTCAGCGCTAAACATATTCGTCGCCATGTCGAAACTGTGCAGAAGGGTGCATAGGTCCTTGATCTGAGACCACTCAATCAGGGTGATCTGCTCCACCTCTGCATCTCGTTGGCCCAGGCTATACATCATGACGTATTGCACCAGGGCTCGGCGGTGCTGCCACAGTCGCTGTAACATGTGGAGAGTTGAATTCCAGCGTGTCGCCACATCGCATTTCAGGCGATGAACCGGCAGGCCGAAAGACTTCTGGAGCGATGCAAGTCGCTCAGCTGCGGCGCTTGAACGGCGGAAGTGTGCAGACAGTTTTCGTGCCCTGTTCAGAAGGCCATCTAGGCCGGGATAGTGTGTTAAAAATTGCTGGACGACAAGGTTCAACACGTGAGCCATACAAGGTACATGTGTCACCTTGCCCAGGCGAAGGGCCGCAACCAGGTTTGCAGCATTGTCGCACACGGCCTTACCAGGCTGCAGGTTGAGTGGAGACAACCATTTATTAAACTCGGACCGCAGAGCTGACCACAACTCCTCAGCTGTGTGACTCTTATTCCCAAGACATGTCAAGCTAAAGACCGCCTGATGCCGTTGCGCTCTGCTGCCAGCATAGTAATGAGGGGTGTGTGATTCCTTCTGCGCAGTGAGAACGCTGGTGGCCTGACCAGGCAGGCTTGGGGCGGAGGTGGAGGACCCAGATGAAGTGGAGGAGGCAGAAGCAGTGGCGGAACTTGGACAGACAGAGGATTGACACACAAGTCGTGGGGACGGCAAGACTTGTGCAGCAGACCCTTCACCATCTATCACCATAGTTACCCAGTGCCCAGCCAGCGACATGTAACGTCCCTGTCCATGCTTACTGGTCCAAGTATCGGTGGTGAAATGCACCCGTTCACACACAGAGTTTCTCAAGGAAGCGGTGATGTTGTGTGCGACATGCTGGTGTAGCGCGGGCACACCTTTCTTAGAGAAGTAGTGGCGACTAGGCATCTCCCGAGGCACAGCGACAGACATAAGGTCTCTAAAATCCTGTGTGTCCACTAGGCGGAAAGGCAGCATTTCGGTAGCCAACAGCTTACAGAGGGATAGAGTCAACCTCTTAGCTTTGTCATGGGTCGCAGGAAGTGGCCTTTTATTTGACCACATCTGAGGGACAGAGATCTGGCTGCTGTGTGTAGACGGTGTTGAGTAGGGTGTCCCTGGAAAAATGCAGGTTTGTGAGGAAAGTGCAGGCGGAGACATGATGTTGCCTTCATCCAACGTTGGTGCTATCGATGTCTGAGAGAGCTGTACACACTCACTTGTTTCCCCTTCCAAACCAACTGATGACCTACCAAGCAAACTGCCTGTTGCGGTTACAGTGGTGGAAATTGTGCGTGGAAAAACAGGTGTGACAGCTGTCCCCACAGTCCTAGAAGATTAAGAGCGCACGGATGCACTGGAAGAGCAAGGTCGTGGATGGTTCGCTCCGCTAGGCCGCATTGCAGCACAGTGAGATTCCCACCGGGACCTATGATATTTATTCATGTGACGATTCATGGAAGAAGTTGTCAAACTGCTGAGGTTTTGACCTCTACTAAGAGAACCATGACAAAGTTTACAGATCACATAATTTGGGCGATCTTTTTCTATGTCAAAAAAGGACCAGGCTAGGCAAGGCTTAGAGGCCATGCGACCTGTTGATCCACCCCGAATAATGCTCATAGGCAGAGTGGTGGCTGAGGATGCAGTTGTAGACGTGCTACCAGTGCTCCGACTCTGTCCAGGAAGGCGCAAGGTAACTTCGTCGTCGGTTGCATCCTCCTCCACCGCCTCTGTTGACCTCCTCGAGTGCCTGACTGGGGGTTGACAGTAGGTGGGATCTAGAACTTCATCATCAATTGTTGTGTTTGCACTTCCCTCCCCCTCAGACCGAGCCTCTTCTTGCCCTGACCGAATATTTAATTGTCATCCCAATCGGGTATCTGCGTCTCATCTTCATCAGTATGTTCCTCATTGTCTATAACAACAGGTGTTACAGTTTGTGACAAAGGGTCAACATTATGCTCAGAAACTTGGTCCTCACGGCCTGAATCAGAGTCACAAAGGTTCTGGGCATCACTGCAGACCATTTCCTGTTCTGTACTCACTGTAGCTTGGGAGCAGACCTCTGATTCCCAGGCTATAGTGTGACTGAACAGCTCTGCAGACTCAGCCATCTCAGTTCCACCATACTGTGCAGGGCTGATGGAGACTTCAGAGCTGGGAGAAAGCAAGTTTGATTGGGATGACAACTCAGAGGACTAGTGTTTTTTGGATGCGGTACTTGAAGTGGCTGAGAGGGCACTTGTTGGACCACTTGAGATCCATTCAAGCATTTTCCTTTTTTGGCCATCATCTACCTTTGTTCCTGTTGTTCGTGTCCGTAAAAAAGGGAGCACATCGGATTGTCCACGGTAAGTAGTAGACATCTTACTTTTGCTGGTAGATGGTCTATCTTCAGCAGATGATAATGGAGCTTTGCCACCTTCCCCACGGACAAACCCTTTTTTTCCTTTTCCACCACGCCTCTTCCCCTTTCCACCAGCATCTGTCATTTCGCCACTCATGTTGATTGCGACAAGATTGTGCACTTAAAATGTGGTAGTAAAAATTGAGAGGTGGTGTAGATTGCAGTGGTGGTCTAGCTTTATTAACAGCAGAATAATAAAGAATAAATATCCCTGACAATGCAACTACGGCCCTTAAACTGGCAGCATCAATTGCTAGTATAATGGCTTAGTTATAATGAGTTGGAGTGTGCAATGCAGGCAGAGGTGCTGCAAATGTCTTTGCACTAGTGTGACTAGACAACAGTCCAATAGCCACGTTTAGGATGCCACTAGGTACACTGAGTGTTTGCTAGTATAATGGCTTAGTTATAATGAGTTGGAGTGTGCAATGCAGGCAGAGGTGCTGCAAATGTCTTTGCACTAGTGGGACTATAGCAAAGTCCAATAGCCACGTTAAGATGCCACTAGGTACACTGAGTGTTTGCTAGTATAATGGCTTAGTTATAATGAGTTGGAGTGTGCAATGCAGGTAGAGGTGCTGCAAATGTCTTTGCACTAGTGTGACTAGACAACAGTCCAATAGCCACGTTTAGGATGCCACTAGGTACACTGAGTGTTTGCTAGTATAATGGCTTAGTTATAATGAGTTGGAGTGTGCAATGCAGGTAGAGGTGCTGCAAATGTCTTTGCACTAGTGTGACTAGACAACAGTCCAATAGCCACGTTTAGGATGCCACTAGGTACACTGAGTGTTTGCTAGTATAATGGCTTAGTTATAATGAGTTGGAGTGTGCAATGCAGGTAGAGGTGCTGCAAATGTCTTTGCACTAGTGTGACTAGACAACAGTCCAATAGCCACGTTTAGGATGCCACTAGGTACACTGAGTGTTTGCTAGTATAATGGCTTAGTTATAATGAGTTGGAGTGTGCAATGCAGGTAGAGGTGCTGCAAATGTCTTTGCACTAGTGGGACTATAGCAAAGTCCAATAGCCACGTTAAGATGCCACTAGGTACACTGAGTGTTTGCTAGGATAATGGCTTAGTTATAATGAGTTGGAGTGTGCAATGCAGGCAGAGGTGCTGCAAATGTCTTTGCACTAGTGTGACTAGACAACAGTCCAATAGCCACGTTTAGGATGCCACTAGGTACACTGAGTGTTTGCTAGTATAATGGCTTAGTTATAATGAGTTGGAGTGTGCAGAGGACAGGAGGGTACAGTGCCAGGATTGTGGGGCTCTGGGTAGAGGAATGGAAGCCTGCCTTTCTATTCCCTCCTAATAGGGAAATGCAGGGAGGAAATCCCTGACCTTTGCTACACAGACGCTGTCGCTGTTTCCAGGACCTGTCACCTATGGCTCTGACCCTGCCGGTACGAGCCCTTAAAAGGACTGATGGAAAGTGCTATCCCTATGCTGTCCAGCGCTGTGTATGGAGCGCATACAGCTGTATCAGCGATAGGACTCAGGACGGAGCTGCGCCAGTGATGTCTGACACCAAGGACGCAGAAGAGATAATGGCGTCCTGGAGGAAAATGTCCGGTTTTATAATGCAGGGACATGTGACATGGACATACTATCACACATGCCGTTGCTTCTCTGGCTAAAAGTCCACTTAGCTGTGTGTGTGTCTGGGATTGGCTGACATGCTGGCCCGCCCCACAAGACGCGCGCGCTTAGGAAAGGAAGACAAGGAAAAAAAAAAAAAAAAAAGGCGATCGCCATTATACAAACAGGAGTGATCTGAAGGCGCTGTTCACGCACACTATACACTGAAATGTCATAATAGTGTGAGTCACAGAGTGACTTACACTATTACAGCGGAAAGCCAGCTAGGAATTAGCTGTTTTTTTGCTGCTAGAACCGTTCTCGAACGTTTCTAGAACTATCGAGCTTTTGCAAAAAGCTCGAGTTCTAGTTCGATCTAGAACAGGCCCCAAAATCACTCGAGCCTAGAACTGGAGAACCACGAACCACGAACCGCGCTCAACTCTACTCCAGATCCCCTTCTACCAACACAGGATCCAGAGGCGCCGCCGTGGGAACTACTGTCTCCACATGTTTCTTCAACAAAGACTTATGAAAAACATTGTGAATCTTAAACGACTCAGGAAGAGCTAAACGAAAAGATACATGATTAATAATCTCCAAAATCTTATAGAGCCCAAAAAAAATCTAGCCTTAAATTTAGGTGAAGAAACTCTCATAGGAACATTCCTGGAGGACAACCAAACCATGTCCCCCACTTTAAACTGGGGACCAACTGTCCTACGTCGGTTGGCAAACCTTTGAGCATTCTGCTGGGATTTAAACAATTTGTCCACTACTTAAGTCCAAATCTGCTTCATTCTCTCCCCCACAGAATCAACTCCTGGGCAGGCCAAAGCCTCAACCTACCCTGTAGAGAACCTAGAATGAAATCCAAAATTGCAGACAAAAGGAGACATCAAAGTAGCAGAGCTCACCCTATTATTGAGAGCAAACTCTGCCAAGGGCAAAAAAGAAACCCAGTCATCTTGATCTGCAGATACAAAACATCTCAAATAGGATTCCAAGGTGTGATTAGCTCTCTCAGTCTGGCCATTGGTCTGAGGATGAAAAGCAGAAGAAAAAGACAGTTCAATTCCTAATCTAGAACAAAATGCTCTCCAAATTCTGGACTCAAACTGAACTCCTCTGTCTGACACAATATTTTTAGGAATACCATGTAAACAAACCACCTGTTGAAAAAACAAGGGCACCAACTCTGAAGAAGACGGTAACTTTGGTAATGGTACCAAATTGACCATCTTAGAGAATCTATCACAAATAACCAAAATTCCTTTGATAGTCAGGAAGATCCAAAATAAAATCCATAGCAATATGAGTCCAGGGTCTCTTAGGCACAGGTAATGGCAAAAACAACCCAAGGCTTGGATCTGGAACAAATCCCACAAGATTGCACAAAGCTCCTGACATCCCGAGACAAAGAAGGCCACAAAAAGATCTACTCACAAGATCCCTAGTACCAAAAATCCCAGGATGACCAGCCAATACGGAACAATGAATCTCGGACATAACTCTAGTCCTCCATTGATCAGGAACATACAGTTTCCCCACAGGACATCTCTCAGGTTTGTCCCCCTGAAATCTCTCAAGTGCTAACCTTAAATAGCGGAGAGGACCACACCTTCATTCAGGAGTTAGATGGCTCCGCAACATCCAGAGAATCAGCAAAGAAACTCCTAGAGAGAGCATGGCTTTAATATTCTTAGTGCCCGGAAGAAAAGAGACCACAAAATTGAAACGTGTAAAAAATAATGAATAACATTGTCCCAAGTGCAATCCCGTTTTTAGCAGATTACACTCGTTCGATTTACACAGGGAAGTGCAATCCCTTTTTTATCAGATTACACTTGCATGATTTATATGCTCATGTGAGCGAGTCCTGAGAATTGGAATACCAATTAGTCAGTTTCCATTAGTATTACTACTGTGTTTTCCAAGGTAACTTGTATTCCTACCCCATGTTGTATGATATACTGTTCTAAATTATTGCTGCATAGATGAATTCCATTTTGCAACAGCCATTTTGTTTTGCTTTAGCATCATGATCAGGGTTTCATTATTTTCTGTTGAGCTCTTAAAACACTTCAAACTGGGTTATTAAAGCTCATTAGAGAATATCAGCTCAAACTGCAGTATCTTTCAAAAAAATTGAAGTACTTTACATAATGCATATTACTGACCATGGATTTTTTGTGTACGGTACAGTCATTCTGCTAGCTATTAATTCCTTTCTAACTGCCCTTTGAAACAAAGAGTTTAATTTAATTACTCTTTATACTATATTCACAGCTAAATCTTCAATTCAATGCTATATCATATATAATTTTTTCACAGAAAGTTTGATGCTTGTAAGACAAATGCTTTACATTGTATCCTTTATATTATTATAACGAAATAAGATAAAAAACAATGTTCGCTTACTCTGCGCTTATATAACTATGTTTTGTATACA
This sequence comes from Anomaloglossus baeobatrachus, assembly GCF_048569485.1. NCBI lineage: Eukaryota > Metazoa > Chordata > Amphibia > Anura > Aromobatidae > Anomaloglossus > Anomaloglossus baeobatrachus. Next base: position 531,994,746 of record NC_134354.1, read on the forward strand.
TTGCACTCTCCCAATATGAAGCAGGTGTAATAATAATAATAATAATATTAACAAATACCTCCAATTAGAAATGTAGTATAGTTCTTCTGGTTAGCTATGTCGCTTACCTCATGTGTGGGGCATTTCAGGACCTTGGGTATCAATGGTTATGACCACTAGCAACCATCTAACTAACTGTCACTATTTGAGTGGTCGTAACCATGGATGCTTAAGCTACTGTAATGCCCTGAACATGAGGTAAGGGACATAGTGAATCAGAAGAACTATACTTCTTTTCTAATTGGAGTTATTTGCTAATATTATTATTAACTAGATGGTGGCCCGATTCTAACGCATCGGGTATTCTAGAATTGATTGTGTAGGTAATGTATAATTTTTGTTATATATATAGATGTTGTTGTGTGTAGTTGCCAAGTGTTTGTGTAGGGCGCTGTAAATGTTCTGGGTGTTGTCTGGTTGTGGGGGGTGAGAGCAGTGTTGTTTGTGTATTGCATTATGTGTTGCGTTGTTTGTGGAGCGCTGTGTGTCTGCATCGTTGTGTGTGTGTGGTGCTGTGTGTGCTGCGCGGTTTGTGTGGGTGTGTGGGGTGCGTGCATGTGTTTTGGGGGGAGGTATGTTTTGTGCAGTGTGTTGGAGGAGTAGTCCTGGATGGGGAGGAGTATATTAGGAGGAGTAGTCCTGGGGGGAGGAGTATAATAGGAGGAGTAGTCCTGGGGGGTGAGGAGTATAATAGGAGGAGTAGTCCTGGGGGAGGAGTCTAATAGGAGGAGTAGTCCTGGGGGAGAGGAGTCTAATAGGTGGAGTAGTCCTGGGGGGAGGTGTCTAATAGGTGGAGTAGTCCTGGGGGGAGGTGTCTAATAGGTGGAGTAGTTCTGGGGGGAGGTGTCTAATAGGTGGAGTAGTCCTGGAGGGAGGTGTCTAATAGGTGGAGTAGTCCTGGGGGAAGGTGTATAGGTGCCCAATGTGCCCGGGGGCATGGTCGAGCGGGCAAAGTGTGCGGGGGGACATGGCTGAGCGGGCAAAGTGTGCGGGAGGCGTGACCGAGCGGGCAAAGTGTGCGGGGGGTGTGGCTGGACCGAGCCGAGTGGGTAAAGTGTGCGGGGGGCGTGGCCAGGCCGAGCCGAGCGGCCACTGCGGGCGGAGGGCGGGGCCGGGCCGAGCCGAGCAGCCAATGCGACGGTTGTTACTGTAATGACGTCATTTTGGAGCAAGACAGACAGACAGACAGAATAAGGCATTTATATATATTTAGATATTATACCTACTACATATTGGGAGAATTCAGTGTATATACAACACAGTAATGTACAGTGACGAACAAAATGGTGAAAAGGGTAAAAAATGTTTAGAATTTTTGACTTTTAGGCTCCATATTTCAACACCCACTACAACTTTAAGCATGAGATTACCTTCAATTTATAGACATTTATCTTGGCTATACAGAAATGTGACTAAAATATTGTTAACCATTTGCTCATCAGCATGAGCGCAGAGAAAGCAAATATTGTAATTTATCTAATCTTGTTATTACTATTACACTCACTATATATTGGGATAGGATCTTTGAGATGAGAATACCTTAATGATCAGTTTGAATAGTAATAAAGTGACATTAGCCCCTTCAACCCAGGTGATTTTTCCATTTTTTCTTTTTCCGCCCTTTCTTCCAAGAGCCATGACGTTTCATTTTTTTCATCAATATAGCCCCATATGGGGGCTTTTTGGGGACAACTTGTATTTTTTAATGAAACCATTCATTTTGCCATATAAGGTACTGGAAAACAGGAAAAGAAGTGCGGCGATATTGCAAAAAAAAAAAAATGCAATTCCACAGTGATTTTTTTTGTTTATTTACTATGTTCACTATATGGTTAATCTGACTTGGTCACATAATTCAGTATGAGTATGTAGATTCCAAATATGTACAATTAGGAAAAAGTATTTAGTCAGCCACTAATTGTGCAAGTTCTCCCACTTAAAAAGATGAGAGAGGCCTGTAATTGACATCATAGGTAGACCACAACTATGAGAGACAAAATGAGAAAACAAATCCAGAAAATCACCTTGTGTGATTTGGCAAGATTTTTTTTGATTTCTGGCTCTCACAGACCTGTAACTTCTTCTCCTCTGTCCTCCACTCATTAGCTGAAGAGTAATGGCACCTGTTTGAACTTGTTATCAGTATAAAAGACATCTGTCCACAACCTCAAACAGTCACACTCCAAACTCCACTATGGTGAAGACCAAAGAACTGTTGAAGGACACAAGAAACAAAATTGTAGTCCTACACCAGGCTTGGAAGACTGAATCTGCAATAGGCAAGCAGCTTGGTATAATGAAATCAACTGTGGGAGCAATAATAAGAAAATAGAAGACATACAAGGCCACCGATAAGCTCCCTCGATCTGGGGCTCCACGCAGGATCTCACCACATGGGGTCAAAGTGATTACAAGAATGGTGAGTAAAATTCCAGAACCACACGAGGGACCTAGTGAATGACCTGCATAGAGCTGGGACCAATGTAACAAAGGCTACAATCAGTAACACACTACACTGCCAGGGACTCAGATCCTGCAGTGCCAGATGTGTCCCCCTGCTGATGCCAATACATGTCCGAGCCTGTCTGAAGTTTGTTAGAGAGCATTTGGATTATCCAGAAAAGTATTCGGAGAATGTCATATGATCTGATGAAACCAAAGTAGAACTGTTTGATAGAAACACAATTTGTCGTGTTTGGAGTAGATGGAATGCTGAGTTGCACCCAAAGAACACCATACCTACTGTGAAGCATGAGGGTGGCAACATCATGCTTTGGGGCTGTTTCTCTGCAAAGGGATCAGGACGACTGATCTGTGTACATGAAGGAATGGATGGGGCCATGTATAGTGATATTTTGAGTGCAAACCTCCTTCCATCAGCAAGGGCTATGAAGATGAAACGTGGCTGAGTCTTTCAGCATGATAATGATCCCAAGCACAGCCTAGCCAGTTTCCAGATCTCAACCCCATAGAAAACCTTTGGAGGGAGTTGAAAGTCTGTGTTGCACAGCAACAGGCCCAAAACATCACTGCTCTAGAGGAGATATGCATGGAAGAATGGTTCAACATACCACCAACACTGTGTGCCAACCTTGTGAAGACTTACAGAAAACATTTGACCTCTATTATTGCCAACAAAGGATATATAACAAAATATTGAGATGAACTTTTGTTACTGGCCAAATACTTATTTTCCACCATAATTTTCAAATAAAATCTTGCCATATCAGACAAGATGATTTTCTGGATTTTTTTTCTCTTTTTGTCTCTCATAGTTGTGGTCTACCTATGATGTCCATTACAGGCCTCTCTCATCTTTTTAAGTGGGAAAACTTACACAATTGGTGGCTGACTAAATACTTTTTTCCCCCACTGTACATATTTGGTATCTACATACTCATATAGTGAAAATAGTAAATAAACAAAAAAAAATCACTGTGGAATTGCATTTTTTTTTGCAATTTCACCGCACTTGGATTCTTTCCCTGTTCTCCAGTACCTTATGTGGTAAAATGAATGGTTTCATTAAGAAATACAAATTGTCCCCAAAACGTGCACACTTGGTGGCTGTCTAAATATATTTTTCCCCACTGTATGGCTTTTATTTTATTTATTTATAAGTGGTGTGAAAAAATTCAGAAGTTTGACAAAACAAAAATTACTTTAAACACCATTTTCACAGAACCGTAAAGTAATTATTTTTCAGGATCTGGGGCTAAGTGATGGCTTTCTTTGTGCACCCTATGTTGCCGTTTTTACTAATACCATTTTTGGGTAGATGTTATGTTGTGATCGCCTTTCTTTGAAGTCAGAGTACAAGGATAATAGATTCAGTGATGTCACACTACAAATAACCACAGTGATGTCAAAGTACAGAGATAATAAACACAGTGATATCTCAGCTCAGGGATCAAAAAATAAAGTGATGTCTCAGTACCAAGATAATGCACGCAGTGATGTAGAGGTCCATTTACATTGTGCTTTAACAAGTTGAAAGGAATTAATTTAAATTGGGTACATCAAAAGGGTATCCCTATCTCAAAGATCCTATCCCAATATGTAGAAGGTGTAATAATCATATTAGCAAATATCACCTATTCGAAGTGTAGTACAGTTCTGATTCACTATTTTGCTTACCTCATGTGCAGGGCATTGCCGGATCTTAAGTATCCATGGTTGCGACCAAAAGCATTTAACTAACTGTCACTATATAGGTGATAATAACTATGGAAGAACTATCGTATACTGCATTTGTAATTGGAGCTATTTTCTAATATTATTATTATTACACCGACTGCACATTAGGTAGGATATTGAAGATGGGAATAAACCTTGAAGTATCACTCTCAGTGTGCCGGTTACAGCTTGTATACAGTATGCTAGGTCTCCTCATTTTAGTTCAGTACTGACTGCAAAATGTATATATCTAATATATAAAGCTGAATGTGTGTGTGTGTGTGTGTGTGTGTATGTCTGGGATTGGCATCCACACTGTCGCAGCTACAGCCACAAAATTTTGCACACTCACACTTCTGGACCCCGAGAGCGTCATAGGCTATGTTTTGAGGGGAAATTTTAACCCCGTTCTTTACAGTTATTTGCCAAAAAACCTGCCTCCATTAAAGCGAATGGAGCTCGGAGCCACAGTGCAGCCAGAACTTCAGAGGAATGCGCAGCCACGCCCTTATATGGAATGTTGGCGTGTCACAATGCAGCCAGGGAAAGAGACAGACACAGACAGGGAAAGAGGCAGACACAGACAGGGTAAGAAACAGACAGACAAGATAAGAGACAGACACAAAGAGATAGACACAGACAAAGATACAGACTGACAGAGAAAGAGACTGACAGGGAAAGACAGGGAAAGTGACAGACAGGGAAAGTGACAGACAGGGAAAGTGACAGACAGGGAAAGTGACAGAGATAGACAGACTGGGAAAGAGATTGAGACAGATGGAGAAAGAGACAGACAGGGAAAGAGACAGACAAAGATAGAGAGAGAGACTGAGTGATATATACAGAGGGGGAGACAGACAGAGAATGGGAGAGAAACAGAGAGACAGTTACTATCCCGGGCAGCACCGGGTGCTATGTTGTGAGGCGAAATTTTAACCCTGCGCATTCTAATTTACCAATCAATTTTGCCCCTATCTACATAATGGGGGAAAAAGTGAAAAGAAAAGTGTTGGGGGCAAATTGACAGCTGCCAGATGTGAACAAGGGGGACTTACAGAATGAAAGCGATGGCGCCAAAGAGTATATACCGTACAGTTGCTAAGGTGGGGCCCCGACATGGGATACTCACCACAGTCGGGAATATGAACACACACACAAAATGCGCCACACACTACCACGTGCTTGAACACATATACCACCCTCAGCACACATCTCACCACACATACACCAACCTTGCCACATAATCGCCCTAAAACACACACAAGTCTGGTATTATCCTTCAAAAATAAAAATCTGATTAATAAGCAGCCAAACTACAAGAACAACAAATGTAACATATAGGAAATACGGTAGCTGTCAGTCACATGACCTGTCTATTATGTGTATGTGTGAGCTAATATATACTGTCAGGGGGGAGGGCTTTCTGTTGCCTGGAGATTTATCAGGCTGCCAATAGCAACCAATCACAGCTTAGCTTCTATTTTGCAACAGTTAATTAATCTGAGCTCTGATTGGTTAATATAGGCAACAATTTAATAATTACATTTATATCTATTTGTTTTGTGTTTTTTGTGTGCAGAATACATTTTTGTTAATACATTCTATTTTGTTAACAGCGGTTATTAACCCGGGTGAAGCCAGGTAGTACAGCTAGTATAGACTGTATGTATATGTATATATATATATATATATATATATATATATATATATATATATATATATATATATATAAAATCAAGTTATATATATATATATATATATATATATATATATATCTCAAGGCTACTACTTATTGTTTTTATCGAGAATATATTTTGGAGCATCTACATTACCTCAGAAGTGTTCTGTTATTTTTGTATGTTCTCCCTGTGTTTGCGTGGGTTTCCTCCGGGTACTCCGGTTTCCTCCCACACTCCAAAGACATACAGATAGGGACTCTAGATTGTGAGCCCCAATGGGGACAGTGTTGCCAATGTATGTAAAGCGCTGTGGAATTAATAGCGCTGTATAAATGAATAAAATTAATTAATTATTATTATTATATAAATAGCACTTGATCATTGTACAGTAATAAAATCTACAAATTCTCAATGTCCTGCATATTAATACCTCATTATATTCAAGATTTATTCAGTTTTTGCTGCCAGGTGAATTCTCCTTTACAAAAATGCTAGGAACTACCGCGCTACCATAGACAAAGGAATCTCATGGTGTAGCAATTTTACCTGAGAGAGTATAAGTGTAGAAAGGTACAGGCTGCAGGAGTATGGAGTGTAAAAACAGGGGAGGAGGCTAATTCAGACAATGCCTGTGAAAAAAAATGGCATCAAAGGATTAGCCGTTGTTAATAGGAACTACTAGAGTAGTAATGAGTATAAATCCAGAAAAAAACTGTGGAGAGATATAGCGCAATAGGGTCTTATCCAATATACAATGTCAAGTAAATGTACTTGAATACACTCACCTGACGAAGTTGTGACAGTCACATCACCTGTAACAGCATGGAAATTGTGATAGCAGCGTCCCCGGGGATTCAGTGGTAAAGATAGATGAGAACGGGGTTTGAATGCCGTGCTATCCTAGGAAGCAATGTTGGTGAAATATTCTCTTTATTCATGTGCAGGTCAAGTCAACGTGTTTCCAAGGTCGCAGCCTCCTTCATCAGGACTACTGAGAAAATCAACAATCTTGCTTGTTGATTTATCTGTAGTCCTGATGAAGGAGGCTGCGACCTTGAAATCTAGATGACATGACCTGCACATGAATAAAGAGAATATTTAATCAACATCGCTTCCTGTGATAGCACGGCATTCAAAAGCCGCTCTGATCTATCTTTACCAGATTAGTAATGGGGGTAGAACTTAAGGCCACGTCTCACTAAGTGACATCGCTAGCGACATCGCTGCTGAGTCACGGTTTTCGTGATGCAACAGCGATCTCGTTAGCAATCTCGTTATGTGTGAATCCAGCAACGACCTGGCCCCTGCTGTGAGGTCGTCAGTCGTTGCTGAATGTCCTGGACCATTTTCTTCAAAGGCGATTTCCTGCTGGGCAGGACACATCGCTATGTTTGACACTGTGTTACAGGGTCCCAATGACAGCAGAGATCGTTACTGAGTCATTGGTAAGGTCTGACTGTGTGACATCTCACCAGTGACCTCCCAGCGACTTACCAGCGATCCTTATCAGGTCACATCGTTTTCGGGATCGCTGGTAAGTCGCTAAATGTGACGGGGGCTTTAAAGTAACCATAATAAAATGCGAGTACCATTGTTGTCTTTGAATGCAAGTAGATTGCACAGCTGGGAGATACCTGTGGATGATAAGGGATAAAAAGGCTGCTGGTTTGTGCCTGCACAAGGAAGTTGAATTCTAAGTAGAGATGAACGATCCCGATCGGCAGAGATTGGAAAATGTTAAAATTGTACTATCTTTGGCTGGATCAGATCGGGTTCAGACATTGAGCATTTACCACAAAAGTAGACAATCTTGCCAAGGATTGGCAAATGTACAGATAGCAAAAACCTTTCTTTCCCTGCCAATCACAGCAATGTCAAGTATTGGCATGGCTGTGATTGTCAATGTAAAAAAGGAAGCAAAATGGTTAAAGCAGTACATACCTACCGAGTCTCTCCTCATACATATTCACTGCTTTCCCCGCCCGCCATCATCTCTGATTGGCTTCAGTCAGACTATGTCTCCACTCTCCTTGAAAGTGTTATTCTACTGGTATAAAATAAATTAATCCATAAAAAAATGCCTTGTGGTTCCCCTATTTATTTTGTTACCAGTACAGATAAAGCATACCGCTACAGGCTGCAGCCCCCAGCTGTGCGCTTATCATGGCCATGTATCAAAATAAGAGGAACCACATGCGTTTTTTGTTGTTTTCGTTTTTTGTAATTTTAATAAATAATTAAAAACAATGGCATGCAGTGCCTCCAATTTTGATACCCAGCCATGATAAAACGGACAGTTGTGGATGGTATTCTCACGCTGGGGAGACTCATGCTTATTGCCGCCCTAGCCTAAAATTAGCAGCCTGCAGCCGCCCAGGATTGTTGCATCCATTTGATGGCTCTTCCAGATTGCCCAAGTGTCATGGCAATCGGGGAACTAAGGGCTTAATGGCAGCTACCACTAAGCCCTCTATTAGTAATGGGGAGGGACTATGAGACCCCCACATTACTAATGTGTAAGTGAACAGAAATAAAAACAAACAAAAAAATCCTTTATTTGAAATAAATTAAAAAACAACACCTTCTTTCATCAATTTATTAACCCCCAAAAGACCCAGATCTGATGTAATCCACACAAGATCCCAAGACTATTCCAGCTCTGCTACATCTAAACTGACAGCGCGAGGCTTTAGACTATAACCACACACTGTAACTTCAGGCAGAGAATGAGCCACACGATCAGCGGTGATGTCACTCAGGTTAGTCACAGCCACAGCTGGAGGTTCCCATGGCCTTCCACCTGCGATCGCAGTTAACCTGACTTCGGGGGACCTCATGGGACCTTCTGAGGAGAGGTTACTAAGTTCATTAAGTTCCCCTGAAGTCAGGTTACTTGCAGTTACAGGTGAAGGGTCGTGGGAACGTACATCTGTGACCACAACTAATCTAAGTGACATCACCGCTCATCGCTATGGCTCAGTTTTTGCCTGAAGCTCACAGCGGACGGTCATTGTTCTATGCCTAGGTGCTATGCCTTCAGATGTAGCAGAGCTGGAATCATCATGGGACCTCGAAGTGTGGATGACATTGGACCTAGGTGTTTACCCCAATTGCCACTGCACCAGGGCTATCGGGCAACAGCCGGGTAAAGTTCCGGGACTGTCGCATCTAATGGACGCGGCAATCCTGAGTGGCTGCAGGCTGCTATTTTTGGGCTATAGGGGCCCAAAAGCATTGGTCGCCTTAGCCTTAGAATACTAGCCCACAGCTGTCTGGCATTATCTTGGCTGGGTATCAAAACTGGGGAGAACCACACACTGTTTTTTTAATTATTTATTTAAATATTTTTTTATAAAAAAAAAAAGCATGTGATTCCTCTTATTCTTGATACACAGAAACGATAAGCACAAGGCTGCGGCTGCAACCTGCAGCCTTGGCTTTATCTGAGCTGCTATCAAAACAGGGAGAGTTGTCTGAATTCGCCTCCGCCTCCTGTTTTTCCACACCATGCTCCTGAGGCCTGTACCTCTCTACACTCATCATCTCTCAGGTAAAGTTACTACACCTTGAGATTCCTTAAACTCTGGTAGCATGATAGTCTCTAGCATTTTTGTCATTTTCGTTCTTGACAGGCTCCACACGGACCATGCCAACTACTACCTTCACAGGTACTCGTATTCTCATCTCACAACCATTTTTTTTAAATGTATCTTAAAATGTATGTACAAATAAACATATTTTATTATACAATTCTTGTTCTAAATTTATATCATATTATTTTATCCATGTCATTTTTATATTTTATATATCTGTTAAAATTATCTTCATCGCCCATCCTCCACATTCTGCAGTCAGACCAGACACTTAGCTTTTAGAGCGCTAGTGTCCATCAGTTTTTTAATCTGTTGACTTCTCCTTTATATCTAGAATTTTCAAAACTCTTATAGTCCAAGGACTTTTGACAGCTGATGGTTTGCTACAGTTGCATGCAGTATAGACAGTCATTATCTTCTAGAAGCTAAACAACCTGGACTTATTCCTGAATTATAGTACCTGCTCTCAAACATGTAGCAAAATCTGGACAGGATAGCTATCTGCACTGATGAGTGTTTGGCTCTTGAAGGATTGATTAGACTTAAAGCCCCACTCCAGCGTGTTTATTTCAGTGCTGGAATGGCGCTTTAAATGTAAGCTGCTGCACCCTTCCGGCTTCTTCATCTGTTACCGATGCTGCGTTCTTTTGAACTCATCCAAACCAGTGAAATATGAGCTCAGTAAACAGACACCTAAACTGAACATATACAGTAGCTAAGGCGGGCTTTGCACGTTGCAACATCGCAAGCCGATGCTGCGATGTCGCACGCGATAGTCCCCGCCCCCGTCGCAGGTACGATATCTTGTGATAGCTGCCGTAGCGAACATTATCGCTACGGCAGCTTCACATGCACTCACCTGCCCTGCGACCGTCGCTCTGGCCGGCGACCCGCCTCCTTCCTAAGGGGGCGGGTCGTGCGGCGTCATAGCGACATCACACGGCAGGCGGCCAATAGCGGCGGTGGGGCGGAGATGAGCAGGATGTAAACATCCCGCCCACCTCCTTTCTTCCGCATTATGGCCGTCGGCAGGTAGGAGATGTTCCTCGCTCCTGCGGCTTCATACACAGCGATGTGTGCTGTCGCAGGAACGAGGAACAACATCGTACCTGTCGCGGCACCTGCATTATGGAAATCTCGGAGCCTGCACCGATGATACGATAACGACGCTTTTGCGCTCGTTCATCGTATCATCTAGGATTTACACACTACGACATCGCAAGTGACACCTGCGATGTCGTAGTGTGCAAAGCCGCCCTTAGTTATTGCTTAGTTCAGCTCCAGAATGATGGAGGTCAAATGTCCTGTGAAACAGCATGTACACTTAAGCCTGCTTTACACGTTGCAATGTATCTTACAATGTGTCGGTGGGGTCACGTCGTAAGTGACGCACATCCGGCATTGTAAGGTACATTGCAGTGTGTGACAGGTACGTGTGATTGCGATTGAATGGTAAAACGTTCATCACATACACATCGTACCTTTCTCTAGAATTGCACGTCAGATTGTTCATCGTACCCGGGGTATCACACATTGCAGTGTGTGACACCCCGGGAACGATGAACAGATCTTACCTGCGTCCTGCGGCTCCCGGCCCACAATGTGGAAGGAAGGAGGTGGCTGGGATGTTTATGTCCCGCTCAGCTCTGCCCCTCCGCTTCTATTGGCTGCCTGCCGCGTGACGTCGATGTGACGCCGAACGTCCCTCCCACTCCAGGAAGTGGACTTTCGCCGCCCACATCGAGGTCGTATGGAAGGTAAGTACGTGCGACAGGGGTTAATCGTTTGTGAGGCACGTTCAACAAATTGAACGTGCCACACATACGATGGGGGCGTTGCAAATTGCATACGATATCGTATGCGAAATTGCAACGTGTAAAGAAGGCTTTACTTCATAGATGAAAAAAAGCATGGAAACGAGCAACCTCATTCAATTTGAGCCTGCATAGAGGGATGTCACAGGTTTCATTTTAATTTTGTACTGTGCGTTCGGTTTAGGTGTCTGGCTACTGAGCTCCTACTTTACTGGTTTGATGCATATAGATGATCTCAAAGGTCCGATGAATCAGGGAAAGGAGTAAGCTTAAGGATGCAAAAAGATGATCCCCTCTAAGTGACATTATAGTGTTTTATCTTATTATTCTTCCCTCTTGTCATAAACTGTAACTACAACCATCAAATGCAATATCTCTTCATGGTTGTCACAGCTAGTTATACAGTATACAGCAAGGGCTCAAGTCTAAGTTTATCTCAGCAAAAGAAAACATTTTTATACACATCTGATTGTGGAACTACTTAGTTTTCCATAATCTATCATTTAAACTGTACTTTTATTTGTTGGGCAACCTGTGCAAATACTGTTTCCAATGTATGTTGGAAAAATGGTTAGATATTAAAAGTAAAAGTATTTTGTTATGATAGCTCTGTTGTACTCAAAGAGGAGCAACTGAAATATGGATTTCTTTCTTCACTACTACCATAAACAAAATGTGTGACACTGCTACAATCTGTTCTAAAAGCTGAAAAATAGGAGCTATGGTTAAAGCAGGAGTAGTCCTCTATAATCCCCAAAATTCTTAAAGAGAACCAACCAGCATTTTGCAATATGAACTAAAGGCAGTGCCACACGGGCAATAAGATGCTAAATGCAGGCATACCTGTTATAGAAAGATCCGATGTTTGGTTGATAAAATATCTTTAATCAAAGTTGCAGAAATGCACTGCAGTTTGATTGATGGGTACAATGGGGGCGGACCTTTGTGGATCGGGTCCTTGGCATTTGTTCTTCCTCCCGCATCTTCCTGGCTTGAACCCATTTCTTTATTTGATTACTATGCCGTACCTACATTGTTCCATTGCTGTTTTTGGTGGTGCATGCGCATTGCCATAGTAATTTTGTCTTCATTTAAATGGCGCCGAAGTCCACATATTTTATTGAAGACACTGCAGTGAAGACCATGAGCAGCAGGGACGCGTGTGCAGATGTAAAAAAAAAATATGTGCATGCGCCGATGCCTCTCATAGTCTTGACTGCAAAGTCTTCAATAAAATGGCGCCAAAAATCGTGGTATGCACCTGTGCGAACTCGGGCTCCATTTTAATGAAGACATATTTACTGTGGCAATGCTCATGCACCACCAACAACAGCAATGGTGGCACGGCGTGATATTAATATAAAGAAAAGGGGGCAAACCAGGAGGGCATCAGAGGAGTAATAAATGCTGAGGACCCAACCCATGAAGGCCCATCTCCAATGCACATGTCAATAAAAGTGCAGTGCATTTCTGCAAATTTGATTTCATTAACCAAGCATCCGATCTTTCTACAAATGGTATGCCTGGATTCCGCAGCTCAGTGCCTGTACGGCACTGCCTTTAGCTCATATTGCAAAATCCTGGTGGTTGGTTCTCTTTAAACATAATGTTGCTAATCATGCCACACCTTTTTAAGCAGGGTTGGCTCCAAGTTTTTGTGGGCCTTCAGCCCCCGGGCACTTTCCGTTTTTGCGTTTTTGTTTTTTGCTCCCCTTCTTCCGAGAGGCGTAACTTTTTTATTTTTCCATCAATCTTGCCATATGAGGGCTTGTTTTTTGCGGGACGAGTTGTACTTTTAAATGAAACCATAAGTTTTACCATATAGTGTACTGGAAAACGGCAAAAAAATTCCAAGTGCGGAAAAATTGCAAAAAAAGTGGGATTGTACAATAGTTTTTGGGATATTTTATTCACCGTGTTCACTATATGGTAAAACTGATGTGTGGGTATGATGCCTCAGGTCGGTGCGAGTTTGTAGACACCAAACATGTATAGGTTTACTTGTATCTAAGGGGTTAAAAAAAATTCATAAGCTTGTCCAAAAAACGTGGCGCACGTTTTGCGCCATTTTCCAAAACCCGTAGCGTTCTCATTTTTTAGGATCTGAGGCTCAGTGATGGCTTATTTTTTGCGTCTCGACCTGACGTTCTTAACGGTACCATTTTTGCGCAGATGCTACGTTTTGATCGCCTGTTATTGCATTTTGCGCAAAATTTGCGGCGACCAAAAAACGTAATTTTGGCGTTTGGAATTTTTTTGCCGCTAAGCCGTTTACTGATCAGATTCATTGATTTTTTATTTTGATAGATCGGGCATTTCTGAACGTGGCGATACCAAATATGTGTGTATTTTTTATTTTTTTAACCCTTTAATTTTCAATGGGGTGAAAGGGGGGTGATTTGAACTTTTAGGTTTTTTTATTTTTTTTTAATTTTTTAAAACTTTTTTTTTTACTTTTTTTTTTAATTTTACTAGTCCCCCTAGGGGGCTATTGCGATCAGCAATCCGATCGCTCTGCACTATCTGCAGATCTCAGCTACAGAGCTGAGAACTGCAGATTTGCTGCTTCACTTTCAATGCCGGCTGTATTTCGGCATTGAGAGGAAATGACTCATGTTAGCTACAGGCGTCATCACATGACCCTGTGCTACCATGGCAACCGCCGAAAGTCACGTGATCATGTCACGTGACTTCCGGCGGGGGCGGGGTAAGTCACTGTCATGGCGGCGCCCATATACATATCGCTGCCAAGACTTTGGCAGCGAAATGTAAGGGGTTAATGGCCGCAGGTGGAAGCGATTCCACCCGCGGCTAGCAGGCACACATATCAGCTGTTGATAACAGCTGATATGTGTGCGTCTCGCCGCCGCCTGCCGGCGGCAGGGGGCGGGGCTTACCGGCACACGATCCATGACGTATCTAGTACGTCATGGGTCGTTAAGGGGTTAACACATACCATGGTTCATGATGCCCACATACATCAGAGAAATAGAGATATAGTACAATTCCAAACATTTCATTTTTTTCTTTCATTACATGAGTGATATCTATTATAAATTCTACAACACTATACAATAGAGGGGATTAATGCAAGTCAACACCTTATGTGCCAATTCGTCTGACATACCCCCTCTCTCAATGTCAGTTACCTTGTAAATAGCTGAATGCATATTTTACACATTTTCCCTTTCCCTCTTGTAAGTAGCTGGATGCCCAGTTTCTACATGAAGGTAATACCCATAAGGGCGGAGCACTACAGTGGAATGTCAGCGATTGTATTGAACAGGCATGGGATTTAAGAACCACAACTAGACTTCACAGGGATACTGTGACTCTGACGGGAGACAGATTCCTTTTAATTTAAAAAGCACAAATCCAGCGCAGTCCCGTATTAGATTAAAAATATTATTCTTTATTCATATGGTTTCAATAAAATCCGGGAACATGCAGCAGAAAATTATGGTTTTGCCCTGGTCAGAGCAACTGGTCTGCTCTGACCTGGGCAAAACCATAATTTTTGTCCTACATGTTCCTGGATTTTATGTAAACCATATGAATAAAGAAGAATATTTTTAATCTAATACGGGACTGCGCTGGATTTGTGCTTTTTCATATATCTGGTAACTCCAAACCACCCGTGCACCTGACCCTCTACTACGGGACTGCAGCAAGTTGGTGAGCTGATACACTTTATTCCTTGCTTTTAATTTAAAAGTACATACACTGGGCAGCCACGGGAAGTCACCGGGCCCCATCACCCATCGGGACCCATAGGATTGTCATGGCCTGCCACCATCGGCAGTACGCCACTGGGCAAGCCGGCTCAGAAACGCCTGAGTTGAGTGGAGGTGGGCCACATAATGTAAACTGAAAGACATCCAGATTGCTACATGAGGAGCCCAGGCAGCGCCCACCTTCCAACTGCGCCCCCCTAGATGCGTCACTACTTTCATACTCTCTTTCTGTTACTCCCCTTACACTTGTTCATTTTTTATTTCAGCAAATAACAATCAGTAAAAGACTAGCTACATTAGTTATTAGTGCAATATATGAAAAGTTTATGTCCAGTGCTAAATCCACTCGTTACAGTTTATGTGAAAACTAATAATTGAAGTGATGCCTTTGCACCACGATTAGTCTGGCATTTTGTTTCTATTTATCATTTTTATATCTATCATTTAAGAATGGGTAGCGAGGCACAAAGAAGCAAATACTCAGTTTGGAAACATTTCAACATAAGACATTCACAAATTTGAGCTGAGGCAGCAGGTGTTGACCAGTTTTTCTGCTGCATTAACTATGAAAGGTTATAGCTGAATAATTCAATCTTAACACAAACCCGAACACCTACAGTATTTTCTTTTGAAAGGCTCTTTGATTCATAGGTCAGTAATATGTGATTCACTACATTGGCTGCTTTCTATGTAATGGTCTTGCAATGTACTCTACCTTCATAGCGTCCATACTCACCTGCCATAGTGAAAAAGCAGTGTAATGAGGTGGAAATTCTGACATATTGGATAATCTGTCAAAATGCTGACAAACAAGCAGGGATTTGACAGGAGCTGGACCTCTGTACAGTTTTAAGCCGGACACCTTCTTTGTATGACAATTTAGCAGAGTTGTAAAAGTTTCTACAGAACAACAATTTGTACTTTGTATAATAATTTATTAATAAATTCAGCAAAAACTGTTGAGAGGAACAGAATTATGTGAATTGCCATTTGACATATTTTTTTCAAGATTCTATTGTGGTACTATAGTATATTCAGTTTGTAGAACACATTCAGACTTGTAAAATCATCCCATTGAAATACAACTTTCATGAAGGATGCCTAAATACTTCTTAAAGGGAATCTGACCTTTTTAAACTATTAATATGGCCATACAGGTTATAGTATGCTGAAAATATCTTACCTGTCTGCCTCATATCAGAAGCCTTGTTGTGGAAAAGTCATCTTTTATCACTTTATATAAATGAGATCTTCCAGGTTATGGGGCGGATGCTGCCTGGAAGATAACTCCAGAGCTTTTTTTCAATAAAAGGGCGTTACCTTTGTGAGGCAAGTAACTGACACAGAACATGTGAAATGAAATTTGTCTTCTTGTTAACCCATTTTTTGCTTGTGAGATGGAGAGGTACATGCAGAAGTGTCAGTTATAATCACATACAGCTCTGCAGTAAAAGCAGAGAGCGGCTATCACACATCACATTGATAATGCCCCTTTTATTTAAAATGATCTATCTAGGCAGAATTATCTTCCAGGCAGCATCCGCCCCATAGCCTAAAAGTGCTCATTTACATAAAGTGATAAAAGATGATATTTCAGCAAGGCATCGGATATGAGACATACAGGTATGCCATTTTTCAGCATTTTATATAACCTGCATGCTCATATTAACAATTTAAAAATGTCAAGGTGGTGACATATTCCCTTTAACCCTAGAACGCATACCTGGGGCCTCGCAGGCCTGCTAGGTCATTTGTTTTCTATGGTAGATTGTTATGCTTGCGCGTTCTAGGGTTAAAGAGAATATGTCAACCAGAGGTGGACATACCATTGTTAGAACCTGTACAGCCGCACAAGGGCCATGCCATATGGGGTCAATTTCCACCTCCAAAGCAATAAGCAGATTCTGTCGCATACATATTATTGAACTGCAAAATACCCATATACTGTTCTTGCACAGGTGCAATCTGTGTGTTTATGTCTGCTCATGGTTTCAATAGAACATAATCTATTGTTTAATTCAAATTGTTAAACAATTTTACACTAAATGACAGTATTTTGCACACTCTGTAAATAGGAGAAAGCTGAATTTGCCTCGGGTGAAACCGACAGAGGGGCACCGTCAGGCTGCCTGATGCGGTGGTTCAAGGTGACTCCATGGTTGCTGCATTTTGCTTCCCCCTCATAGTGGGAGTCAACCATTCTCTGACTTGTCTGTCAAGCTGACAGCCAGTTCAGAGAAGATGCAGTGTGCCAGCTCCCAGTGTCCCATCGTCTTTCAAGTGCAAATACAATTAAAGCTGTGACTGCTGGCATATCTGAGTCAAGGTGATGTCAGCAGATGGATCAGGTCAGCTGATTACATTGCTGACATCACTTCCAGAGCAGCAAAGTCAGCAGAAGTTTGGTATAGAGCTGAAGACACCAAATATTTATTTTAATTAGGGGAAGGGGGAAGAAATTAGGGTACACAGTACAGTATGGGGAGAGAGGGTGAAGGGAATGTAAACAAACACAGTATGAGGATTTAGCATGGGAATAAGTATGAGGACACAGTATAGGGTGCAAGGGGGGTGAATTTGTGGGCATAAAATGGGTACAGAGGGTGGGGGGAATGTATACGGACACAGTATGTAAAAATTTAAGGACACAATTTGAGGAGTGAGGGGCACAGAATAGAGACTAAGTAGTGTGGGAGGTGTTATGGAGAGGTGACTGCATGTTGTAACAGTGTGAGGCCATAGCAAGGAGGAGGCAGTAGGCCAAAAAAGGGGAGTGTGATAAGTGGGCACAGTGTTGGAACTGGGCAGTATAGGGAGGACACAGTGTAGGAAGACAGTGTGAAGACGAGGCCCAGTATATAAAGAAGAGGGCAGTTTGGAGAACATGCAACATAAGAGACAGTGTGAGGGTCATACTTTGTGCAGGGGACGCAGTAAGGGGCAATTATTTGTTCAGGAACACCGTGTACGACAGATATTGTTACTCGTGTCGGGATGTGCTGCAAAAGACCGAAGAAGATGGAAGTCTCCAGAGCTGACCTGTTAATATGAAAAGTCATCATGCGTCTGGACAAGATAAAGAAAAAAAAAAAAAACGCCAGTCTGTGATGTCATCTATAAGGTACCTGGATGTAAATGATTATTTGTGATGGAGATTAATTCTTATCAGTACTCTGGTTCCTGCATGGTTCACAGTTGATGATGCCTGATAGCAATCCCATTGTTTCCTTACCATTGTTAAGGACATACTAGGAGTTGTAGGTTCATGCAATACAAATGTATTTGGGACTGACCTGACATTGCAACTGATGTATCATGTACTTATGGCAGTTCTTGTGCTATATTCCTGCACTCATGAAGGATTTGATACTATGTTTTTGTACTGTTTTGGGGTTATGTGGATGTGTTTCTGTACTGCTTGTGGTTCTGATGATGAATTTCTGCACTGCTAATGATTCTGTTGATGTGCGTCTGTGCTGCTGGTGGTTTTAGTAATGTATTTCTTTACTGAGAAGGGTTGTGATGCTATGTTTCTGTACTGCTGGTGGTTCCAGTGATGTATTTTTGTGTTGTTATAGGTTATGATCCTGTATACATAAAACAAACCATAGCTTCGAAGCTTACGTGATATATTACTATGATAATAAAGTATTGTATCATCGGACAAGTTAAGGGTCACTATGTTTTTATTTATGTCAGGAGCATTAAAGGGGTTTGTCCAAGTTTGTAGTGAGTCTGCAGTCACTTGACGTAACTGCAAACTTCTGAATTTTCACAGCACACACTGTTGTGATTCTCTGGTGCTGGCGGTGAGAATGGGAGGTCATGAAAGCACAAGTATGCAATTTACATACATGTGGTCACTTGTCGACTAGGCAAACTTGGACTCGCTTAATACTAATGTCTTAAGTAGAGTTGAGCGCGGTTCGTGGTTCGTGGTTCTCCAGTTCGCGGCTCGAGTGATTTTGGGGCATGTTCTAGATCGAACTAGAACTCGAGCTTTTTGCAAAAGCTCGGTAGTTCTAGAAACGTTCGAGAACGGTTCTAGCAGCCAAAAAACAGCTAAATCATAGCTTGGTTTCTGCTGTAATAGTGTAAGTCACTCTGTGAATCAAACTATTATCACATTTCAGTGTATAGTGTGCGTGAACAGCGCCTTCAGATCACTGCTGTTTCTATAATGGCGATCGCCATTTTTTTTTTTTTTTTTTCTTGTCTTCCTTCCCTAAGCGCGCGCGTCTTGTGGGGCGGGCCAGCATGTCAGCCAATCCCAGACACACACACAGCTAAGTGGACTTTGAGCCAGAGAAGCAACGGCATGTGTGATAGGATCTGCATGTCACATGTCCCTGCATTATAAAACCGGACATTTTCTTCACGGACGCCATTATCTGCCTTCTGCGTCTTTGGTGTCAGACATCACTGTCGCAGCTCCGTCTTCCTGAGTCCTATAGCCGATACAGCTGTATGCGCTGCATACACAGCGTTAGACAGCTTAGGGAGAGCACTTTATAGCAGTCCTTTTAAGGGCTCCAACCGGCAGGGTCAGAGAGCCATAGGTGACAGGTCCTGCAAACAGCAACAGCGTCTGTGTAGCCCAGGTCAGGGATTTCCTACCTGCATTTCACCATTAGGAGGGAATAGAAAGGCAGGCTTCCATTCCTCTACCCAGAGCACCACAATCCTGCCACTGTACCCTCTTGTCCTCTGCACACTCCAACTGATAACTAAGCCATTATACTAGCAAACACTCAGTGTACCTAGTGGCATCCTATACGTGGCTATTGGACTTTGCTATAGTCCCACTAGTGCAAAGACATTTGCAGAGCGCGTCTGCCTGCATTGCACACTACAACTCATTCTAACCAAGCCATTATACTAGCAAACACTCAGTGTACCTAGTGGCATCCTATACGTGGCTATTGGACTTTGCTATAGTCCCACTAGTGCAAAGACATTTGCAGAGCGCGTCTGCCTGCATTGCACACTACAACTCATTCTAACCAAGCCATTATACTAGCAAACACTCAGTGTACCTAGTGGCATCCTATACGTGGCTATTGGACTTTGCTATAGTCCCACTAGTGCAAAGACATTTGCAGAGCGCGTCTGCCTGCATTGCACACTCCAACTCATTAAAACCAAGCCATTATACTAGCAAACACTCAGTGTACCTAGTGGCATCCTATACGTGGCTATTGGACTTTGCTATAGTCCCACTAGTGCAAAGACATTTGCATAGCGCGTCTGCCGGCATTGCACACTCAAACTCATTTTAACTAAGCCATTATACTAGCAAACACTCAGTGTACCTAGTGGCATCCTATACGTGGCTATTGGACTTTGCTATAGTCCCACTAGTGCAAAGACATTAGCAGAGCACATCTGCCTGCATTGCACACTACAACTCATTCTAACCAAGCCATTATACTAGCAAACACTCAGTGTACCTAGTGGCATCCTATACGTGGCTATTGGACTTTGCTATAGTCCCACTAGTGCAAAGACATTTGCATAGCGCGTCTGCCTGCATTGCACACTCAAACTCATTTTAACTAAGCCATTATACTAGCAAACACTCAGTGTACCTAGTGGCATCCTATACGTGGCTATTGGACTTTGCTATAGTCCCACTAGTGCAAAGACATTAGCAGAGCACATCTGCCTGCATTGCACACTACAACTCATTCTAACCAAGCCATTATACTAGCAAACACTCAGTGTACCTAGTGGCATCCTATACGTGGCTATTGGACTTTGCTATAGTCCCACTAGTGCAAAGACATTTGCAGAGCGCGTCTGCCTGCATTGCACACTCCAACTCATTAAAACCAAGCCATTATACTAGCAAACACTCAGTGTACCTAGTGGCATCCTATACGTGGCTATTGGACTTTGCTATAGTCCCACTAGTGCAAAGACATTTGCATAGCGCGTCTGCCTGCATTGCACACTCAAACTCATTTTAACTAAGCCATTATACTAGCAAACACTCAGTGTACCTAGTGGCATCCTATACGTGGCTATTGGACTTTGCTATAGTCCCACTAGTGCAAAGATATTAGCAGAGCACATCTGCCTGCATTGCACACTCCAACTTTTTTAAACTAAGCAATTTTACTAGCAAACACTCAGTGTACCTAGTGGCATCCTAAACGTGGCTATTGGACTTTGCTATAGTCCCACTAGTGCAAAGACATTTGCAGAGCACGTCTGCCTGCATTGCACACTACAACTCATTGTTACTAAGCCATTATACTAGCAAACACTCAGTGTACCTAGTTGTATCCTAAACGTGGCTATTTTACTTTTGTCTATTCACAGTATTGGAACGATATTTGCAGCACGTCTGCCTGCATTGCACACTCTAACTTTTTTAAACTCAGCCATTATACTAGCAAACACTCACTGTACCTAGTTGTATCCTAAACGTGGCTATTGTACTTTTGTCAATTCACAGTATTGGAACGTTATTTGCAGCACGTCTGCCTGCATTGCACACTCAAACTTTTTTAAACTCAGCCATTATACTAGCAAACACTCACTGTACCTAGTTGTATCCTAAACGTGGCTATTGTACTTTTGTCAATTCACAGTATTGGAACGTTATTTGCAGCACGTCTGCCTGCATTGCACACTCAAACTTTTTTAAACTCAGCCATTATACTAGCAAACACTCACTGTACCTAGTTGTATCCTAAACGTGGCTATTGTACTTTTGTCTATTCACACTACTGCAAATCTATGTGCAGCACCTCTGCATGACAACCTCGTGCTCTGTTTTTAATAAGCTATAATGATAGCACAAAATACTGCCATTTTGTGGCATCATAGAACTGGCTGTTGTATTCCATTAGTGCCCCACTGGTGACAAGCTATTTCTAGCACCTCTACATCACACCCTCATGCACATTTAGCTACGCTAATGTTATAGCAAACTCATGGAATTCATTGCTGCATTTCATAATTCGGAGGGATAGAAAGTCAGGCTTCCTTTAGCTTTTCCTTCTGTTCATAGACAGCATCTCCAAGACAAATTTCCCCTCCACGTCTAAGTGTGGAGAGGCAGCTAGTGCGCATGCGTGTGCCGATGTACCCCAGCTGCAGCATAATTACAGTGTTTCGCCTAGTGAGTATGCTCAGCCTGACTGTGCCATTCCTGACGCTAAGTCTTCATTTCGGGATACAGCGCATGCTCCCACACTAAGTGTGAAAAGCCTCTTTGCACAGGTGCTTGCATTCTGTGCCGGGTCTAAGTCCTGTTTTGTGCCTAGACACCATGCTAAAGCTGATAGTCTTTTTTCAGAGACTGTATTTCATGCTACTGAGCATGCTCAGGCACTTCCTGCATCAGAGACTAGGTCCGGTAATGAACTCTTTGGCCCTGGCCCTGATGTGGGGGTCCCATATAGACCACAGGGCATCAGGTGTCCTCCCAAATGGCTTGCAGAGGCCCACACCTATGACTTGTCACCGCATTATTGATGGTCAGACGATGACTGGTGAGGTGTTTGGGTCATGGCAGCCATGAGGTCATCATTGAAGTTGCGTTTCCAAATAGGACGCTAGTTATGCCACTCATGACGTGTCACTCTGCTTTTGTCTCCAGGAGGTGCATTGTGGTTCACCCTGGTTTGGGGCGGACCCAGGTTATAAAAGGGGCTGGAGCCAACAAGGAGGTGCGCAGTCTTCTATTATGCTCCGAAAGAGCACACCTCCATGTGTTGAACCCATTGCGGCTTTAGGCCAGAGGTAGGCAGGGATAGGGTGGTGGATGCAGGCCACCACCACAGTTGGTAACGCAGAACGGTTAAGACCAGCTCCTGTCCTAACAGTCCTGCTTGTGCAGCCCAGTGGCATTAACAGGCCTGCTGCTGCTGATGCGCCTGCTGTCCACAGGTGTGGCCCCTACGCACACGGTCAGCGTACTCAATGGCCCCTGTGTTGTTAACAGGGAGTTCCTGGGCTGGGTGGGCATGTGGACCCTGTGACGCTAACAGGGCTCACAGTCTCCAGATCCGAATGGCGTCTAACTCGGTTCAGGCTACTATTAGTTTCATAGCCACACAGCTCTGTATCTTCCACCAAACCTTCAAGTTGCCAACCTCTCCTTTTCCAACTGGGAGCACGGTGGACACTGACTGCTGAAGGTGATATATACCTTTCTCTTTCTTTTCTTATTAATTTTTGTTATATAGCGGTCACAGATTATATACCACTTTATCCAAATCTGCCAGTCCCACTGTAACAGATGTTGTTTCTTCAGCAAATGTTACAGTTGTTTAACCACCAAATCCACGGACCAAAATTTTTTTCCCCTTTCCAACACACCTGTTCCCCTTTCCAACAGCATCTGTCCTTTTTCAACTCATTTTGGGATATGACCAAAAGTGCAACTGTGCAGGGACACCGTACTCAACGCCATCTCAGCACAGCAGCCATCCCTCGGTCCCTCCGATGTGGACAAGTAAAAGACCATTTCCTCCTATCCATGACAAAGTGTTGAGATTCACTCTGTGCAGCACTGGTGTTTAGTGGAAAAGTAGATCTAAGATTGCGTACCACATTCTGCAGATACTCCTGTATACGTGCGTCTATTTCTATGGCAGGAATTAGTTCGCCAAATTTTGTCTTGTACCGGGGATCTAACAGTGTGGCAACCCAGTATTCAGGATTACTTCAAATTCATACAATCCGAGGGTCATGTAGGTAGTGCAGCAAGAAGGCGCTCATGTGTCTTGTGCATCCAGGAGGACCAAGTCCTTGGTGTGTTGGTGGCAGAGAGGTGAGAATCGTGCATCCTTCCTCTGCCCTCTACCCACAACCTCGCACAACCGAAATGTGAGCAAGCTCTCACTCATCTGCTGAGTCTTCCATGCCCATCGCCAGTTCGTCCTCCATTTCTTCATGGGCTCCTGCACTTTCATCAACACTTTTTGCTGATACTATGCGCCCTTGTTAATCCCTCTCCCTCACCATGACTGCCGCATAGGTGCCGCTGACCATCTGGACCTCGTAGATCTTGTTATCCCTTCCGCATATGACTCCTCCTGTACTTCCTCCCCTTCCTCTTGTCCCAACACCTGACTCCGAATAATAATTACAGTGTGCTCCATCATGTAGATGACCAGAATTGTCACGCTGAGAATGACATTGCCAGTGCTAAACATCTTCGTCGACATTTCAAAACTGTGTAGCAGGGTGCATAGGTCCTTGATCTGACACCACTCCAGCAGCGTGATCTGCACCACCTCTGGATCAACTTATCCCAGGCTATATGTCTTACCGTATTTCAGCAGGGCTCTGCGGTGCTGCCACACACGCTGCAACATGTGCAGATTCCAATTCCTGCGTGTCGGAACATCGCATTTCCGGCGTTTAACTGCCAGACCCTAAGACTTCCGGAGTGATGAAAGTTGTTGAGCTGCTGTGTGCGCACGATGGAAGTGAGCACATAGCGAGCGTGCCCGCTGCACAAGGCCATGTAGGCCGTGATGGTGTTTTAAAAATTGCTGGAGAATTCGGATCAACACGTGAGCCATAAAAGGCACGTGTGTCACATTGCCCTGAGGATGGCCCGCAGCCAGGTTTGCATCATTGCCGCACACGGCTGTTAAGTCACCAACGGAGTCCGCTCCGTCAATTTGTACTCCGGTCGCCAGGTGACAACGTGTTCCTTTCATGAATAGTGCTGATGATGGGAGAGTAGTCGATGCCAGCGGCGCAGGTGGACGCAGGTTATGCTCACCCACTGGGCTGCATTACCTTGACAGATGCAGAATCTCTGGCTGAATGTAGCTGGTGGGTATCTCACAGATGAAATACCATCATTCAGCTACAACCAATGGGAAGACACCACACCCTTTTTTATGCCCATCCTGTCTGCAGACCACTGCCAGACATAGCTATGAACCTCTGGTTAATTTTACCCCCAGTTCAGTTTTATGATTTTGTGTGCTTGTTACCTGACTACTTTTCCTGCTTTCTGTTTATGTACCTTGTTGGCCGATACGCATTTCACCTCTGCTTGTTTTCTGATTAAGTCCTGGCCGTCCCATTCTGTTCCTGTTCCTCAATTAATGTTTTGACCCTGCCTGACTACTATTCTCTGTAATAGCGGTGTGACTCACATTTCCCATACATTTCAAAGTAAAACTTTGACCGCCTGATGGCATTGAGCTCTGCTGCCAGCATAGTAAGGAGGTGTGTGGTAGTCCTTGTGCGCAGTTGCAAGGAAGGGTGGCCTGACCACACAGGGTTTGCGCAAAGGTAGAGGACCCACACGAGGTTGAAGAGGCAGAAGCAGTGTATTAACTTCTACATACAGAACAAGGATTGAAACAACTCGTGGGGACGGCAAGACTTGTACAGCAGACCCTTCTCCATCTCTCACCATAGTTTGCCAGTGCCCAGTCAGTGACATGTAATGACCCTGTCTATGCTTACTGGTCCAAGTATCTGTGTTGAAATGCACCCTGTCGCACACAGATTTTCTCAAGGAAGTGGTGATGTTGTGTGCGACATGCCGGTGTAGCGCGGGCATGCTTTTCTTGGAGAAGCAGTGGTGATTGGGCATCTGGTACTGGGGCACAGCGACAGACATAAGGTCTGTAAAATCCTGTGTGTCCACTACGCGTAAAGGCAGCATTTCGGTAGCCAACAGCTTACAGAGGGATAGAGTCAACCACTTAGCTTTGTCATGGGTCGCAGTAAGTGGCCTTTTATTTGACCACATCTGAGGGACAGAGATCTGGCTGCTGTCTGTAGACGGTGTTGAGTAGGGTGTCCCTGGAAAAATGCAGGTTTGTGAGAAAAGTGCAGGCGGAGACATGATGTTGGCTTCATCTTGCCTTCAGATCTGTTCATCTTGTATCATTTTTAAAAAACACAGCAAGCAAGGGTTACTCCAAGCGGAGTCTCCCTTTTTTTCCAAAAATTGGGCCCCACACAGACACCTTATCAGTGGCAGCACTTGTGCCCTAGTTGCAAACAGGATGTTTTGATTTGCATCAAGCACATTCCAAATCCACAAGCATTTACTCTCCCCAGGATGACACAGGGGTAGTAAATTCCTTCTGGATCCATGACTTGTTCATTTTGATGAACGTCAGTCTGTCCACATTGTCACTGGACAGACGCGTGCGCTTATCTGTCAGCACACACCCAGCAGCACTGAAGACACGTTCAGAGACAACGCTGGCAGCTGGACACGACAAAATCTTCGAGGCGTAACTGGAGAGCTCTTGACATTTTTCTAGATTTGAAGCACAAAAGGAGCAAGGCTCCATTTGCAAAGTCATTGCATCGATGTTCATTTGGAGATACTCCTGTATCATCCTCTCCATCCGTTGACTATGTGTCAGACTTGTTGTCTCTGGTGGCCTTGCAAAGGAGGGTCTAAAAAAATTATGAAAAGATTCCATAAAATTGCTGTTACCAGCACCAGATACGGTCCTACTGGTACGGGTAGACTGTTGAAGATGACGAGGCCGTCCCATGTTTGTCAAGTTACAACTGGGAGAATCACTCCCTTCACCTGCACGGTTGTTTGGTGGAAAAGCCGAGCTAAGATCGAGTAACAGCTTCTGCTGATACTCCTGCATACGTGCGTCCCTTTCTATGGGTGGAATTATGTCACAAAATTTGGACTTGTCCCGGGGATCTAATAGTGTGGCAAGCCAGTAGTCATCATCACTTCTAATTTTGACAATACGAGGGTCATGTTGGAGGTAGTGCAACAAGAAGGCACTCATGTGTCTTGCGCAGCCATGCGCACCAAGTCCACGCTGTGTTTGTGGCATAGAGGTGCTAACCGTTCTTTCTTCCTCTGTCATCTCCCCCCAACCTCTTTCAACTGAAATTTGACCAAGGTCCCCCTCATCTGCTGAGTCTTCCATGTCCATGGACAGTTCGTCCTCCATATCTTCATGTCCTCCTGCACCTTCCTCAACATCTCACCTGCTACCATGCGCCCTTGTTGATCCCTGTCCCCCATGGTCCCATGCCTGCCGCGTTGGTGATGATGAACGTCTGGACCTTGGTGATGTTGTTGTGTCTTGCGCATATGAATCCTCCTGTAGTTCCTCCCCTTCCTGTTGTCCCACCCCCTGACTACGAATAGTGTTTAGCGTGTGCTCCAGCATGTAAATGACTGTAATCGTCATGCTGATAATGGCATTGTCAGCGCTAAACATATTCGTCGCCATGTCGAAACTGTGCAGAAGGGTGCATAGGTCCTTGATCTGAGATCACTCCATCAGGGTGATCTGCCCCACTTCTGCATCTCGTTGGCCCAGGCTATACATCATGACGTATTGCACCAGGGCTCGCCGGTGCTGCCACAGTCGCTGTAACATGTGGAGAGTTGAATTCCAGCGTGTCGCCACATCGCATTTCAGGCGATGAACCGGCAGGCCGAAAGACTTCTGGAGCGATGCAAGTCGCTCAGGTGCGGCGGTTGAACGGCGGAAGTGAGCACTGCAGACAGTTTCCGTGCCCTGGTCAGAAGGCCATCTAGGCCGGGATAGTGTGTTAAAAATTGCTGGACAACAAGGTTAAACACGTGAGCCATACAAGGCACGTGTGTCACCTTGCCCAGGCGAAGGGCCGCACCCAGGTTTGCAGCATTGTCGCACACGGCCTTACCAGGCTGCAGGTTGAGTGGAGACAACCATTTATCAAAATCAGTCTCCAGAGCTGCCCACAACTCAGTCGCTGTGTGACTCCTATTTCAAAGACATGTCAAGCTAAAGACCGCCTGATGCCGTTGCGCTCTGCTACCAGCATAGTAATGAGGGGTGCGTGATTCCTTCTGCGCAGTGAGAACGCTGGTGGCCTGACCAGGCAGGCTTGGGGCGGAGGTGGAGGACCCAGATGAGGTGGAGGATGCAGAAGCAGTGGCGGAACTTGGACAGACAGAGGATTGACACACAAGTCGTGGGGACGGCAAGACTTGTGCAGCAGACCCTTCACCATCTATCACCATAGTTACCCAGTGGCCAGTCAGCGACATGTAACGTCCCTGTCCATGCTTACTGGTCCAAGTATCGGTGGTGAAATGCACCCGTTCACACACAGAGTTTCTCAAGGAAGCGGTGATGTTGTGTGCGACATGCTGGTGTAGCGCGGGCACACCTTTCTTAGAGAAGTAGTGGCGACTAGGCATCTGGTACTGGGGCACAGCGACAGACATAAGGTCTCTAAAATCCTGTGTGTCCACTAGGCGGAAAGGCAGCATTTCTGTAGTCAACAGCTTACAGAGGGATAGAGTCAACCTCTTCGCTTTGTCATGGGTCGCAGGAAGTGGCCTTTTATTTGACCACATCTGAGGGACAGAGATCTGGCTGCTGTGTGTAGACGGTGTTGAGTCGGGTGTCCCTGGAAAAATGCAGCTTTGTGAGGAAAGTGCAGGCGGAGACATGATGTTGCCTTCATCCAAAGTTGGTGCTATCGATGTCTGAGAGAGCTGTACACACTCACTTGTTTCCCCTTCCAAACCAACTGACGACCTACCAAGCAAACTGCCTGTTGCGGTTACAGTGGTGGAAGTTGTGGGTGGAAAAACAGGTGTGACAGCTGTCCCCACAGTCCTAGAAGATGACGAGCGCGCGGATGCACTGGAAGGGGCAGGCGGTGGATGGTTCGCTCCGCTAGGCCGCATTGCAGCACGGTGAGCTTCCCATCGGGCCATATGATATTTATTCATGTGACGATTCATGGAAGAAGTTGTCAAACTGCTGAGGTTTTGACCTCTACTAAGAGAACCATGACAAATTTTACAGATCACATAATTTGGGCGATCTTTTTCTATGTCAAAAAAGGACCTGGCTAGGCAAGGCTTAGAGGCCATGCGACCTGTTGATCCACCCCGAATAATGCTCAGAGGCAGAGTGGTGGCTGAGGATGCAGTTGTAGACGTGCTACCAGTGCTCCGACTGTGTCCAGGAAGGCGCCAGGTTACTTCGACGTCGGTTGCATCCTCCTCCACCGCCTCTGTTGACCTCCTCGAGTGTCTGACTGTGGGTTGACAGTAGGTGTGATCTAGAACTTAATCATCAATTGTTGTGTTTGCACTCCCCTACCCCTCAGACCGAGTTTCTTCTTGCCCTGACCGAATATTTAAGTTGTCATCCCAATCGGGTATCTGCGTCTCATCTTCATCAGTATGTTCCTCATTGCCTATAACCACAGTTGTTGGAAAGGCAGCATTTTGGTAGCCAACAGTTTGCATATGATGAAAGTCAACCTCCAAGCCATTTCATGCCCTTCTAAAAGCATGTAAAACACAGCGAGGGGACTCCAACCACAGTCTCCCTCGTTGCCACTAACTGGGCCACACACACCCCACTTGACTGGCATCGGTTGAGCCCCCTTTTGAAAAAGAAAAAGATGCTTTGCATGAAGCACTCTCAAAAATACGCGTGCCTTTCCCGTCCCCTGGCTGACCCAGGGGAAGAAAAGTCCTCTGAGAGCCATGACTTGTTCATCTTGGTTCTTTTAGAGACACAGCGAGGGGACTCCAACCACAGTCTCCCTCGTTGCCACTAACTGGGCCACACACACCCCACTTGACTGGCATCGGTTGAGCCCCCTTTTGAAAAAGAAAAAGATGCTTTGCATGAAGCACTCTCAAAAATACGCGTGCCTTTCCCGTCCCCTGGCTGACCCAGGGGAAGAAAAGTCCTCTGAGAGCCATGACTTGTTCATCTTGGTTCTTTTAGAGACACAGCGAGGGGACTCCAACCACAGTCTCCCTCGTTGACACTAACTGGGCCACACACACCCCACTTGACTGGCATCGGTTGACCCCCCCTTTTGACAAAGAAAAAGATGCTTTGCATGAAGCACTCTCAAAAATACGCGTGCCTTTCCCGTCCCCTGGCTGACCCAGGGGAAGAAAAGTCCTCTGAGAGCCATGACTTGTTCATCTTGGTTCTTTTAGAGACACAGCGAGGGGACTCCAACCACAGTCTCCCTCGTTGCCACTAACTGGGCCACACACACCCCACTTGACTGGCATCGGTTGACCCCCCCTTTTGACAAAGAAAAAGATGCTTTGCATGAAGCACTCTCAAAAATACGCGTGCCTTTCCCGTCCCCTGGCTGACCCAGGGGAAGAAAAGTCCTCTGAGAGCCATGACTTGTTCATCTTGGTTCTTTTAGAGACACAGCGAGGGGACTCCAACCACAGTCTCCCTCGTTGCCACTAACTGGGCCACACACACCCCACTTGACTGGCATCGGTTGACCCCCCCTTTTGACAAAGAAAAAGATGCTTTGCATGAAGCACTCTCAAAAATACGCGTGCCTTTCCCGTCCCCTGGCTGACCCAGGGGAAGAAAAGTCCTCTGAGAGCCATGACTTGTTCATCTTGGTTCTTTTAGAGACACAGCGAGGGGACTCCAACCACAGTCTCCCTCGTTGCCACTAACTGGGCCACACACACCCCACTTGACTGGCATCGGTTGAGCCCCCTTTTGAAAAAGAAAAAGATGCTTTGCATGAAGCACTCTCAAAAATACGCGTGCCTTTCCCGTCCCCTGGCTGACCCAGGGGAAGAAAAGTCCTCTGAGAGCCATGACTTGTTCATCTTGGTTCTTTTAGAGACACAGCGAGGGGACTCCAACCACAGTCTCCCTCGTTGCCACTAACTGGGCCACACACACCCCACTTGACTGGCATCGGTTGACCCCCCCTTTTGACAAAGAAAAAGATGCTTTGCATGAAGCACTCTCAAAAATACGCGTGCCTTTCCCGTCCCCTGGCTGACCCAGGGGAAGAAAAGTCCTCTGAGAGCCATGACTTGTTCATCTTGGTTCTTTTAGAGACACAGCGAGGGGACTCCAACCACAGTCTCCCTCGTTGCCACTAACTGGGCCACACACACCCCACTTGACTGGCATCGGTTGAGCCCCCTTTTGAAAAAGAAAAAGATGCTTTGCATGAAGCACTCTCAAAAATACGCGTGCCTTTCCCGTCCCCTGGCTGACCCAGGGGAAGAAAAGTCCTCTGAGAGCCATGACTTGTTCATCTTGGTTCTTTTAGAGACACAGCGAGGGGACTCCAACCACAGTCTCCCTCGTTGCCACTAACTGGGCCACACACACCCCACTTGACTGGCATCGGTTGAGCCCCCTTTTGAAAAAGAAAAAGATGCTTTGCATGAAGCACTCTCAAAAATACGCGTGCCTTTCCCGTCCCCTGGCTGACCCAGGGGAAGAAAAGTCCTCTGAGAGCCATGACTTGTTCATCTTGGTTCTTTTAGAGACACAGCGAGGGGACTCCAACCACAGTCTCCCTCGTTGACACTAACTGGGCCACACACACCCCACTTGACTGGCATCGGTTGACCCCCCCTTTTGACAAAGAAAAAGATGCTTTGCATGAAGCACTCTCAAAAATACGCGTGCCTTTCCCGTCCCCTGGCTGACCCAGGGGAAGAAAAGTCCTCTGAGAGCCATGACTTGTTCATCTTGGTTCTTTTAGAGACACAGCGAGGGGACTCCAACCACAGTCTCCCTCGTTGCCACTAACTGGGCCACACACACCCCACTTGACTGGCATCGGTTGACCCCCCCTTTTGACAAAGAAAAAGATGCTTTGCATGAAGCACTCTCAAAAATACGCGTGCCTTTCCCGTCCCCTGGCTGACCCAGGGGAAGAAAAGTCCTCTGAGAGCCATGACTTGTTCATCTTGGTTCTTTTAGAGACACAGCGAGGGGACTCCAACCACAGTCTCCCTCGTTGCCACTAACTGGGCCACACACACCCCACTTGACTGGCATCGGTTGACCCCCCCTTTTGACAAAGAAAAAGATGCTTTGCATGAAGCACTCTCAAAAATACGCGTGCCTTTCCCGTCCCCTGGCTGACCCAGGGGAAGAAAAGTCCTCTGAGAGCCATGACTTGTTCATCTTGGTTCTTTTAGAGACACAGCGAGGGGACTCCAACCACAGTCTCCCTCGTTGCCACTAACTGGGCCACACACACCCCACTTGACTGGCATCGGTTGAGCCCCCTTTTGAAAAAGAAAAAGATGCTTTGCATGAAGCACTCTCAAAAATACGCGTGCCTTTCCCGTCCCCTGGCTGACCCAGGGGAAGAAAAGTCCTCTGAGAGCCATGACTTGTTCATCTTGGTTCTTTTAGAGACACAGCGAGGGGACTCCAACCACAGTCTCCCTCGTTGCCACTAACTGGGCCACACACACCCCACTTGACTGGCATCGGTTGACCCCCCCTTTTGACAAAGAAAAAGATGCTTTGCATGAAGCACTCTCAAAAATACGCGTGCCTTTCCCGTCCCCTGGCTGACCCAGGGGAAGAAAAGTCCTCTGAGAGCCATGACTTGTTCATCTTGGT
This sequence comes from Anomaloglossus baeobatrachus, assembly GCF_048569485.1. NCBI lineage: Eukaryota > Metazoa > Chordata > Amphibia > Anura > Aromobatidae > Anomaloglossus > Anomaloglossus baeobatrachus. The sequence continues at coordinate 532,027,141 of NC_134354.1, forward strand.
TCTTTTAGAGACACAGCGAGGGGACTCCAACCACAGTCTCCCTCGTTGCCACTAACTGGGCCACACACACCCCACTTGACTGGCATCGGTTGACCCCCCCTTTTGACAAAGAAAAAGATTCTTTTCATGAAGCACTCTCAAAAATACGCGTGCCTTTCCCGTCCCCTGGCTGACCCAGGGGAAGAAAAGTCCTCTGAGAGCCATGACTTGTTCATCTTGGTTCTTTTAGAGACACAGCGAGGGGACTCCAACCACAGTCTCCCTCGTTGCCACTAACTGGGCCACACACACCCCACTTGACTGGCATCGGTTGAGCCCCCTTTTGAAAAAGAAAAAGATGCTTTGCATGAAGCACTCTCAAAAATACGCGTGCCTTTCCCGTCCCCTGGCTGACCCAGGGGAAGAAAAGTCCTCTGAGAGCCATGACTTGTTCATCTTGGTTCTTTTAGAGACACAGCGAGGGGACTCCAACCACAGTCTCCCTCGTTGCCACTAACTGGGCCACACACACCCCACTTGACTGGCATCGGTTGAGCCCCCTTTTGAAAAAGAAAAAGATGCTTTGCATGAAGCACTCTCAAAAATACGCGTGCCTTTCCCGTCCCCTGGCTGACCCAGGGGAAGAAAAGTCCTCTGAGAGCCATGACTTGTTCATCTTGGTTCTTTTAGAGACACAGCGAGGGGACTCCAACCACAGTCTCACTCGTTGCCACTAACTGGGCCACACACACCCCACTTGACTGGCATCGGTTGAGCCCCCCTTTTGACAAAGAAAAAGATGCTTTGCATGAAGCACTCTCAAAAATACGCGTGCCTTTCGCCTCCCCTGGCTGACCCAGGGGAAGAAAAGTCCTCTGAGAGCCAGGTCCACATTGTCAGTGGACAGACACGTGTGCTTATCTGCCAGCAGACCCCCAGCAGCACTGAAGACAGGTTCCGAGAGAACGCTGGCTGCAGGACACGACAAGATCCTCAAGGCGTACGTGGCGAGCTCAGGCAATTTATCCAGATTGGAAGCCTAAAATGAGCAGGGCTCAAGTTGCACAATAATGGAATCGATGTTTCTTTGCATATACTCATATATCTGTGTGTCTCCCTCTTTTTCCTTGTCCAGCTGTTTTGTTTTCACATGAGTATATGTCCTTGTCACTTTCCCATGTGTTTGTGTTATGTTGTGAGTTGTTTGTCACCTTTTGGACACCTTTCAGGGTGTTTTCTAGGTGTTTTACTGTGTTTGTGATTGCCTGCCATTGTTTCCTATGGGCTCGAGTTCGGTTCGTCGAACGTTCGACGAGCCGAACTCGAGCCAGACCCCCCGTTCGGCGAACCGCCTCGAGCCGAACCGGGACCGGTTCGCTCATCTCTAGTCTTAAGTGACGACGGACACATCTATTCGGAATGTGGCCAGAAGTAATCAAATCACATTGTTGTACGCACATGATCACCCACTCTTGCCACTGGAAAGGGAGATCCTTCAAAGTGTTCAGTGCACGCACTGTGAGAATTCAGAATCCTGTAGTCAGCTATAGTGACTGCAGACCTTAATCTCAAACTTGAACATGCCCTAAAAATTAATGCACTGCAGCATGCTAAATCCTAACAACATGTAAAAAATTCACTATAAGGATTCAGCTCTGCTTGCTAGTTCCAGCAGTAGAGATGAGCAGACCTGTGGAAATCCGGGTCCTTCAGGTTTGTACAGACTTTAATTAAAAGTTCAATTTGGAATCTTGATTTGACCCGTATCCGAACCCCATATAAGTCAATAGGGAGATGAACTTTGGTGCTGTAAGTTGGTTGTAAAATGGTCATAGTAAGAGCTAGGGGGCTGGAAAAACAAGCAAAATGGGGTAAGAGCATTACAATTACCCTTCAAACAAATGTCAATAGGGAATAAATAAAAGAGATTTTTTGTGGAGCTCCAATATTTTTGATAACCAGCACTGTTTATTTAAATTATTTATTTAAATATTTTATAAAAAACAGCATGAGGTTTCTCCTATTTTTGTTAACCAGCCAAGGTAAAGCAGAGAGCTGGGGCTGATATTGTCAGTCTTGGAAGGCCTAGTGCTATTGGGCCCTTCCCATCCTAAAAATAGCAGCCCACAGTAACCCCAGAAGTGGCACATCCATTTTATTTCTGTGTGTTTTAACTCTACACTTGCCAGGTTAGTAATAGAGATGTCAATGTGCTTGATGCTAACTGTTAATTTATAGCTGACATCAACCCCAAAAGTATTACCCTGATTTCCACCGCCACACCTCACCAGGACTATTGGGAAGAGACAGGCAGATCAAATCTAATGGATGTGCTACTTCAGGAGCATAATGAATGTGCCACTTCTGGAGCAGCTATGAGCTGCAGCTTTAAGGCTATTAAGGACCAAATAACCACGGGCCTTCCTAGCCTGATAATACCAGCCACCACTTGTGTGCTTTACGTTAACTAGTTATCAAAAATAGAGAGACCCCATGTCATTTTTTTATATTATTTAAATAAATAATTGAACAAAATAGCATTGGGTCACCTCTATTTTTGAAAACCAGCCAAGGTAAAGCAACTAGCTGAGGGATGCTTCTGCTTTACCTGCATTGGTTATCAAAAATAAGATAGACCCCACTTCATTGTTTTTCCACATTTATTTTGTTTAGAGCAGGATACAGGTGTCTTCCCTATGCCAAAAGTTTGTTGACTGGCAGCATGACATTTTATTAATATACAAACATCACCTGGACTCAAACACAGGCTTTTTTGAAAACTATGTTTTCAAGTTTGAGCCCCGAACACCAGGTGTCCGGTATGAACCCCAAACGTTATAGTTCAGATTTGCTCATCTTTATGATGGCCACTCATGCGATGTTCATACTTACGGTCAAGTAACAACTAGTTTTCTTCCTGCTTCTCTCAGTTTTTCACTGAACATTGATAGAATTAGGAAGAGCATCTAATCAGCACATGTAGGTGTGAAAATCTCATGTGAATGATTGAGTAGTCACCCTGTGACCACACTGCTTGGAGGTTTCCAAATGTAATTCTTGCCGCAAGTGCCAGAAAGCCTAGATACACCTCTGTGTATACACAAGGCATATACAATATGTAAACTTCTAACATTTTTTACCTCACTAAATAGATAAGTGAAAACTTTTTTTTTTTTGCTGGAGTGCTTAAAACAAACCTGTAGAAGCTTTGTGTATTATATACGCAGTTTACAATTTTAATAGATGAGCTATCCTTATTACAGTGGCTTATGGTGATAAACATGGAGCATTACCAGTCATCTTTTCCTTTCTTTTTTTCACCTCTTGGTTGATTACTTTGGCGTTTGGGCCAGATAGTTTGCTTCAAAATTTTGATGCAAGGCAAAGCATTTGACCCACATCTCTTTTCCAACTAAATCACAACATCTATCACAAAAAGTGAGGTTAGACTTGGTCAGCTCAAAAGGAGTCATAAAAGAGATGTATGATACCTGTGTGCCAGAATTCTGACTTAATAAATCTGATGTGCTTTGTTGCACTTAGAATAGGCCTGAGTGGGCACAAGGAGCGTCAAAACAATAACACAGTTATGTATACATGCTCCCTCAGGGTTTGCACTAAACATGATAAAGTGATGCCTAATTGATTCCTTTAACCCTCAACTGGTGAGATGGGATTTTTGTCACGCATCTGGTGATGTGGGGATTTCTATACCCCAGTGTTTGGAAATCTCTAATTTTTACAGAAAATGCAAAGATCACATTTGTTTTAATCGTTTTCTTATTGGCGATTGATTACACATGAGTATAACAAATTTTTGACACCCACAAGTATCGGAAAATGTAATACATTGATGATTCATACCAGCATTTTACAATTAATGCCAGCTGAACAAACTTTCCCTCGGGTGATGCAAACTCCACCTCACCAGTTGAGGGTTAAAGCATAACCATCACTTTAATTTTTATTTAATGTATCTTTTCAAACAAATTTGCTTATTTCTCTAGCAAAATTGATCAGTCATGATCAAAATTCTCAATTCTGAGGTAAAATCTGTATTCAGTGAAGACTTTGCCATTACTGAGATAGGAGATGGCAGTTACTATGGATACAATGCTATGTAGATCTTAGAAGGAGGAGCTAGAGGCAGAGTACCTCCTTCCTACTCTTTTTTCTATCTAGAGATAATCTTATCCGTAGCAGCTCTCATCTCCTATGTCAGTAATCAGAAAGTCTGTCTTCACTGAATACAGATTTTACCTCAGAAATGATCAATTTTGGCAGAGAAAGATGCAAATTTGTCTGATAAGATATATTTCAAAGTTGCTTATTTTCATGTGTACTATTCATTTAAGAAATACAATTTTAAACGATGATCACACTTTAAACACAGCATGATTTAAGAATACTATTGCTTTAAATGGATCATGAGATTTGACTGGATTATGGTGTTGCCAGGATATTGGATAAAGGAAATTCCCCAAAATTTTGAGAACTGATAAGGGAAAATTCTAACATTTTTGTGCCCGACAGTCCAAAATATAAATCTTATTGCTTGGGGTCATGTAGATATCTAAAAGCACAGCATTTTTGGTTAAAGGGTTATTCCCATCTCCAAGATCCAATCCCAATATGTACAGTGGTAGTTGTAATAATAAAAAATATTAGCAACTAGCTCGAATTAGAAATTTAGTATATGTCTCCTCATTCACTATGTTGATTTCCTCAAGTTCAGGGCATTGCAAGACCTTAGGTGTCCATGGTTATGACCACGAGCAACTAACTACGGAACTAACTAAGTGACTGACTATATGCATGGTTGTAACCATGGATACCTAAAGTCCTGTAATGCCCTAAGCATGAGGTAAGCATCAGAGTGAATCAGAAGAACTATACTACATTTCTAATTGGTGGTATTTGCTAATATGAGGATGATTATTATTATTATTATTATTATTATTATTATTATTATTATTCCTACTACATATAAGGATAGGATCTTGGAAATGGCAATAACCCTTTCAGTTCAAACTTTTAATTTCCCACATAAGTTGAACTTTGGAAGTTCATGGGAAATAATAGGTTAACCCATTTTAATCTAAAAACTATAACTACAATGTTATAATTTAGACCAATATGTTTTTCGATAATTACTTGCTACATGACATAGCATGGGTAGAACAATATCACAATGGCACATTATGATGTGATTGATATTTGCAGCAATATTATTGGGAATCTATTGGCAGGATTTGACACCACAAATAATTTATATGTATATGCAGCTCTTTGAAAGACAAGTTCAACATTATATTTACCTGGATAGTCCATTTGTTCATTCCTGAGAAATCATAATTTGAATTGATATGGAAATGTAGCTGTAGATCTGGTCCGGTCACACACAATGAGATTGCTAACGAGATCGTTACTAAGTCACGGTTTCTGTGACGCAGCAACGATCTCACCAGCAATCTCGTTATGTGTGACACCTACCAATGATCAGGCCTCTGCTGTGACATCAGTAGTCGTTGCAGAACAGTCCGGACCATTTTCTTCAAAGGCGATGTCCTGCTGGGCAGAACAAATCGCTGTGTTTGAGACTGTGTGACAGGGTCCCAATGACCGCCGAGATCGTTATACAGGTCGCTACTGTGACCTGTATCATTACTGCGTCGTTGGTAAGGCCTGACTGCGTGACATCTCATCAGCGACCCCCCAGCGACTTACCAGTGATGCTTATCAGGTCATATTGTTGTCGGGATCGCTGGTAAGTCGTTGTGTGTGACTGGGCCTTTAGTCTACCTCAATTCCCCACCTAGCACTGCTTCCTCCTGCTTGACTGACAGCCTCTAACCTATGTCACTTCAGGCAAAGGAACCATCAGACAAGCAGAAGGAGGCAGTGCAAGTAATAGAGCTGTAGTGACAGAGGCTACAAATCTACAGCTTTATTTGCATATCAATTTAAACACTGATTTATAAGTAGTGGAGGAACTAACTGACCATATATAAAGGTACTGCTGGACTTGACTTTGAAAGGGCAATATGCACAAATAAATTGTTGCTTGAGGAGTGAAATCCTACTGACATGTTCCCTTTAAATGTTATGGTATAAATAGAGTAATATTTAATATAAAATATCTTTTCAATCCATGGTTCTCTATTAGCCCGAGGGTATTCTGTCTGTGTTCCTAATCCTTAAAGTAGCTAATTAGAATATACCGTAAGTATGGGGATGAAAAGCTCCCTGGACATCAAACGTAAGCACTAATGTTCTTCGTCTCTGTCATGTCTTATTAGCAATTAGCATTGTATTTTAGCAGCTTTTACTTGTCTCTTCATTTCGTTGTTTCATTAGATATATGGATTTAACATCTCAATCAAATGTTTTTTTTGGAAAATGTGTTTAATTCAGGTGCAAATGTATATTGGGAAATATATAAAAAATGATGAATTTAAGAAATAGATTTTGTATGCATTAACCACTGACTAAATATGGGCGAATAGTAACTATTCATGTTCAGATAATGCTTACCAAATACCGAGTACAATTCCAGTATTCATCACATCAAGAAAAATGGAAAAATGAAAAAAAAATAAATTCATTTTTTTCCTTCCACATCGCTTTAGTTCTTGTGAAGCACCTAAAAGGTGATAAACTTCTTGAATGTGGGTTTTGGTTGTTTGTTTTTTTTGTCACATTGGACCTTCAAATTGAAATTGGTTTGGAAATTTTGTTGGAAAATAAGGGCATAAAAAATTAAAACTTCAAAAATGTCTAATTTTATCAAAATTTGAATATTTTAATAATTACATGTAAATCATATCGACCAAAATTTACCACTAACATGAACATGAAACACAATGTGTCACAGAATCACTAAGAAATATTGAAAGGTTTAATTGTTATTACCACATAAAGTGATACTCGTCAGATTTGTAACATTTGACCTGGTCAGGAAGATGAAAACAGGCTTGGGGTGAAGGAGTTAAAGAGTAGAGATAAGCGATACAGCCGAGTATTGGATCGGGTTGCCGAATAGATCACCGATCTGAAAGACGATCCTAGCCGAACCCATTGAATTCAATGGGCGGTAAAACTTATGTGTTACAAAATGGTGTAGTGCGGCTACAAATGGTGTAGGGGGTGGCAAAAGAAAGAAAATAAGGAAGGAATAAAGCAGGACATACTTACCAAATCTCCCCATGCCTGTAACACTACTTCTGGAGCCGATAATTACACCTCATACATATTCACTGCTTTCCCCGCCCATTGGCATTTCTGATTTGCTGTAGTCAGACCACGCCCACACCCTTTCTGACAGCATTATTCTGGTGTAAAATAAATAAACAAGTTTAAAAAATGGTATGTGGTCCCCCAATATATTGAAAACAGCACAGATAAAGCCCATGGCGAAAGGCTGCAGCCCCCAGCTGTGCACTTATCTTGGCTGTGTTTCAAAACAAGAGGAGCCACATGTGGCTTATATAAAAAATAAATAAATAAAAATAAATGGTGTGGGGTCACCCCAATTTTGAAAGCCAGCGAAAATAAAGCCGACAACTGGGAGCTGGTATTCTCAGACTGGGGAAGCTTATGGTTATTGGCCCAGCCAGCCTAAAAATATCAAATCAAAAAAGGTCCGTGTAGCCTCTGTTAGGAGTCTCAACATGGAAAATAGCCAGAGCAAAATAGCAGCCTGCAGCCGTCCAAGATTGGCACATCTATTATTAGAACCTTTTTGAACCCCATTGAATTCAATAGAAAGCCAATGCAGAGAAAACACATTTAGGGGGGTTCAAAAGCTTTTAAAACAGCAAAATTAAATTTTACAGTGCAGCACTACTGTTTTGGCATATCCATTACCTTTTTTAGACTATTGATATAAGAAATATAGAGGTGGATGAGAGACAGGTGCTTCCATACCCCTGACAGTACAGACATGACACAACATGGAGACCCATATTAGAGTCTTTACATCTAAGAAGATTTCAGGCAGACAGCAGGACAGTGGCATCAATTGCCTCCCTTTTCCTCATAGTGTCTTTGCATAGCAGGTAGGTATAGTCCATGCAACACACAGGATGTGGCCTGGAATTTCCATTTTAAAAAGTGAGCACTCAGCGACCATACCTTCTGCAGCAGGGCATTCAGGTCGGATCAGTGCCTTAGAAATTTCTGTACAATCAGGTTGAGCATATGAGCCATGCAATGCACATAAGATGTTGCCCAGGCATAGTGCCACCAACAGGTTTTAACTGTTATCGCACATGGCCTTCCCTGGCTCCAGGTTTAGTGGAAACAGCCATTGATCAAACTGGGCCTGGATAGGGGTTCACAACTCTGCACCTGTGTGACTTCATTCTCCAATGCATATTAATTTAAGAACTGCCTGATTGTGTTGACTTACACACAGGATGTGGGCTGACATATTAATTTAAAAAATCAAGAGATACATTGGTGACAGGCGTGGGCATCTTGTTCTCAGAACCCTGGCACTACAGACAAAAGACAATTTGGAGACCCTACTTGGAGTCTTCACATTTCCAAAAATTAAGGTCAGGCAACAGGAAAAGTGGCAACAATTGGCACAGACTACAAATAGTCCAACAAAGCAAACTGTATGCTTGGGACCGACTCTGTAACAAGGCCAACATTTCTGCCTTCACCAGAGACGGCAAAATGACAGGCAGGCATTTGCCTTTGCTCCCAGAACCATGGCACTACAGAAAAAACTTGGAGACTGATCTTGGAGTTTTGAGATTTAAAAACCTTTCAGGCAGACAAGAGGACCATGGCATCAATTTCCCCCATTTCACCATAGTGTGTTTGCACAGCAGGGATGTGTGGTCCAACACACAGGACATGGCCTGGCATTTTCATGTTAAAAATTAGGAGATAATTGAGTAACAGGTGTAGGCTTCTTGCTCCCAGAACCCTGCACTACAGACAAGACACAGTTTGGAGACCCATCTGTGAGTCTTGAGATTTAAAAACCTTTCAGGCAGACAGCAGGACAGTGGCATCAATTGCCCCCTCCCCATTTCCCTATAATGTGTTTGCACAGCAAGGAGGTATGGCCCATGCAATACACACAAGATGTGGTCTAGCATTTTCATTTTAAAAATCAAGAGATGCATTAGTGACAGACGTAGGCCTCTTGCTCCCAGAACCCTGCACTACAGACAAGACACAACTTAGAGACTTATCTTGGAGCCTTGAGATTTAAAAACCTTTAAGGCAGACAGATGCACAGTGGCATCAATTGCCTCCCCCCATTTCCCTATAGTGTATTTGTGAGGTATGGTTCATGCAACACACAGGATGTGGCCTCGGTGTCTCATCTGGGTCAAAAACACCAGGCATGTTCACTTTCGTAACAGGCCTCACACTCACCTTGACTGTAGCGGGTAAACAAGTGTATGTTATGCAGTCAGAGACTTGTGTAAGAATAGTTTCAACGGTGATGCAGGAGGAGGAAGAAGCAGCAAATACAGTTGATTTGGCGGCTGGTAGTTGGGTAGGCCCGGTAGTCTGCACTTTAGCGCAGTAACATTCCCACAGCAAAGCATGTTTTTTGCACATGTGCCAGTTTATGCATGTAGTACTTATGTTGTTTGAATTTTTGCCTCTACTGAGTCATTGTTTACAACATTGGCAGATAACGAAAGTTGGGTCATCCGGTCTAGGAATCTTTGGAACAGACCTCTGATGCCCATGGGATAGAATGTGTGAACAGCTCTGCAGACTCGCCCATGTGTGGTTCCGCACAGTCAGTTTGCCGGCTGGAGGTTTGTAAACAAGTGTGGCATCTCTGTGGAATGAACTGTTTGAGATGTTGAAGTACAGGAAGAGGAAGAGAGGCCACATTATGCAGTGCTTGCCATCTACTCCAGCACATGCTGTTTGTCAGCCTCATTTGGAAGTTGAAATGATGGGCAGCTGCCAAAGAAATCTAGAGGAGTAGGCTGTCCAGTAACAGAAGTTGTTCTCATTTCTTTTCGGATAGTATGATCTGGTGTTTGCTCACTGAAACTTTGACTAACAGAACTTCTCACATGTACGCCTACAACACCTTGCCTATTCACTCTTCCACCAAAATTTAACACTCATGGTTGATGTACCCTTTCCCTTTCAAACAGATGTTTCTCAACCCTATGTCCACACCTGTCATACACCGGATACAAAAGATAAATTATTATTTTTTTCCTCCCTGAGTTGACAATATTGTGAAAGCACTAAAAGTACCAATAACTAAAAATGTGGTTCACGTCGTAATTTTGAGCAGACACTGAAAATGAAAAATGCCAAGACCTTTTTAAGCTAGTTCTTTAGCAAATTTACAGTAGACGTACTAAGTAACAATACCTAGAAATGTGCTTGACTGCATAATTTTGAGTAGGCAATGAAAATTGACAAGACATTTTTACCTAGTTCAATAGCAAATTTACAGCAGGCAATACTAACTAACACTACCTAGAAATGGGATTGACTGCATAATTTTGAGCAGGCAATGAAAACTGCCAAGACCTCTTTACCTGATTCACTAGCAAATTTAGAGCAGGCACTACTAACTAACACTACCTAGAAATGGGATTGACTGCATAATTTTGAGCAGGCAATAAAAACTGCCAAGAACTCTTAACCTGATTCACTAGCAAATTTAGAGCAGGCAGTACTAACTAACAACACCTAGAAATGTGATTGACTGTGTAATTTTGAGCAGCCAATGAAAACCGACGAGTCCTTTTTTACTTAGTTCACTAACAAATTGACAGCAGGCAGTACTAACTAACAAAACCTGGAAATGTGATTGACTGGCTAATTGGGAGCTGGCAGTAATAAGTAGCAATACCTATTTAGATCCTTGACTGGCAACTGGCAACAGAACATTACCGACTTTTGGGAAAAGTGCTTTTGTTACCAAGCACAAATCAAACAGGCTAAGGCTCGTACTGAAATTGAAATTGGCGAACCTTTATCGAACAGGTTGCTCATCTCTAGCTAGCATGCAGTTTCGATGCATCCTTTTGCCATGAGGTGTAGATTGGGTGCAGGAAAATACTGTAGAAATTTCAGCACCAAATCTGCATCTCTTAGCAAAAAATGCACAAAAACGGTATTCATGCCACTTTGGTGCGATTTTCTGCCAGGAGGTGCAAATTTGGTACTGAAATCTGGTGTAGATATTTCAGCACCAAATTGACACCTCTTGGCAGAAAATTGCACCGAAACGACGTCAAAACTGTTTTTGTGCATTTTTTTGCCAAGAGATGCATATTTTGTGCTGAAATTTTTATACTATATTCTTGCACCCAATCTGCACCTGTTAGCTAATAATCGCATTAATCTGCATTTGTTATGGTGTGGTATTGATGCAATTTTTTTGCCAGGAAGAATAAATTGGGTGCAAGAATATGGTGTAAAAATTTCACCACCAAATCTGCATCTCTTGGGAAAAAAACCTTGGCTTTCTGTCAGGAGATGCAGGTCTGTGAACTCATTGACTTCACTGAGGTCCCAGGAGGTCAGGCTACCCACAATCAAAGGTGGCCATGGAGGGCCATGGAGACCTCCAGCTGTGACCACAAAATCACCTGATTGATGTCACTGCTGAACGCTGAGGCTCAGTCTCTGCCTAAAGTTACAGTCATATTCTATGGCTGCACGCTGTCAGTTAATATGTAGCAGAGCCAGTATCGCCTTGGGACCTCATGTGGATTATGTTGGATCTCGCTATTTAGGGGTTAAGAAAAGGGAGAAAGAGGGCATTTTTTTCTATTTTATTTCAAACAAAGGATTTTTTGGGTGTTTGTGTTTGTTTCTTTTCACTTACAAAATAATAATGGGGGCGTCTCATAGATGCCTCCCATTACTAATCTAGGGCTTAGTGGCAGCTGTGAGCTGTCATTAGCCCCTTAAAACCCTGATTGCCACCACACCATGGCAATCGGGAAGAGCCAGGTAACGTTCCGAGATTGTTGCATCTAATAGATGCAACAATCTAGAGCGGCTGCAGGCTGCTATATTTAGGCTAGGGGACCCAAAAAACATGGGTATCCGCAGCCTGAGAATACTAGCCCCCAGCTGTTGGGCATTATCTTGGCTGGGTATCAAAATTGGGGGACAACAAGCTGTTTTTAAATTATTTATTTAAACAATTAAAAAAAGCCGCATGTGGAGCTACATATTCCAGCCAAAGCAAGCGAGGCTTGCTGAGCGTTCAAGGTTCTGCAGTGAAGTGTGGGGATTGCAGGTAAGTGCATAGTTTAAGCACAATCTCATAGTTGTGATAACTGTAATTGTTTAAATTCATTAGGGCTTTGTGTGTCTGTTTGTCTGTGATACTGTGAAAAAAACAACAAAAAAAAGTGTGTCTTGTCATTTAATTAGTAGTAGTAATTATAGCTGTTTCTAGAATCTTCTGGAAACTACTGGTAGTTCTTGTGGAGCTACATATTCCAGACAAAGCATGCGAGGCTTGCTCAGCGTGCGAGTTTCTGCTGTGAGGTGTGGGGATTGCAGGTAAGTGCATAGTTTAAGCACAATCTCATAGTCCCATGCCTTGAACAGCTGTTTGAGGGGGAATATGTCTGCACTCGATGCCAGCATGTTACATATTTGGAAGCCCAGGTAACTGATCTAAATATTCAGCTTGCAACACTCAGGAGCATTGCAAACCTGGAGAGGAGTTTAGAGCTCACTGAGCTTTCTCTGGCTGGGGCCATTGCTATGGAGGAGGGTGGAGGTGGGTAAAGTCAGGACCCAGAGGTAGGTAGCTGGGTACCCATTAGAAGAAGAGATAGGAGGAAAAGTTTCAGGGAGCCTAGCCCTGATCTGGCACAACCTAGTAAATATGCCTGTTTGGCTGATATCAGGAATGAAAGGCCAGGACTAGTATCCCTACAGTAGGACATTGCTCCTAGCAACCAGGAAAATGACTGCGGTAGGAAGGAGGGAAATAGGAGTGCAGAAAAAGGCCAGACAGATGTTGGTGAAAGTTGACTCTATAATTAGGTGGACATGGACAGACAGGGTCATCTGTCGCCGAACAGTGTGTTGTCTGCCGGGTGCTCGGGTTCCACATATTGCGGATCGGATAGACAGATTGCTGGGTAAAATCCAGCGGTCATGGTGCACATTGGTACTAATGACAAAGTTAGAGGCAGGTGGAAGGTCCTTAAAAATGATTACAGGGAACTAAGAGAGAAGCTGAAGTCCAGGACCTCCAAGGTGGTGTTTTCAGAAATACTACTGGGGCCACGAGCATCACTAGAAAGACAGCAGTAGCTTAGGGAGATAAATACGTGGCTTAGAAATTGGTGCAGGAAGGAAGGGTTCGGGTTCATGGAGAAATGGGCCGACCTCTCAGTCGGCTACAGGCTCTACGGTAGGGAAAGCTGGGCTGGGAGAGAAAATTGTCAGACGGATGGAGGAGCTTTTAAACTAGGATCTGGGGGGAGGGAGGATAGTGGAGCAAATAAGGGGATAGATAGAGCAGATAAAGACAGTGAGATGGTAGGCGGTCAATGAAGGATTAGGGGGGCTGTGACATGCAAGGAACGTAGGGAGACTAGTATTAAATGTTTACTGGCAAATGCAAGAAGTCTTGCAAACAAAATGATTGAATTAGAGACTCTTATGCCAACCGTGGATTATGATGTGGTGGGCATTACGGAAATCTGGCTGGATGAAAGCCATGACTGGGTGCCAAAGTAGAGGGTTATACTACATTCACAAAGGACAGGAAAGACAAAAAAAGGTGGTGGGGTGTGTATGTTTATCAAATCTAACCTAAAACCTGTGTTGAATGATAACATTGGGGGGAACTGCAACAATGTACAGTCAGTATGGGTAAATGTACATGGGGTGGAGAATAATGGAAAAATGCCAATTGGAGTTTGCTATAAGCCTCCTAACATACCTGAACAGGTAGAGAGTGAAATGCTGCAGCAAATTGAAAAGGCAGCTAATAATATTCGGGTTCTTATTATGGGGGATTTCAACTATCCATCCAGACATTCAGTGGGACATAGAATCTTCTGGTTGTGCTAAAAGCTGTAAGTTCTTATCTACAATTCAAGACAATTTCCTCTCTCAAATGGTAGATGAACCGACGAGGGGAGATAATGTGCTAGATCTGGTCCTGTGAAATAAACCAGATACAATTTCAGATTTGCAGGTCCGGGAGCACTTGGGCAATAGCGATCATAATATGGTAAGCTTCAAAGTAATATTCAATAGAACATTTAAAAGGGGAAATGCTAAAACCTGGAATTTTGGGAAAGCTGATTTCAAAAAATTATGGAAAGAGGTTAAATGTGTAGATTGGGACAATGTTATGGTAACTGAGGATGCCGAACATAAATGGGGTAAGTTTAAGGATTTAAGGAAATACTCCTAGAGTCCTGTAAAAAACTTATACCCTCTGGTAATACAATGTCCAGGAATAAAAAGGAACCACTATGGATAAATAAGACAGTACAAAGTATAATAAAACAAAAAAAAAGGGCATTTAAAATCTTGAAGGCTGAGAGTACAGAAATAGCATTTCAGAAGTATAAAGACATCAATAGGAAATGCAAAAAAGAAATCAAGAAAGCAAAATTAGCTACTGCAACAAAAATCGCCAAGGACATTAAAATAAATCCCAAAATCTTTTATAAATACATTAATGTCAAAAGGAAAACAAAGGATAGTATTGGCTCCTTAAAATATAATAACAAGTTAGTTATAGAGGACAAACAAAAGACTGAGATATTAAACAGGCACTTTTCTCATTTGTGTTCACCAAGGAACTGACTGGTCCAGGGATCATTCAACAAGTGAAAAATCAAAGTTCACCACCCGATATAATTAGTTTAACACAAGAAGAAGTACGCCTGCGTCTGAGTAAATTAAACATTGACAAATCCCCCGGGCCAGATGGCATTCATCCACGAATATTGAGGGAATTGAACTCCGTAATCGACAGACTACTGTATATCATATTTTTAGACTCGCTTGTAACAGGGTTGGTGCCTCAGGATTGGATGATTGCTGATGTGGTACCAATATTTAAGAAAGGTAAGAGGGTGGATCCAGGCAACTACCGTCCAGTAAGCCTGACATCAGTAGTATGCAAAGTTTTTGAGGGCATTTTAAGGGATAGCATGCAAAAATATATTGCAGAAAATAATATAACTGACAGACAGCATGGATTCATGAAATATAAGTCGTGTCTAACCAACCTGTTGGGGTTCTATGCGGGGGTTAAGTGCAAATCTGGATATTGGTAATGCAGCTGATGTGATTTATTTGGACTTTGCAAAGGCATTTGATACTGTACCACATAATAGCCTTATACTAAAGCTCCAGAAGCAAGGACTAGTGGAAACTTTATGCAACTGGGTAAGGAATTGGCTAAAAGATAGGAAACAAAGAGTAGTCATAAATGGTACATTCTCTAAATTGGCTATTGTCAGCAGTGGGGTGCTGCAGGGATCTGTGCTAGGACCGATTCTTTTTAATCTCTTTAATAATGACCTTGTGTATGGCATAGATGGTAAAGTGTCAGTCTTTGCTGATGACACCAAACTATGTAGGATATTAAAAACTGACCTTAATAGTACAATATTACAAAAAGATCTGGATAAGATGTCAGAATGGGCAGATACTTGGCAAATGAGATTTAATGTTGATAAATGTAAAGTAATGCAGCTAGGACAGAGTTAACCCATTGCTGCGTATACATTAAATGGAAGTAAACTCGGGACAGGAACAGGAGAAAGATTTGGGTATTCTGATTACAAATAAGCTGAGCAGTAGCACTCAATGTCAAGCAGCAGCTGCAAAAGCAAACAAGATCTTAGGGTGTATAAAAAAAGAGATTAGATCCCGTGATCCCAACGTTTTGTTACCCCTCTTTAAATCACTTGTAAGGCCACATCTGGAATATGGGATCCAGTTTTGGGCTCCACATTTTAAAAAGGACATTCAGAAGTTAGGGGTACTTTGCACGTTGCGACATCGCAGGTGCGATGTCGGTGGGGTCAAATCGATAGTGACGCACATCCGTCGCTGTCGACATCGCATTATGTGAAACCTTTTACATACGATTAATGAGCGCAAAAGCATCGTTATCGTATGATCGGTGTAGGGTCCGACATCTCCATAATTTTGCAGCAGCTACGGTATGATGTTGTTCCTCATTCCAGGAGGCAGCACACATAGCTGTGTGTGAAGCCGTAGGAGCGAGGAACATCACCTTACCTGCATCCCGGCTGCAATGAGGAAGGAAGGAGGTGGGCGGGTTGTTTACGTCCTGCTCATCTCCGCCCCTCCGCTTCTATTGGCCGCCTGCCGTGTGACGTCGCTGTGATGAAGCATGACCTGCCCCCTTAGGAAGGAGGCGGGTCGCCGGCCAGAGCGACGTCGCAGGGCAGGTAAGTGCATGTAAACTTGCCGTAGCGATAATGTTCGCTACGGCAGCAATCACAAAATATCGCTGCTGCGATGGGGGCGGGGACTATTGCACTCGACATCGCAGCATCGGCTTGCAATGTCGTAGTGTGCAAAGTACCCCTTAGACTCAGTTCAAAGGCGACTAACTAGACTACTACAAGGAATAGAAGGCCTCCCATATGATGAGAGGTTGAAAAAGTTAGATATGTTTAGCTTAGAAAAAAGACGTCTCAGAGGAGATATCAATTATATGTATAAATACATGTATGGTCAATATCAAGGACTGGCACATGACTTATTTCTGCCAAAGACAATACTAAGGACCAGGGGGCATACACTGCGAGTGGAAGAAAAGTGATTCCGGCAGCTAAATAGGAAAGGGTTCTTTACAGTTAAAGCAGCCAGACTGTGGAATGCCCTACCACAAGGTAGTAATGTCAGATACTATAACACCTTTTAAAAAAGGGCTGGATAATTTCCTCAGTACACACAACATTGTTGGTTATAAGTGACTAAGGGACAAAATATAGAATTGATGGAGTAAGGTTGAACTAGATGGACCTAGGTCTTTTTTCAACCTATGTAACTATGTAACTATGTATGTAGTTTGTCTTATTTTGATACACAGTCAAGATAAGCGCATGGCTCAGGGCTGCAGCCTGTAGCATGAGCTTTATCTGTGCTGGTCTCAGTAGATGGGTGACCCACTCTACGACACGTTATTCATTTTCCACCAGTATAATGACGCAGACAGTGTCTGTGATTCCAACCAATCACAGATGCTGTGTGAGTGCAGGCTCTCAATGTAGCCAGAGACGCTGGTTTAAAGGGGAAAGCAGTGAATATTTATGAGGGATAATGAGCAGCACCAGAAGTATCATGGCAGTCGCGGAGAGACTCGGTAAGCATGTCCTGCTATTACCATTTTGCTTCATTTTTTTTATAGTTATTTCCATGGCTAATCACAGCTATGCCAATATTTGACATGTCTGTGATGGGGCTAGGAGAGGATCATTTCTGCAAACCGTACATGTACCGATCCAGACCGAACATTTCCAACTTTTCAGTCAAATGTTCAGATTTACGATCCCAACTTGATCCCTCCAAGAATCATATAATTTTGTAATTTCCCGATCTTTTCCAATCAAGATTGATTATCTCTATTAAAGAGTAACCGTTGATCGCACCCGCCCCATCATTTGTGCATTACGGGCAATTTGTTGCCCGTGTCGCACAAAGTCGGTAACCCCCGTCACATGTACTTACCTTCCAAACGACCTCGCTGTGGGCGGCGAACATTCTCTTCCTGATGGGAGAGGGACATTCAGCGTCACAGTGACCTCACTCAGCGGCCGCCCAATAGAAGAAGAGGGGCGGAGATGAGCGGGACGTAACATCCCGCCCACCTCCTTCCTTCCGCATTGCCGGTGGATGCAGGTAAGCTGTAGTTCCCGAGTTGTCACACATAGCAATGTGTGGTGCCTCGGGAATGACGAACAACCAGAGACCTCCACAATCAACGATATTTTAAAAATGAACGACGTGTCAATGACAGACGATAAGGTGAGTATTTTCCATTGTTAACGCTCGTTCGTTGGTTTCACATGCAACGACGTCGCTAATGATACCGGATGTGTGTCACGGAATCCGTGACCCCGGCGATATATCGTTAGATTCGTCGCTGCAGCCTTTAGTCACTTTGCAATAGATCTTATCAGTCCAATCAAATTTTCTTCTTTCTCTGCCAGAATTGATCAGTCATCATCAAAATTATCAATTCTGAGGTAAAATCTGTATTCAGTGAAGATTTTCCCATTACTAACATAGGAGAGGCAGTTGTTACAGATGAGATTGTATGATGACGAGATGAGGGAGAAGCCAGAGACAGAGGGAGGAGCTTGAGGCAGAGCTCAACCCCTTCCTCCCTCTCCCATGTAGAATTTCATCGATAACAATTGCCATCTCCTATCTCAGTAATTGGAACATTTTCTGTGAATACAGATTTTCCTCAAAATTGATCATCTTGATAACAGGTGGCACGGTGGCTCCGTGGTTAGCACTGCAGTACTGCAACACTGGGGTCTTGGGTTCAAATCCCACAAAGGACAATATCCGCAAGGAGTTTTTATGTTTTGTCCACGATTGCGTGAGTTTCCTCAGGTTTCCTCCCACACTCCAAGACATACTGATATGGAATGTAGATCATGAGCACCAATGGGGACAGTGTTGCTGATGTATTTAAACTGCTATGGAATTAATGGCACTATATAAGTGAGTAATTATTATTATTATTAATAATAATAATAATAATAATAATAATAATAAGTCTGATCAACAAAGATATACTGTATAAAATTTATGGGTGGTCCAAAAGCAGTTAAAAACTAATGTAATTCTCATGACCATATCAATAAAGTCTTATCAACGCTAAGTAACAGGAAGTATCCAAAACAAGCAAGTTTTATTTAAAAGATGTCTTAACAAAAGGAGACAAAAACTGCAGGTACAAAAACATGACCAAAATGCATGTTAAAAAACATACTAAAAAACACAATGAAAAAGTGCAGGTAAGAAAATCTAAAAAAGTCAATTACACACCAAATTTTCATTGTGGGAACTTAGGCAAATAACAGCAAGCAGATCAACTCCTATCGCTGCTGCTTAATTAGATATCAGGATTTAAATTGTACACTGTGGTATTGCCAATAATATATATGTAAATGGTACAGTCATTGTTTAGCAGGTGCACCACTTTCAATTTTCGTTTCTCCACCAGCATTAATCACATGGTGCTCATGGCTTGGCACCATCATGCTTCACAGGAAACCATGATTTATACTGCATTCTGCGGTATTGCCGTATAGTAAAAGCAGTCAAAGTTCTGCATGTTCAAGTACCTTAAGGGAAGTAGTGACATAGAGTTTTGAAAAATATAAACAAACATATACAAATTTTAATCCAAACTAGTATATCAAAAGAAAAAAATGCATTCATACAGTTAACATTGCAGATAAGTGTTTTCTTTTCTCACCTCCCTACATTTTTTTTAAAAAAAAGATCACAACGTCATATCTACTCAAAATTGATTTCAGTAAAAATACCTTGCCACAAAAAAACAAGCCCTTACATTGCTCATTTACAGAAAATTAAAAACTTTTTGTCTTGGAAAATGGCGAGACTAGTGAAGAGAGAGCACTAACATGCTTGGGTGCTCGGTACTCATAACTATCAGTTGGATGCCTCTGCAGAGTGCGACTCGAATGCCGAGTATAAGGGAAGTCAAAGAGGAACTCAAGCATTTTTTTCAGGAACTCCTATGGAAAAATGCTTGAGATCCCCATTGACTTTGATTATACTCAGTACTCAAGCCACACCCACCCGAGCTTCCAATTGCTCAATATGAGTACCGAGCACCCAAGCATGGTGGTGCATGCTCATCACTAGGCAACACATATCAAATATTCTTTGAAAACATCTTACATGTTTCACCATATTTTTCACCAGTAAAAAAAAATGCAAGTTTAGTAACTTCATAAATCATATTGGCACACAGAAACACATCTCCAGATCATTTTTACTACACAAAGAATGTCATAGAAACAAATCCCCAAAAATATGTAAAGACTTTAATTTTTCACCATTTCATCCCACTCTGATTTTTTTCCCTGTTTTTCATTACACTTTATGATAAATTCAAAACTAGAACTTATCTCTCAAAAACAAGTCCTCATATCACTATATCAACAGAAGAAGAGGAAAAATTAAAAGAGCACAACAGAAAAATCACCCAGAAAAGATTGAGTAAATAACCGTACATACTACATACCAATCAAATATAAAAATATCTTTTTCACATGGTGGTGAATTAAATTCATACTTAATCAAATTATATATTTTTTAACTATTGTATAGATTAAAGGGTACCTGTCATGTCATTTTTTATATTAAACCGCCCCCAATGTGTTTTAAATGAAGCAATGTGCATCACCAGTATGGTTTTGTAAAAAGAAATTCCATGAATTTATCTTAAAAAAAAAAGTTTATATGTCTAAATTAATGCAATATAGACTTTTTTCAGTCAGTATCTCAGTCAGGAGGGCGGACCTTTTGCTGATAATCAGTCATCTCATTCACGTTCAAGCAAGATTCTTTTTTGAACTTAGTCACACCCCTGCAGTGTAATTGATTATACACAGATGCTTAACCAGAAATTCTCTACTGAGCACCAGTCATTACAATCACATGATCGTGACATCACATATGTACAGGATAGACCAATGCTGATCCCTGAAGCTCAGCTGGTCTATGCAGGACCTGTGCAATGTCATGATCATGTGACCATAATGGGCAGAGCTCAGCTCAGCATTGGACAAATGATCTATCCAGGACCTGTGTGATGTCATGATCATGTGACTGTAATGAGCGGAGCTGAGGAGAGAATTTCTGGTAAAGGACCTGTGTTTACTCAATTAGGCCTCTGCCACACTCACGTGAAAATCACGCACGTGCCGTGAGACACGTATTTTCCTTGCGTGTTGCGTTAGATAAGTACGTGTCTCCGGTACATGCGGGCCACGTGTGTTCTCCATGTGCTATCCGCGATAACACTCGGATAACCGGTAATTTGCATACTCACGTGGTCCTTGCTGCTGTCCAGGGTACTGATCTTTGGCTCCAGTCACACCCACTTCCCGCTGATGCTGCTTCCGGCCGAGAGGAGATCAGCGCCCCCCTGACATCACGCCCACCTCCTTAACATGCTCATAATGAGCGCCAGCCAGCAGCAACTGTCAACAGCGGAAGATTCTGCAGGGCTGAAGGAGGTGAGTATTTGGTTTTTTTATTTTAAAATAATGACACGTGTTTCTCCGGCGTGTGTCACACGGGACCGCATCCACACTACATCCGTGTGGTACGGGTGCGGACCATGTGACACCCGTGATGCCGGAAAAAAACGGACATGTCGGCGTTTTTTAAACATTTACAAATGTACAATCCACACGAACACACGTTCCATGTGAATTTACATTAATGTGCCTGTTACCATAGGGTAACATTGGTGTACATGTGTACGTGTCTCCGGTATGGGAAAAAACTGCAAAACACGTACCGGAGGCACAAACTACAAAGTGACAGAGGCCTTACACTGCAGGGGGCGTGACTAAGTTCAAAAAAGATTATTGCTTGAACGTGAGTGATATGACTGAATCCCAGCATAAAGCCTCCCTCATGACTGAAACACAAGGTCTGTATTTTTATTCATCTAAGCATATAAACCTTTATTAAGATAATTGGATGAATTGTTTTTAGAAAATCATGTTAGTGATGCACATTTCATCATCTAAAACACATTGGGCTGGTTTAATATAAAAGAAGACATGACAGTCTCCCTTTAAATATTATAGTTTGAATGAAAAAACTAATTGGCATAAAATTTGTATACAAGCTTCTTCTTAAAAAATAACAGGACTAAGTGTTTGGCATCCCAGGAGTCATACATGTTTAATCTACACTGTGACAGCAAATAGTGCAGTTGCAGCAAATCCTCGATAATCCATAAGTTCATTAAAAAATGTTCATACATATGGTAAAAACATTGACCCATTTCTGTTGCATTTGCACTATTAATCGTAGCTTAGGAATTGAATCACGGGCATCTATTTAAAAAGCCTCCCTATGAACCAAGCACGTGTTTTGCATAAATATATACAAATAATTTTATTCTTCCTGCTTTATAAATGGTTTATGTCATCATAAACAAATTCATCTTTTTTAGTAAATTAAAACTATACATTTATGAATAAAAATACTGTGCCCTTTTTCTAAACTATATTCTTCATTCCAGAAGAATTAATAAATATATAACAAATCCCTTTTAAAATTCATGCCATTTGGTAATTTAGTATCCCAAAATGCTTCCCAAAATACGATTTTTTTTTTCTCCTCTCACTGCCACAAATAGGTTTCTTTTTCTATAGAAAAAATACAAATAATCTATCTTGGAGCTATACTATTTTACTAAATGTTTAACCACTCTTTAATGTTTTATTTTTAGTAATATTTTGACTACCGGTATGTTCTGCAGTGCGTTTTTTTTTATTTTCTGATGTATCATGTACACATTAAATTATAAACTATGCAATAGACAATTTATTACAATTTATGACTTTTTAATCCTATAATTAATGCCTCACGATTAGGTAGATATTCTCTATCTACTCATAAAGGCTTTTACCGATTACCATGTAACTTTAATATGTTTCCCGATAAAAACAGAAAGATAACATATGACCCACTGTTTGTGGTTTGTTTTGGGTTTTTTTTAGCCCCATATCTATATTTTGATTTCTACATTTTTTCTTCTAAGATTTTATCTTGATACAATAAGCAATGATTGCTTTTTTAATCTTATTTTACTGTAAATTCTAGGCAGTGCTGAACGTGGGATTCCATTATCAATATCCTTTTCTTGTGATTTTTCCGGATACAAATATGAAGTACATGTTTTACCTTTAACCTCATTTGTGAGGTGATTGATAATTTTGTTTTTTAATTTTTGTTGCTTTTACTTTATGTTTTCTAATATTTATTTCCATATTATAGGTGATTTTAACAAAAGCATCCAGCCATAATGAATTCCCCCATGTGGATTGATTTTATAGTATGAGTTGGATTGCAACTGTTTACTTTTTACATGTTATTACCTGACACCCTAAACTTTTTGCTCAAAATTGTAAGCATTCAATTGTGCAAAATGATTTGTAATGCTCAAACAAGATTTGCCTTCAATGGAAGTGCAGGGCATAAGTAAATCATTTTCCTTCTTCCACCACACTTTACAGTTTGTATACTATAATCAGGTGGTAACAATCTCAGGCAGTCCCCATACCAAGAATCATTCATCAGACTGCCACAGAAAAGTTTGATTGTCACTCAACATAACTCATTTCCACTGCTCAAGAGTCCACAGGTGGAATGATTTACACTACTTCATCCAATGATTAGCTAGGTGGTGACACAAGACTTCCATGCAGAACTTTTGTCATGGAAATTCATACTATGACGCTACTGTTTTTGTGTTGATGTTAATGGTTTGAAACTATGCAACTATTTAGTCAATAGAATGTTGCCTGGCGACTTTTATGTAATATATTGCCTTAGCACTCAAAAAACCCACTCTAAAGGTACCGTCACACATATCGAGATCGCTAGCGAGATCGCAGCTGAGTCACGGTTTCCGTGACGCAGTAGCGATTCCGTTAGCGATCTTGTTATGTGTGACACCTACCAGCGATCAGGCCCCTGCTGTGAGATCTCTAGTCGTTGCAGAGTGGTCCAGGCCATTTTCTTCAAAGGCGATGTCCTGCTGGGCAGGACACATCGCTGTGTTTGACAATGTGTGACAGGGTCACAGTGACTGCTGAGATCGTTATACAGGTCACTACTGCGACCTGTATTGTTCTTGCATCGCTAGTAAGATCTGATTGTGTGACATCTCACCTGTGACCTCCCAGCGACTTACCTGCGATCCCTATCAGGTCGCATCGTTTTTGGGATCGCTGGTAAGTCGTTGTGTGTGACTGGGCCTTAACTTTAAGGGGCCTGTCCCTTGTCTTTCCTGGTGTACAGTGATTTTTACATTAAAAAAGTGGGCATAAATGTTCAAAATAATTAAGACTTGTTTTTCTGATAGACAATTTCACTAAATTAAGCTTCTGCTGTGCAATATTCAATATTGAGGTGTTTTATTGAGATGCAATATAATGCCTTTGATGTTTTTGTTCATTATTTTATTAACAACTAGCTGTACTACCCGGCTTCGCCCGGGTTAATAACTGCTGTTAACAAAATAGAATGTATTAACAAAAATGTATTCTGCACACAAAAAGCACAAAACAAATAGATATAAATGTAATTAAAATGTCTGACTCCCCCTCTGTATATATCTCTCTGTCTCTCTCTCTATCTCTTTGTATGTCTGTCTCTGACTGTCTCTGTCTCTTTCTCCGTCTGTCTCAATCTCTTTCCCTGTCTGTCTATCTATCTCTGTCACTTTCCCTGTCTGTCTCTTTCTCTGTTTGTCTCTTTCCCTCTCTTTGCCTGTCTGTCTCTTTCCCTCTCTTTCCCTGTCTGTCTCTTTCCCTCTTTCCCTCTGTCTGTTTCCCTGTGTCAGTCTCTTTACTAGAGATGAGCGAACTGGTCCTGGTTCGGCTCGAGTTCGGTTTGTCAAACGGAGGTCTCGTTCGAGATCAGTTCGTCGAACGTTCGACGAACCGAGCTTGAACCGCATAGGAAACAATGGCAGAAAATCACAAACACAGAAAAACACCTAGAAAACATCCTCAAAGATGTCCAAAAGGTGACAAACAACTCACAACACAACACAAACACATGGGAAAGTGACAAGGACATATACTCATGCGAAAACAAAAGAGCTGGACAAGGAAAAAGAGGAGGAGACACAGATATATGAGTATATGCAAGGAAACGTCGATGCCATAACTGTGCAACTTGAGCCCTGCTCATTTTAGGCTTCCAATCTGGATAAATTGCCTGAGCTTGCCACGTACGCCTTGGGGATCTTGTCGTGTCCTGCAGCCAGCGTTCTCTCGGAACCTGTCTTCAGTGCTGCTGGGGGTCTGCTGGCAGATATGCACACGTGTCTGTCCACTGACAATGTGGACATGGCTCTCAGAGGACTTTTCTTCCCCTGGGTCATCCAGGGGAGGTGAAAAGCACGCGTATTTTTGAGAGTGCATCTTGCAAAGCATCTTTTTCTTTTTCAAAAGGGGGTCAACTGATGCCAGTCAAGTGGGGTGTGTGTGGCCCAATTAGTGGCAACGAGGGAGACTGTGGTTGGAGTACCCTCGCTGTGTTTCTAAAAGAACCAAGATGAACAAGTCATGGCTCTCAGAGGACTTTTCTTCCCCTGGCTCAGCCAGGGGAAGTGAAAGGCACGCGTATTTTTGAGAGTGCTTCATGCAAAGCATCTTTTTCTTTTTCAAAAGGGGGGTCAACTGATGCCAGTCAAGTGGGGTGTGTGTGGCCCAATTAGTGGAAACGAGGGAGACTGTGGTTGGAGTCCCCTCGCTTTTGAAAAAAGAACCAAGATGAACAAGTCATGGCTCTGAGGACTTTTCTTCCCCTGGGTCATCCAGGGGAGGTGGGTGAAAGGCATGCATATTTTTGAGAGTGCTTCATGCAAAGCATCTTTTTCATCTTGAAAATAGGGGTCAACTGATGCCAGTCAAGTGGGGTGTGTGTGGCCCAATTAGTGGAAACGAGGGAGACTGTGGTTGGAGTCCCCTCGCTTTTGAAAAAAGAACCAAGATGAACAAGTCATGGCTCTCAGAGGACTTTTCTTCCCCTGGGTCATCCAGGGGAGGTGAAAGGCACGCGTATTTCTGGGAGTGCTTCATGCAAAGCATCTTTTTCTTTTTCAAAAGGGGGGTCAACTGATGCCAGTCAAGTGGGGTGTTTGTGGCCCAATTAGTGGAAACGAGGGAGACTGTGGTTGGAGTCCCCTCACTGTGTTTTACATGATTTTCGAAGGGCATGACATGCCTAAGAGGTTGAGTTTCATCATCTGCAACTTGTTGGCAACAGAAAGGCTGCCTTTACACACTTTTGAGACCGAGGATTTTCGAGACCTTTTGCCCATTGCAGTGCCCCAAGAGCCGATGGCCAGTCGTCACTCCTTCTCCAAGAAAGGCGTGCCCGCGCTACCACAGCAGGGCGCACACAACCTCACCGATTCCTTGAGAAACTCTGTGTGTGACAGGGTGCATTTCACCACAGATACTTGGACCAGTAAGCATGGACAGGGGAGTTACATGTTGCTGACTGGGCACTGGGTAACTATGGTGAGAGATGGAGAAGGGTTTGCTGTACAAGTCTTACCATCCCTACGACTTGTGTGTCAATCCTTCCTCTGTATGTACAAGTTCCTCCACTGCTTCTGCCTCCTCAACCTCGTGTGGGTCCTCCACCTCGGCCCAAACCCTGTGTGGTCAGGCCACCCTTCCTTGTAACTGCGCCCAAGGAATCCCACACACCTCCTTACTATGCTAGCAGCACAGCTCAACAGCATGATGCGGTCGACTCTTTACTTAGAAATGTCTGGGAAATGTGAGTCACACCGCTGAGGAGTTGTGGACGGTAAGCTCTGGAGAGTGAGACCGAGTTTCATCAATGGTTGTCTCCACTCAACCAGCAGCCAGGGAAGGTCGGGTGCGAAAATGATGCAAACCAGTCTACGACTTGTCTTCAGGGCAATGTGACACACGTGCCTTGTATGGCTTACGTGTTGAACCTGGTTGTTCAGCAATTTTTGAAATACCATCCCGGCCTACATGGCCTTGTGCAGCGGGCACGCTGCTATGTGCTCACTTTCATCCTTCGCACCCAGCTGCTCAACAACTTTCATCGCTCCTAAAGTCTTAGGGTCTGGCAGTTAAACACCGGAAATGCGATGATCCGACACGCAGGAATTGGAATCTGCACATGTTGCAGCGTCTGTGGCAGCACCGCAGAGCCCTGCTGATATACGGTCTGACGTATACCCTGGGCTAACTTGATCCAGAGGTGGTGCAGATCATGCTGCTGGAGTGGTGTCAGATCAAGGACCTATGCACCCTTCTACACAGTTTACAAATGTCGACGAAGATGTTTAGCAATGGCGATGCCATTCTCAGCATGACAATTCTGGTCATCTACAAGATGGAGCACACTGTAAGCATTATTCAGAGTCAGGTGTTGGTCCAAGAGGAAGGGGAGGAAGTACAGGAGGAGTCATATGCAGAAGGGATAATAAGATCTACAAGGTCCAGACGGTGAGTGGCACCTAGGCGGCAGTCATGGTGGGGGAGAGGGATTAACAAGGGCGCATAGTATCAGCAAAAATTGTTGAGGAAGGTGCAGGAGCGCATGAAGAAATGGAGGACGAACTGGCGATGGGCATGGAAAACTCAGCAGATGAGTGAGAGCTTGCTCACATTTCGGTTGTGCGAGGTTGGTGGGAGAGGGCAGAGGAAGGAGGCATGATTCTCACCTCTCTGCCACCAACACACCAAGGACTTGGTCCTCCTGGATGCACAAGACACATGAGCGCCTTCTTGCTGCACTACCTATAACATGACCCTCGGATTGTACGAATTCGAAGTAATGCTAACTACTGGGTTGCCACACTGTTAGATCCCTGGTACAAGACAAAATTTGGCGAAATAATTCCTGCCATAGAAAGGGACGCACGTATACAGGAGTATCTGCAGAAGGTGGTACGGATTCTTAGATCTGCTTTTCCAGTAAACACCAGTGCTGCACAAAGTGAATCTCAACGCTTTGTCATGGATAGGAGGAAATGGTCCACATCTGAGGGACCGAGGGCTGGCTGCTGTGCTGAGATGGCATTGAGTACGGTGTCCCTGCAGAGTTGCACTTTTGGTCATATACCAAATGAGTTGAAAAAGGACAGATGCTGGTGGAAAGGGGAACAGTTGTGTTGGAAAGGGGAAAAAAGTTTTTGTCTGTGGGTTTGGTGGTTAAGCAAAAGTAACATTTGCTGAAGAAACACCATCTGTTACGATGGGACTGGCAGATTTGGATAAGGTGGTATATACTATGTTACCGCTATATAATGAAAATTAATAAGAAAAGAAAGAGAAAGGTATATATCCCCATCAGCAGTCAATGTCCACCGTGCTCCCAGATGGAAAAGGAGAGGTTGGCAACTGGAAGGTTAGGTGGAGGATACAGATCTGTGTGGCTATGAAACTAATAGTTGCCTGAACCGAGTTAGACGCCACTGGGATCTGGAGACTGGGAGCCCTGTTAGCGTCACAGAGTTCACACGCCCACCCAGCCCAGGAAGTCCCTGTTAACATCACAGGGGCCATTGAGTACACTGACCGTGTGCATTGGGGCCACACCTGTGGACAGCAGGCGCATCAGCAGCAGCAGGCCTGTTAATGCCACTGGGCTCCACAAGCAGGACTTGTAGGACAGGAGCTGGTCTTAACCGTTCTGCATTACCAACTGTGGTGGCGGCCTGCATCGATGCCCTATCCCTGCCTACCTCTGGCCTAAAGCCGCAATGGGTTCAACACATGGAGGTGTGCTCTTTCGGAGCATAATAGAAGACTGCGCACCTCCTTGTTGGCTCCAGCCCGTTTTATAACCTGGGTCCGCCCCAAACCAGGGTGGACCACAATGCACCTCCTGGAGACAAAAGCAGAGTGACACGTCATGAGTGGCATAACTAGCGTCCTATTTGGTACCGCAACTTCAATAATGACCTCATGGCTGCCACGACACAAACACCTCACCAGTCATCGTCTGACCATCAATAATGAGGTGACAAGTCATAGAAGCGGGCCTCTGCAAGCCATTTGGGAGTGGCCTGGCCACATCGTCAGGACACCTGATGCCCTGTGGTCTATATGGGCCCCCCACATCAGGGGCAGGGCCAAAGAGTTCATTACCGGACCTAGTCTCTGATGCAGTAAGTGCCTGAGCATGGTCAGTAGCATGTAATACAGTCTCTGAAAAAAGACTATCAGCTTTAGCATGGTGTCTAGGCACAAAACAGGACTTAGACCCGGCACGGAATGCAAGTACCTGTGCAAAGGGGCATTTCGCACTAAGTGTGGGAGCATGCGCTGTATCCCGAAATGAAGACTTAGCCTCAGGAATGGCACAGTCAGGCTGAGCATACTCACTAGGCGAAACACTGTAGTTAGGCTGCGGCTGGGGTAAATCGGCACACACATGCGCACTAGCTGCCTCTCCACACTTAGACGTGGAGGAGAAATTGCTCTTCGGGTGTGGACTTGGAGATGCTGTCTATGAACAGAAGGAAAAGCTAAAGGAAGCCTCACTTTCTATCCCTCCGAATGATCAAATGCAGCAAGGAATTCCCTGAGTTTGCTATAAAATTAGCGTAGAAAAATGTGCATGAGGGTGTCATGCAGAGGTGCTGCAAATAGATTTGCACCAGTGGGACACTAATGGAAGTCCAACAGTCACTTCTTGTATGCCACTAAATGGCAGCATTTTTTGCTATCATTATAGCTTATTAAAAACAGAGCAGGAGGGTGTTCTGCACAGGTGCTAGAAATAGCTTGGCACCAGTGGGACAATAATGAAATACAACAGCCAGTTCTTGTATGCCACTAAATGGCAGCATTTTTTGCTATCATTATAGCTTATTAGAAACAGAGCAGGAGGGTGTCCTGCACAGGTGCTAGAAATAGCTTGGCACCAGTGGGACAATTATAAAATACAACAGCCAGTTCTTGTATGCCATCAAATGGCAGAATTTTTTGCTATCATTATAGCTTATTAAAAACAGAGCAGGAGGGTGTCCTGCACATGTGCTAGAAATAGCTTGGCACCAGTGGGACAATAATGAAATACAACAGCCAGTTCTTGTATGCCACTAAATGGCAGCATTTTTGCTTTCATTATAGCTTATTAAAAACAGAGCAGGAGGGTGTCCTGCACATGTGCTAGAAATAGCTTGGCACCAGTGGGACAATAATGAAATACAACAGCCAGTACTTGTATGCCACTAAATGGCAGCATTTTTTGCTATCATTATAGCTTATTAAAAACAGAGCAGGAGGGTGTCCTGCACAGGTGCTAGAAATAGCTTGGCACCAGGGGGACAATAATGAAATACAACAGCCAGTTCTTGTATGCCATTAAATGGCAGCATTTTTTGCTATCATTATAGCTTATTAAAAACAGAGCAGGAGGGTGTCATGCAGAGGTGCTGCACATAGATTTGCACCAGTGGGGCACTAATGGAGTACAACAGCCAGTTCTTGTATGCCACTAAGTTTACTCATTTTTTGGTATTATAATGGCTTAGTAACAATGAGTTTGAGTGTGCAATGCAGGCAGAGGTGCTGCCCATAGATTTGCACCAGTGGGGCACTAATGGAGTACAACAGCCAGTTCTTGTATGCCACTAAATGGCAGCATTTTTTGCTATCATTATAGCTTATTAAAAACAGAGCAGGAGGGTGTACTGCTCAGGTGCTAGAAATAGCTTGGCACCAGTGGGACACTAATGGAAGTCCAACAGCCACGTTTAGGATGCCACTAAGTTCACTCAGTGTTTGCTAGTATAATGGCTTAGTAACAATGAGTTTGAGTGTGCAATGCAGGCAGACGTGCTGCAAATATCTTTGCACTAGTGGGACAATACATAAGTCCAACAGCCACGTTTAGGATGCCACTAAGTTCACTCAGTGTTTGCTTGTATAATGGCTTAGTAACAATGAGTTTGAGTGTGCAATGCAGGCAGACGTGCTGCAAATATCTTTGCACTAGTGGGACAATACAGAAGTCCAACAGCCACTTTTAGGATTCCACTAAGTTCACTCAGTGTTTGCTAGTATAATGGCTTAGTAACAATGAGTTTGAGTGTGCAATGCAGGCAGACGTGCTGCAAATATCTTTGCACTAGTGGGACAATACAGAAGTCCAACAGCCACGTTTAGGATGCCACTAAGTTCACTCAGTGTTTGCTAGTATAATGGCTTAGTAACAATGAGTTTGAGTGTGCAATGCAGGCAGACGTGCTGCAAATATCTTTGCACTAGTGGGACAATACAGAAGTCCAACAGCCACTTTTAGGATGCCACTAAGTTCACTCAGTGTTTGCTAGTATAATGGCTTAGTAACAATGAGTTTGAGTGTGCAATGCAGGCAGACGTGCTGCAAATATCTTTGCACTAGTGGGACAATACAGAAGTCCAACAGCCACGTTTAGGATGCCACTAAGTTCACTCAGTGTTTGCTAGTATAATGGCTTAGTAACAATGAGTTTGAGTGTGCAAAGGGCAGGAGGGTACAGTGGCATGGTTGTGGGTCTCTAAGTAGAGGAAAGGAAGCCTGCCTTCCTATACCTCCTAATGGGGAAATGCAGCGAGGAAATCCCTGACCTTAGCTACACAGACGCTGTCATCTTGTGTAGCTGTTAAACTCTGTTTTCACGGACCTGTCACCTATGGCTCTGACCCTGCCGGTATTAGCCCTTAAAAGGACTGATAGAAAGTGCTATCCCTATTCTGTACAGCGCTGTGTATACAGCGTACACAGCAGTATCGGAGATAGGCACTGCGCCAGCGGTGACTGACACCAAGGACGCAAAAGGCAGATAATGGCGTGCTGGAGGAAAATGTCCGTTTTTATAATGCAGGGACATGTGACATGGACATCCTATCACACATGCCGTTGCTTCTCTGGCTAAAAGTCCACTTAGCTGTGTGTGTGTCTGGGATGGCTGACATGCTGGCCCGCCCCACTACACGCATGCGCTTAGGGAAGGAAGACAAGGAAAAAAAAAAATGGCGATCGCCATTATCCATACAGCAGTGATATGAATGCGCTGTTCCTGCACACTATACTATACTATAGACTTACACTATTACAGCGGAAAGCCAGCTAGTAATTAGCTTGTCTTTTTGCTGCTAGAACCGTTCTCGAACGTATCTAGAACTATCAAGCTTTAGCAAAAAGCTCGAGTTCTAGTTCGATCTAGAACAGCCCCCAAAATCACTCGAGCCACGAACTGGAGAACCTCGAACCGCGATCCGCGCTCAACTCTTCTCTTTACCTGTCTTTGTCTGTCTCTTAACCTGTCTCTCTCTTTCCTTCTCTTTCCCTGTCAGTCTGTCTCTTTAATAACTGCTGTTAACAAAATAGAATGTAATAACATTCCCAGGATAGAATGTATAAATAGAATATATTAACACCCAGGATAGTAACTGTCTCTCTGTTTCTTTCCTATTCTCTGTCTGTCTCCCCCTCTGTATATATCTCTCTGTCTCTGTCTCTATCTTTGTCTGTCTGTCTCTTTCCCTGTCTGTCTCTGACTGTCTCTGTCTCTTTCTCCGTCTGTCTCAATCTCTTTCCCTGTCTGTCTATCTATCTCTTTCCCTGTCTGTCTATCTATCTCTGTCACTTTCCCTTTCTGTCTCTTTCCATGTCTGTCTCTTTCCCTCTCTTTCCCTGTCTGTCTCTTTCCCTCTCTTTCCCTCTGTCTCTTTCCCTGTGTCTGTCTCTTTGTCTCTTCTTTACCTGTCTTTGTCTGTCTCTTAATCTGTCTCTCTCTTTCCCTGTCAGTCTGTCTCTATAGTAACTGCTATTAACAAAATAGAATGTATTAACATTCCCGGGATAGAATGTATATATCGAATATATTAACGCCCGGGATAGTAACTGTCTCTCTGTTTCTCTCCCATTCTCTGTCTGTCTCCCCCTCTGTATATATCTCTCTGTCTCTGGCTCTATCTTTGTCTGTCTGTCTCTTTCCCTGTCTGTCTCTGACTGTCTCTGTCTCTTTCTCCGTCTGTCTCAATCTCTTTCCCTGTCTGTCTATCTATCTCTTTCCCTGTCTGTCTATCTATCTCTGTCACTTTCCCTTTCTGTCTCTTTCCATGTCTGTCTCTTTCCCTCTCTTTCCCTGTCTGTCTCTTTCCCTCTCTTTTCCTCTGTCTCTTTCCCTGTGTCTGTCTCTTTGTCTCTTCTTAACCTCTCTTTGTCTGTCTCTTAATCTGTCTCTCTCTTTCCCTCTCTTTCCCTGTCAGTCTGTCTCTATAGTAACTGCTATTAACAAAATAGAATGTATTAACATTCCCGGGATAGAATGTATATATCGAATATATTAACGCCCGGGATAGTAACTGTCTCTCTGTTTCTCTCCCATTCTCTGTCTGTCTCCCCCTCTGTATATATCTCTCTGTCTCTCTCTCTCTCTATCTCTTTGTCTGTCTGTCTCTTTCCCTGTCTGTCTCTGACTGTCTCTGTCTCTTTCTCCGTCTGTCTCAATCTCTTTCCCTGTCTGTCTGTCTATATCTTTCCTTGTCTGTCTGTCACTTTGCCTGTCTGTCTCTTTCCCTCTCTTTCTCTGTCTGTCTCTTTCCCTCTCTTTCCATTTCTGTCTGTTTCCCTGTGTCTGTCTGTCTCTTTCTCTGTGTCTGTCTCTTTACCTGTCTGTGTCTGTGTCTTAACCTGTCTTTCTCTTTCCCTGTCTGTCTCTTTCCCTGTCAGTCTGTCTCTTTGTCTGTGTCTGTCTCTTTGTGTCTGTCTCTTACCCTGTCTATGTCTGTTTCTTAGCCTGTCTGTGTCTGCCTCTTTCCCTGTCTATGTCTGTCTCTTTCCATGGCTGCATTGTGACATGCTAACATTCCATATAAGGGCGTGGCTGCGCATTCTTCTGAAGTTCTGGCTGCACTGTGGCTCCCAGCTCCATTCGCTTTAATGGAGGCAGGTTTTTGGTGAATAACTGTAAAGCGCGGGGTTAAAATTTCCCCTCAAAACATAGCCTATGACGCTCTCGGGGTCCAGAAGTGTGAGTGTGCAAAATTTTGTGGCTGTAGCTGCGACGGTGCGGATGCCAATCCCGGACATACACACACATACATACACACACACATACACACATTCAGCTTTACATATTAGATATGACAAATATATACATTTTATGGGGTTGTCCTCTTATAACTTTGATTATTCCTTTAGTGTAAAGATGAATAAAACAATAAACTGTGCTTTTATTTATCCTCTCTTGGTCCAGCACTTCCTCTCCACTGCTGCTCTTATCTTTGATGATTGGATGCTTTCTTATGTGACATCAAGTTTAATGTTACAAAATGATATTTAATAAAGTGCGGTATTGATCCATATTTTGGCCAAAATAAGTAAGCTCATAACCCAACGTCAAGAGTAGAGATGAGCCACCCCCCTAGTGTTCGAGTTCGGTTCGTCGAACGGGAGGTGTGTTCGAACATCTTCGAACCTTATTGAAAACAATGGCAGGCAAACACAAACACATACAAACACATAGAAAACACAAAAAAAGGTTCAGCTTACCAGCGTAGAAGTCACAGGACAAATCAGGAGGTGCAAGGATCGATCCAGATGAGCCAATTCTGGTATGAAGTATGTATACACAGAGTAAACTTCTTCTACGTGTCCAAAAGTGAAACTACTCAGAAGTCCTTATAGGGCAAGGACATGTAACATACACAGTCAATGACACATGCCCTTGCTTGTGTACAAAAAATGCACTTTGCTGTGTGTGTGTGATTGGCTGACAACCTGCACCGCCACATTGTCCGCGCGGTTAGATAAAAAAAATGGAGATTGCCATTATTTCAGGAACCCCCGCCCCCCCCCCTTCCCCGCACACTATACACTGAGTTTGGATATTATTATTAACATTGCGCACATTGCGTAGTGTCCATGTGTATAATTCTGCAGCAATTTGGCAGCACATGTCAATGTATTGTGACTGCAGAATTGATGCAGAATGTATCCGCGCTGGATGCTTGCTCTGCCATTCAGCTTGGCTCCATGTCCGCTGACAGCAGAAGGTACTTTCACACTTGCGTTGAATAACATCCGTCACAATGCGTTGTGTGACGCATGTGACGGATGCGTTTTAAATAGTGTGATATAAAGGCAACGAATTCCTGTGAAATAACGCGTTTCCTTAAGCTGAGAGAGAGCGAGCCCCCATCATCACCGCAGAACCGGCACTACCACCCCATCATCATCACTGCACACATGCAGACACTACAGCCCCCATTATCATTACCGCACATATGCAGGCACTACCGCCCCCATCATCATCACCGCACACACGCAGGCACTAACGCCCCATCATCATCACCGCACACACGCAGGCACTACCGCCCCCATCATCATCACCGCACACACGCAAGCACTACCGCCCCCATTATTCTCACCGCACACACGCAGGTCAAATAGAAAATGCACTTGCAGGATGCAGTCGCCCCCTTATGATAAAGGTGGGGGCACATAGATGCAGAATACTGATGAGACATCCACTCACAGCCTACCATATCATGGAGGAGGTGATTGCTGGTATTAAACATGCACACAGATGGGGTTTGCATAGGGCATTAGTCACACAGATACCTGTGATGCAAAGTGTCTGGCTTACAGCCTATTGATGGCGCCCATACTATTAGATCAGGCAGCCAGCCAGCACTATATAAATGCATCCCACAGTACATACACCCCAAGGGCTGTGTTTGATGAGGTTTGTTTTACTTCTTTTGAATCAAGTTTAACGTGGTGCAGCCAATCACCAAAATCAGTGTTTTGAGCAGCCTACATAAACATAACATCATCAGTGCAGACAATCAATAAAGACCAGGGCAGAGGCCAAAAGGCATTTCTGGACAAAGGCAGGGTGAGAAAAAGCTCAGTTTGATTTTGTATGTGTCAATAATGCTATAGAGTATTAAACATTTTAACAGGGTAGCCCCTTTAAGTATATATTAAAAATATTCTATCCACTAATTTCATAACAATAACTACAATGTATGTAATATTGAAACTGTTTGTGTTTCATTTTCTAACACTTTTTCTTTACTTGGAAGATATGAAGTCACCAGCTATTTTGAAAAAATGGAATGCTCTGAGAGTTGTAGTCTTTCAAACAGAGCTGTGAAAGTCTATACCTGTATTGGAACACTACAGCTCCTAGAACTTCCAAGTCTCTCAGATCTTCAGCTCCTACAACTTCTAAACACATGAAATTTACAATTCTTAAAATATGTGAGCCTCTGAAATGTACAGATAACAGATATTTTAAGCCTTCAAGCTTTGAAATGAATGCATTTTAACATATCGAATGATAATAATGTTTCTCAATTCTTCAAAGGATTTTCAAGTTTTCTTATCCTACAATTTGTATTTGAGATTAGTGAAGTGAACAGTAAAATATTGTATTAAAGAATATTAATAGGTTGTCCTTTGTGCTAAAATATTCACATGTATTGGCATTATTAAAAAGGATTTTGATAGAATTTTACTCTATAAATTTGAGATTTAGTAGTTCACTGCATTGCTAAACATGACAGGAAAAGGTATTTATTATTGTTGCCCCTAGGATAAAAACAGGTTTAATTGTTGTTCCATATATGTTTTTTCCATGACTATTGGGTCAATAATGGA
This sequence comes from Anomaloglossus baeobatrachus, assembly GCF_048569485.1. Taxonomy (NCBI): domain Eukaryota; kingdom Metazoa; phylum Chordata; class Amphibia; order Anura; family Aromobatidae; genus Anomaloglossus; species Anomaloglossus baeobatrachus. The sequence continues at coordinate 532,063,558 of NC_134354.1, forward strand.
TGTGTGGCAGATTGATATAGGGAGATTGAATTTGAGTCAAATTTTCTGGTTTCACATGAATTTTAATATTTTGAGATTCAATTTCTGGTTCACAACACTAAAAAACACCATTTCCCACACTGGTAAAGCACCAGAATGCAGGCTAATGTCATTTTATGTTGGTGTATGGGCCTCTCTACAGAGGTGGACATACCATTGGTACAAGCTGTGCAGCTGCACAGGGGATCAAGAGGTAAGGGGGCCAATTTCCACCTATAAAACAGGTAGAATAGTGCATTATAATAGTTATTGGACTGGAAAACGCTCATATACTTTTCTTGAAAAGGGACCTTCTTTGGTCTGTTTCCACCATTTCCTCTCCATAATGACCTGCAGCTATGACATCTTAAAGTTTGTAATATTTTGAATATAGGGATCAGTACCTGGGCCATTAGAGATTATTTTATTTAAGTGGAGCACAATTTGTACAGCAGAATTGTTTTCCATCTCCAAAGCCATTAGGTACGTTTTTTTTCTGTTCTGTAGCATGTAAGCTTTTATTGTTAGCAGGTTCCTCTCTTTCTCTGTCCTATAGAGTTTAAGTTATTATGGTCAGCAGTCTCCTCTCATTCATTCTCCTGTAGAATGTAAGCTCTTTTGGTGAACGGTAGACATGAGCAGATCGATTTGCAGAAGTTCAAGTTTTCTGAAACTTGCAGTTTCTTGCAAATTCTAACATTTTGAGATTAAATTTGTGGTTCACAAAAAAAACTAGCCAGAAACCATTTTCCACACTACTGAGCATCAAATAGAAGGTAAATATTATTTTGCATTGCCGGGTGGGATTCCCCATAATGCACTGTAGTTATGACATGTTACGGATTATCATACCTTGTACATTGGTCAGTACCTGGGTCATCATTTTTCATCTCAAGAGTCACTGATGTAAGTCTCTCTCCAATGTAGAGTGTACTCTCTTGTGCTCAGTGGGGTCATTTGTTTATTGATTGTAATATATATGCTATTAGGCTCAGCAGGGTCTTCTCTTTTTCTCTCTCACATGTTAAGTGTAAGGTTTTATGGTTAGTGGGGTTCTCTTTATCTCACCTGTAAAGCTCTTATGGTCAGCAATGATCTCTATCTTGTCTTCCCACATGTATTTTATGAGCGATTTCAAACTTTCTATATTGAAATATACACTATTTTTTTTCGCCACAAATCTAATTTTTAGGAAAAATTTGGCAGTCAGAAAATTTGGGTTTCAAAAGGTTTGCTCATTCCTAGTCAGTGGGATCCTGTCTCTCTTGGTAAGTGTTAGCTCTTATGGTCAGCTTGATCCTCTCTTTATTTTTCTCATACAAAGGGTAAGCTCTTATGGTCAGCAAGGTTCTCTATCTCTAGTCTACCCCACATGTATCTCCCGTGCAATTACAAGCTCTTAAGTGTTGAAATGCACACTAATTTATTCAATGGAAATCAAATTTTAAGGGAACATTCAGAGAAGTCAGTGAATTTGATTTCAAAAGATCCACTCCTCTCTAGTCAATAGCCTATCAGTTTACTTACAATGTAGTTTATTTTGAAAAATTAGACCTTTACAGTTTATCAATAACTATTCTAATAGTAAAAATAATGAACCCAAACTGAATTGGTCACCATTCTCTAAAAGCCCAATGAGTGTGGTCCACTGCATCATTTCTTCATATATAAATACTTGAATAAAATTATCCCTATGGCTTTTTTCACAGTATTCACTGTCTGAATACAGACCATTAGGTCTTGACCTGCAAATTACAGTACAATATAGTAAATTACAATGAATATTGTTTAGAAATGACACCCAAATTAAAAGGAATTTTCCATGTGGTAAAAAAATATGTCATATTCTAAGATCTACAGCATTCTTATTCAATTGATGAAATGCCACTGATTGCCTATTTTCATGTCATCAACACTAGATTGCTGGGGGCCTGACATCCGGCACACCCGTTGATCGGCTATGGTGAGGGCCTGACATCCAGCACCCCCATTGATGACCTATTTTCAGTGCTGGTGGCAGATAAATGTTATTAGTTGAGGAGCTAAACAGCACATCTCTGTCAATTGCATAGCATCCCCTGCTTTGTATTAAAGAGGTTTTCCCATGAAAAAAAGTTAATTTTATTCAATAGATTTTGGACTGATAATTTTCACAATCAGATGTATTTAAAAAATTGTTCCTGTGCTGAGATTAGTTTATAAATATGTCCTTTCTATGTACTCTTTAACCCCTTTACCCCCGGGCATTTTTCCGTTTTTTTTTTCCACTCGTTCTTCCGAGAGCCGTAACTTTTTTATTTTTCCGTCAATCTTGCCATATGAGGGCTTGTTTTTTGCAGGACGAGTTGTAATTTTAAAAGAAACCATAAATTTCAATATGTACTGTACTACAAAACAGGAAAAAAAATTCAAGTGTGGAAAAACTGCAAAAAAAGTGCGATTGCACAATAGTTTTTGTGATATTTTATTCACCATGTTCACTATATGATAAAACTGATATGTTGATGTGATGCCTCATGTCTATATGAGTTTGTAATTAAGAAATACCATTTGGAACACCATGCTAAGTCTGAACTGGGTGCAAAAACCCTAAAAACCTTCACTATATAAAGAGAAGGGCTGCAGCGACAGTGCAAGGGGAATAAATGTAAAGCAGAAACTGCTATGTGAATACTGACATGAAAAATACAATAGCTATATGTAAAAATGAACATATGACAATGGTATCTGCATAACTGCTATGAACTTAGAATAAAGAGAAATTTAGCTATTGAATTGATCAATACAACAGAGCCCCAACACCTTGTCATAGTATTCTCTTACATTGGGGTCCCTAGCTAATGTGTGACCTCTCTTGCAGTTAAAAAAAACTACTGTGTATGGGAAGCTTAGACCCAGGCTATATATGTATAATGTGGACTGGCAATAGGTGTGGGTAGGGTTGGGTTCACAAACAAAAAACTACAAACCAATTAAGAAATAACATTTGATATGTTGGTGTGATGCCTCATGTCTCTATGAGTTTGTAATTAAGAAATAACATTTGAAACACCATGCTAAGTCTGAATTGGGTGCAAAAACCCTAAAAAAAACGTCACTATTTAGAGAGAGGGGCTAAACACCAGCGACAGTGCAAGGGGAATAAATGTAAAACAGAAACTGCTATGTGAATACTGACATGAAAAATACAATAGCTATATGAAAAAATTAAAATATGACAATGGTATCTGCATAACTGCATAGCTAATGTGTGTCCTCTCTTGCAGTTAATTTTATATATATATATATATATATATATATATATATATATATATACTATACATAATACATAATTATACATATATGTATGAGTTTGTAGACACCAAACAGGTATAGGTTTACTTTTATCTAAGGGGTTAAAAAAAATTCAGAGGTTTGTCCAAAAAAAGGCCATTTTCCAAAACCCGTAGCGTTCTCAGTTTTCGGGATCTATGGCTTAGTGATGGCTTATTGTTTGCATCTTGAGCTGACATTTTTAACTGTACCATTTTTGCGCAGATGCTACATTTTGATCACCTGTTATTGCATTTGGCGACCAAAAAACGTAATTTTTGCGTTTGGAATTTTTTTGTCACTACGCCATTTACCAATCAGATTGATGGATTTTATATTTTGATAGATCGGGTATTTCTGAGCTTAGCGATACCAAATATGTGTATATTTTTTATTTTTTTAACCCTTTAGTTTTCAATGGGCCGAATGGGGAGTGATTTGAACTTTTAGGGTTTTTTTAATTTTTTAAAACTTTTTTAACTTTTTTTTATTTTCCTAGCTCCCTTAGGGGATTATAACAATCAGCAGTGTGATCGCGCTTCCATTTCTCCAGATCACAGCTACACAGCTGAGATCTGGAGAAAAGCTGCTTTACTCTCACACACGGCAGTCTGCCGGCAGTGAGAGAAAGGGACTCATGATAGCTACAGGAGTCATCACATGACCCTGTGCTACCATGGCAACCACCGGAAGGCACGAGATCACGTCACGTGACTTCCGATGAGGCTGGGCAAGTTATTCTTATGGCGGCAAGTTGTACATCTTGCTGTCAGATTTTGACAACGAGATGTGAGGAGTTAATAGGCACGGATGGAACGTGATTCCACTCACTCCTGGCAGGCACAGGTCAGCTGTTGAAATCAGCTGATATGTACGCGGATCGCCATGGACTTCCCATGGCGGCGTCAGGGATTAATCTCACATGATCCATGAATTACCCAGCACGTCATGTGTCGTGAAGAGGTTAATGGCTGTTTCTGACTTACAAGGACATGGTCTGATCATACCACAGCTCCTGTTTTTTATTAAACACATTCAATTGTGGAACATATTATTATTCCAAGATCTATTGGCTAAAATGAGCTTTAAAATTAACTTTGTGGGAAAACCCCTTTAAGATCTGCCCCAGTCTCCAGCAGTGACCACTATACTGTTGATGGAGCTGTGTTTTTCAACTGTAATTTAAAACCTAAAACCTATTGGCACCAAATCTTGCCACTTCAGAAATTAGAAAAGAGGAAAATAATAGTATTAATGTAAATTGTATTTTTACTTACATATATATACATATATATATATATATATATATATATATATATATATATATATATATATACAGTCATATGAAAACATTTGGGCACCCCTATTAATGTTAACCTTTTTTCTTTATAACAATTTGTGTTTTTGCAACAGCTATTTCAGTTTCATATATCTAATAACTGATGGACTGAATAATATTTCTGGATTGAAATGAGGTTTATTGTACTAACAGAAAATGTGCAATCCGCATTTAAACAAAATTTGACCGGTGCAAAAGTATGGGCACCCTTATCAATTTCTTGATTTGAACACTCCTAACTACTTTTTACTGACTTACTAAAGCACTAAATCGGTTTTGTAACCTCATTGAGCTTTGAACTTCATAGGCAGGTGTATCCAATCATGAGAAAAGGTATTTAAGGTGGCCACTTGCAAGTTGTTCTCCTATTTGAATCTCCTATGAAGAGTGGCATCATGGGCTCCTCAAAACAACTCTCAAATTATCTGAAAACAAAGATTATTCAACATAGTTGTTCAGGGGAAGGATACAAAAAATTGTCTCTGAGATTTAAACTGTCAGTTTCCACTGTGAGGAACATAGTAAGGAAATGGAAGAACACAGGTACAGTTCTTGTTAAGCCAGAATTGGCAGGCCAAGAAAAATATCAGAAAGGCAGAGAAGAAGAATGGTGAGAACAGTCAAGGACAATCCACAGACCACCTCCAAAGACCTGCAACTTCATCTTGCTGCAGATGGTGTCACTGTGCATCGGTCAACAATACAGCGCACGTTGCACAAGGAGAAGCTGTATGGGAGAGTGATGCGAAAGAAGCCGTTTCTGCAAGCATGCCACAAACAGAGTCGCCTGAGGTATGCAAAAGCACATTTCAACAAGCCAGTTACATTTTGGAAGAAGGTCCTGTGGACTGATGAAACAAAGATTGACTTGTTTGGTCATACAAAAAGGCGTTATGTATGGAGGCAAAACAACACAGCATTCCAAGACAAGCACTTGCTACCCACAGTAAAATTTGGTGGAGGTTCCATCCTGCTTTGGGGCTGTGTGGCCAGAAGCGACTAGAGGCTGTTATTTTTTCAAAAGGAGGAGCTACAAAATATTAATGTCACTTTTATGTTGAGGTGCCCATACTTTTGCACCGGTCAAATTTTGTTTAAATGCGGATTGCACATTTTCTGTTAGTACAATAAACCTCATTTCAATCCAGAAATATTACTCAGTCCATCGGTTATTAGATATATGAAACTGAAATAGCTGTTGCAAAAACCCAAATTGTTATAAAGAAAAAAGTTTAACATTAATAGGGGTGCCCAAACTTTTTCATATGACTGTATATATATATATATATATATATATATATATATATATATACAATATATATATATATATATATATATATATATATATATATATATATATATATATATATACATATATATATATATTTTTTTTTAATATATATATATATATATATATATATGTCATTGTGTATATAAAAGTTTAAGTAACACTCTATATATCTGTAGTGTTTTACAGGTAACATTGCAATTGCAGTTGACATTGAGTGACAAGCGAGTAGATTTTACGATAAATACATAAACAAGATGTCTTATGTGCAAAGCTGCTCAGTAGATAAAAGTGATCTATTTTCATCACATTTATGCTTCTTACCAACATACACTTGTCTTTCTTTTCAACAAATGTCTTTTCCGTTCTGCTGGCAGTTATTAATCATGACAGGACTCAGGTAACACGAATACAAATACAAACATAAAACTTGAAGTGACTTATATTGAAGAATGCATCAGCCTCTCACCATAGAGTTTTGTAATTTAAATGAAAGTGAAAGTGTAGATATTGCATTGAAATTTAGTAGAGCCATAATTTGCCAATTAAAGCAAACCTGTCACCAAATTTTACAATACAAACTCGATATGTTATGAAATAGATATCTTAGACATGTTAAGGCTGGTGTAGTTAGTTTCTTAAAATTCATGTCAAAATGGTTGCATAATACTTTTTAAAGTTTTAACTTTCAGATATGAAAATAAGCAGGAAGAGATATTTTTGTCACCTTTTAAATTGATCCTTGACAACCAGTGGGCTTAAAAAAGACAATATAGCTTGGTATAATAAGCATACCAATGTATTATGCAAGCATTTAAAATATTACATTGCTTAAAGGGTTGTCCCACCAACAAAGTATGTTTAATTAAGAGATCTTGGAAGGAGAGCGTATATATATATATATATATATATATATATATATATATATATATATATATATATATATATATGTATAAAAGCAGAAGAATCAACTGTGAATAAATGCTGTCCTGTCTATGCACTCTTTTGCTTCTTCCTCTGCCCAGGAGATGTGATATGTTCATACCATGTCCTTGTATGGTCAGACACAGTCATTACACAGTACATAGTAGGGGCTCATTTATAGGATTATATCAGCATAGGAACTTTTTTAACACAGCCGATTGTGGAAATTATTTTTTTATTCTAACATCTATTGACTAAAACATACTTTGCGCATGTGAAAACACCTTTAAGTTCTTTAGTTTTTTTAAGAAAAGAGTTCACAGTAAAAAATAAATCCTTCTTTTTTTCTCCATAAAAATATTTTTATATATAATATATATATGTATATATATATATATATATATATATATAAATATGGTATTAGTGCAATTGATAACACATGAGTAATGAACTTAAAATGGGAATCACAATCTAAGCTTAGTAAAAACAACTATTGTGACTGAACCCCAACACTCTCACAGGGATGGACAAATCAGAGGAGATGTAAAACCAGAAATCCACAGGTCCTGAACAGGCTAATACTTGCCCTAGACCTGACCCTGATTTGCCCCTTACTGACTGCAGAGGTTAGCACCCTAAGAGCAAGTAATGATGCCCCCACTCGTTGACGGCTGACCATGTGCATTCTTAACTAAGCTATAAACCAAGTGTAACACAAAAAACAATAAACATAAATTAAGTTTACACAGGCATAGGGTGACAGATAGGGCTAGGAATATGCAAACACAGTTATAAAGGAATGATGGAATACAAGAAACCAAAAAGAATAACAGAAAAAGTGGAAAACCTCCCAAACCTAAATGAAACAAAATTGGAGACAACTGTTAAGGGATTCACACAAACTGCAGGGAATAGCAAAGGTTATGTTTCATAAAGAAAACCTTAACTGAACATCTGGGAAAGAAAGAAAAACACGAGATTCTTCAGTAGTTGGACCAACAGAAAACAGGCTATGGTCCAACCAAAAGGAAAACCAACCAATAACCAGAGATTACTTGCTTGAACCCAGGAGTGGAGCTATGAAAGTACACACCTTTCTATGAGGGACCACTGTAAAATCAGAAATTCCCAAATAACACTGATTGAACTCTCTTATCAGGCAATCAGCATGAAAGTCCTCCAAATTGACCCCCAGGAATTATCCTGAGGTCCGTAACCTCTCCTCTTACCTACATACTGTTGATGGCTCCTTACCCGTCTTGATGCCTGAACTTGCTCCACTTCATACTCTTGATCTCCCTCCAGATCCACCTTAATAATGTCATGAGGACCAGGTGTCCCCAAAAATCTCTTCAGAAGGGAAGAATGGAATGAGTTGTTGATTTTGCAAGCAATGGGAAGTTGAAGCTTAACCATTATTGAATTCAAAACTTCAGAAATCCTGTAACGACCTACAAAATTGGAGCAAATTTCCTAGAAGCCGGTTTACATCATAGTTTTTTATGAGACAACCACACAAACTCCCCTACCGTAAAGACAGGGGCCATTCTGCATCTGTGGTTTCATCTTTTTTTGTACTGATCACTAGCAACCAAAAGACCACTTTCAAACTCCTTCCAGACTTTTATCACTTAGGAAGAAAATTTCTCCTCTTTGGGCACAGCAACCCAGAAAAATGTATGATTCACTGGATGAAAAGCCCAACAACAAAAATTTTTTTTGGTTCTGGTCACTGTGGAAGTATGATTATTTATAGCAAATTATATAGTTACATAGTTACATAGTTATTTAGGTTGAAAAAAGACCTAGGTCCATCTAGTTCAACCTTCCTCCACCAAGTCATTTATAACCAACAATGTTGTGTGTACTGAGTAAATCATCCAGCCCTTTTTTTAAAAGCTGTTACAGCATCTGCCATTACTACCTCTTGTGGTAGGGCATTCCACAGTCTGACTGCTCTAACTGTAAAGAACCCTTTCCTATTTAGCTGCCGGAATTGCTTTTCTTCCACTCGCAGTGTATGCCCCCTGGTCCTTAGTATTGTCTTTGGAAGAAATCAGTCATGTGCCAGTCCTTTATATTGACCACACATGTATTTATACAAATAAATGAGTATTATAATACAAATTATACAAATTCAGGAAGGAACAAAAACGTCACCCAGTCTTTCCGATTATATGAAAAAAACACCTCAAATATTGACAACTTGATACCCAATCTAGAGCAAAAACTATGTAAAAAGCTAGCCAAGAACTGAACCCCTCTAAGAAATAGTATTTTTGGGAACACCATGTAATCTAACAGTAGGAGAAATTAACAATGTAGCTAAACTCTTAGCAGTAGGCAACTTAGGAAATTGGACCAAATGAATCATCTTGCTGAAACGGTCCACCACCACCCACACAATGGTATTACCACCAGAACTAGCTAAATCAGTAACAAAATCCAATCCATGACAAATAGGTCCAAACCTGTGACTGAATCTCATTAGCAAGGAGATAACCCACCGCAGTCTAACAAAAAACTTTATCTCTGCCACAGACTTTGCATTTCTGAACATACTCATCCATGTCCTTTTGAGCATTCTGTCCCCACAAGAACCTGCAAAGAGATCTCCAAGTAGCAAAAGAACCTGGATGCCCATGCCCAGCTAAAATAGATTGAAGAAGATCACCTAAAGGTGGGGAAAGATCCATTTTGTTTTTACAGACAAATCCTAAATAGGCTGTCTGATATCAATCCTCAGAGCACCAACCAACATCCCCTCATTAAGAATTTTAATAGGATTTTCATCCCTCAAGCCTTGAACAAAACTGAGACACTGAGACACAGCTTTACTATTCCTAGATCTTGGGGAGATAGTTTACTGAGAAATCAACCCAAGCAAAGAAAAGAGCCCTCTGGGCTTGTCTGGTGTTTACACACTTAGAAGCATCAATATAAAGTAGATTTTAATGATTGGTAAAGACTATTACCTTATGCCTAGCCCCTCCAACTAGTGTCTCCATTCCTCAAAGGCTCTCTTGACACCCAAAAGCTCACGGTCACCAATATCATAGTTAGAGTTGGCTTGAGAGAACGTCTGAGAATAAAAATCACATGGATGAAGGTAACTTTTCTTTTTCTATGAAAGAACAGCCCCCATCCCTACCGCAGAAGCATCTACTTTGACCACAAAAGTCAGCTTAATATCTGGTTGACTAAGAACAGGACCTTGAGAAAAGGCTGTCTTAAGAGCAGAAAGAGCATTTTTTGCCTCAGCTGACTATAAAGAAAAGTCAGCCCACTTTTTGGTCATGCCAGTTAAGGATTTAGCTATGACTGAAAAATGTGTAATGAATGTCCCGTAAAAATTTGCGAAACCTAAAAATCTCTGCAAAACAGTATATGCTGCTTGGCCAGACTCTTCTAAATATAGTCTTTCAAGGCCTCTTGCTCAGGAAGAGAGAGATGAAATAAACAAGGCTTGGGAATTTTTCTCCTGGTAAGATTGCAATAACATAATTACATGTCCTATGTGCTGGGAGAATTTCACACTAAAGGCTGCTTTACACGCTGCGACATCGCTCAAGCGATCTCGTTGGGGTCCCGGAATTTGTGACGCACATCCGGTCGCTTTAGCGATGCTGTTGCATGTGACACCTATGATCGATTTTGCATCGTCGCAAAAACGTGCAAAATCGCTCATCGTTGACATGGGGGTCAATTCTCGAATATCGTTGCTGCTGCAGTAACGATGTAGTTCGTCGTTCTTGTGGCAGCATACATCGCTATGTGTGACACCGCAGGAATGAGGAACCTCTCCTTACCTGCATCCCACCCGCAATGCGGAAGGAAGGAGGTAGGCGGGATGTTATGTCCTGCTCATCTCCGCCCCTCCACTTCTATTGGGCGGCAGTTCAGTGATGCTGCTGTGACGTCGCTGTGACGCTAAACGAACCGCCCCCTTAGAAAGGAGGCAGTTCGCCGATCACAGCAACGTCGCAGGGCAGGTAAGTAGTGTGACGGGTCCGCGCGATGTTGTGCGCCACGGGCAGTAATTTGCCCGTGTCGCACAACCAATGGGGGCGGATACCCATGCTAGCGATATCGGTCACAATATCGCAGCGTGTAAAGCGGCCTTAAGACTCAAAAAATACGTCATTAAAAGCTGAATGAAATCTGGAAGGTGTGATCTTACAGAAGCTAAGGGTCTTGATAAATAACTAGAAAAACAATAGTCATACCAAGACTTAACCTCCTAAATCTCCCAACTCATTGCAGGATTGTGGTTAACTAGTAGAGTTGAGCGCGGTTCGAGGTTCTCCAGTTCTAGGCTCGAATGATTTTGGGGGCTGTTCGAGATCGAACTAGAACTCGAGCTTTTTGCAAAAGCTCGATAGTTCTAGATACGTTCGAGAACAGTTCTAGCAGCAAAAAGCAGGGCTTTTTACAGCTACAGTGTGCAGGAGCCATCGCTGGCAGTATGCCAGAAGCTGGTAACCAAGATAAACATCGGGTATCCAACCAAAGCGCTTTGGTTAGTAACCCGATGTTTACCCTAGTTACGTGCAGGAAGCCCACACTTCCCCGCTCAACTCACTCCGCCCCCTCCTGCCCGCGGCATGTACACACGTACACACACACACACACACACACACACACACACACAGACGGTCCCGCTCGGCTTACCTGCGGTCGGCCCGGGGGCAGCAGTCCTTGGCACTGGAAACTGTGCCTGCCGGCCCTTTAAGGCCACTGTGTTCTCCTGCACTGAGCATCATATGTGGGTGGAGCTACCGCCCGGCGTCCTGCTCGGTCGCACAGATGAAGGAGTCACAGTGCCAGCCAGCGACCCCCAGCACATCGCTTCCCTCCGGCGCTGTGTGGGCCCCATCTGCACCGTGACCTGATCAGTATGTGGGACATCACTCCCTCCCCGCCCCTCCCTGTCCCCCCGTGCGTGTGTGGGCCCCGCAGAGCCGTGTGTGTGACCCCCGGAGCCGCGTGTGTGGGCCCCGCAGAGCAAGGTGTGTGTTTGTATGTATGCATGTCTGTATGTATGTATATATGCAGCAGAGCAGTATGCGTGTCCATATGTATGTATATATGCAGCAGAGCAGTATGCGTGTCTATATGTATGTATGTATGCAGCAGAGCAGTATGCGTGTCTGTATGTATGTATGTATATATGCAGCTGAGCAATATGTGTGTCTGTATGTATGTATGTATATATGCAGCAGAGCAGTATGCGTGTCTGTATGTATGTATATATGCAGCAGAGCAGTATGCGTGTCTGTATGTATGTATATATGCAGCAGAGCAGTATGCGTGTCTGTATGTACGTATATATGAAGCAGAGCAGTATGCGTGTCTGTATGTATGTATATATGCAGCAGAGCAGTATGCGTGTCTGTATGTATGTATATATGCAACAGAGCAGTATGCGTGTCTGTATGTATGTATGTATATATGTAGCAAAGTAGTATGCATGTCTGTATGTATGTATATATATATGCAGCAGAGCAATATGCGTGTCTGTATGTATGTATGCATGTATGTATGCAGCAGAGCAGTATACGTGTCTGTATGTATGTATATATGTAGCAGAGTAGTAAGCGTGTCTGTATGTATGTATATATGTAGCAGAGTAGTATGTGTGTCTGTATGTATATATATATATGCAGCAGAGCAATATGCGTGTCTGTATGTCTTCATGTATGTATGCAGCAGAGCAGTATGCGTGTCTGTATGTATGCATGTATGTATGCAGCAGAGCAGTATACGTGTCTGTATGTATGTATATATGCAGCAGAGCAGTATGCGTGTCTGTATGTATGTATGTATATATGCAGCAGAGCAGTATGCATGTCTGTATGTATGTATATATGCAGCAGAGCAATATGCGTGTCTGTCTGTATGTATGTATGTATGTATGCAGCAGAGCAGTATACGTGTCTGTATGTATGTATATATGTAGCAGAGTAGTATGTGTGTCTGTATGTTTATATATATGCAGCAGAGCAATATGCGTGTCTGTATGTATGCATGTATGTATGCAGCAGAGCAGTATGCGTGTCTGTATGTATGCATGTATGTATGCAGCAGAGCAGTATATGTGTCTGTATGTATGTATGTATGTATATATGCAGCAGAGCAGTATGCATGTCTGTATGTATATATGCAGCAGAGCAGTATGCGTGTCTATGTATGTATATATGTAGCAGAGTAGTATGCGTGTCTGTATGTATGTATGTATATATGCAGCAGAGCAATATGCGTGTCTGTCTGTATGTATGCATGTATGTATGCAGCAGAGCAGTATACGTGTCTGTATGTATGTATATATGTAGCAGAGTAGTATGTGTGTCTGTATGTATATATATATATATGCAGCAGAGCAATATGCGTGTCTGTATGTCTGCATGTATGTATGAAGCAGAGCAGTATGCGTGTCTGTATGTATGCATGTATGTATGCAGCAGAGCAGTATACGTGTCTGTATGTATGTATGTATATATGCAGCAGAGCAGTATGCGTGTCTATGTATGTATATATGTAGCAGAGTAGTATGCGTGTCTGTATGTATGCATGTATGTATGCAGCAGAGCAGTATACGTGTCTGTATGTATGTATGTATATATGCAGCAGAGCAATATGCGTGTCTGTCTGTATGTATGCACGTATGTATGCAGCAGAGCAGTATACGTGTCTGTATGTATGTATATATGTAGCAGAGTAGTATGTGTGTCTGTATGTATATATATATATGCAGCAGAGCAATATGCGTGTCTGTATGTCTGCATGTATGTATGCAGCAGAGCAGTATGCGTGTCTGTATGTATGCATGTATGTATGCAGCAGAGCAGTATACGTGTCTGTATGTATGTATGTATATATGCAGCAGAGCAGTATGCGTGTCTGTATGTATGTATGTATATATGCAGCAGAGCAGTATGCGTGTCTGTATGTATGTATATATGCACCAGAGCAATATGCGTGTCTGTCTGTATGTATGCATGTATGTATGCAGCAGAGCAGTATACGTGTCTGTATGTATGTATATATGTAGCAGAGTAGTATGTGTGTCTGTATGTATATATATATGCAGCAGAGCAATATGCGTGTCTGTATGTCTGCATGTATGTATGCAGCAGAGCAGTATGCGTGTCTGTATGTATGCATGTATGTATGCAGCAGAGCAGTATGCGTGTCTGTATGTATGTATATATGCAGCAGAGCAGTATGCGTGTATGTATGTATATATGCAACAGAGCAGTATGCGTGTCTGTATGTATGTATGTATATATGTAGCAGAGTAGTATGCGTGTCTGTATGTATATATATATGCAGCAGAGCAATATGCGTGTTTGTCTGTATGTATGCATGTATGTATGCAGCAGAGCAGTATACGTGTCTGTATGTATGTATATATGTAGCAGAGTAGTATGTGTGTCTGTATGTATATATATATATGCAGCAGAGCAATATGCGTGTCTGTATGTCTGCATGTATGTATGCAGCAGAGCAGTATGCGTGTCTGTATGTATGCATGTATGTATGCAGCAGAGCAGTATATGTGTCTGTATGTATGTATGTATGTATATATGCAGCAGAGCAGTATGCATGTCTGTATGTATGTATATATGCAGCAGAGCAGTATGCGTGTCTATGTATGTATATATGTAGCAGAGTAGTATGCGTGTCTGTATGTATGTATGTATATATGCAGCAGAGCAATATGCGTGTCTGTCTGTATGTATGCATGCATGTATGCAGCAGAGCAGTATACGTGTCTGTATGTATGTATATATGTAGCAGAGTAGTATGTGTGTCTGTATGTATATATATATATGCAGCAGAGCAATATGCGTGTCTGTATGTCTGCATGTATGTATGCAGCAGAGCAGTATGCGTGTCTGTATGTATGCATGTATGTATGCAGCAGAGCAGTATACGTGTCTGTATGTATGTATGTATATATGCAGCAGAGCAGTATGCGTGTCTATGTATGTATATATGTAGCAGAGTAGTATGCGTGTCTGTATGTATGTATGTATATATGCAGCAGAGCAATATGCGTGTCTGTCTGTATGTATGCATGTATGTATGCAGCAGAGCAGTATACGTGTCTGTATGTATGTATATATGTAGCAGAGTAGTATGTTTGTCTGTATGTATATATATATGCAGCAGAGCAATATGCGTGTCTGTATGTCTGCATGTATGTATGCAGCAGAGCAGTATGCGTGTCTGTATGTATGCAGCAGAGCAGTATACGTGTCTGTATGTATGTATGTATATATGCAGCAGAGCAGTATGCGTGTCTGTATGTATGTATGTATATATGCAGCAGAGCAGTATGTGTGTCTGTATGTATGTATATATGCACCAGAGCAATATGCGTGTCTGTCTGTATGTATGCATGTATGTATGCAGCAGAGCAGTATACGTGTCTGTATGTATGTATATATGTAGCAGAGTAGTATGTGTGTCTGTATGTATATATATATATGCAGCAGAGCAATATGCGTGTCTGTATGTCTGCATGTATGTATGCAGCAGAGCAGTATGCGTGTCTGTATGTATGCATGTATGTATGCAGCAGAGCAGTATGCGTGTCTGTATGTATGTATGTATATATGCAGCAGAGCAGTATGCGTGTATGTATGTATATATGCAACAGAGCAGTATGCGTGTCTGTATGTATGTATGTATATATGTAGCAGAGTAGTATGCGTGTCTGTATGTATATATATATGCAGCAGAGCAATATGCGTGTCTGTCTGTATGTATGCATGTATGTATGCAGCAGAGCAGTATACGTGTCTGTATGTATGTATATATGTAGCAGAGTAGTATGTGTGTCTGTATGTATATATATATATATATATATATATATATGCAGCAGAGCAATATGCGTGTCTGTATGTCTGCATGTATGTATGCAGCAGAGCAGTATGCGTGTCTGTATGTATGCATGTATGTATGCAGCAGAGCAGTATACGTGTCTGTATGTATGTATATATGCAGCAGAGCAGTATGCGTGTCTGTATGTATGTATGTATATATGCAGCAGAGCAGTATGCGTGTCTGTATGTATGTATATATGCAGCAGAGCAATATGCGTGTCTGTCTGTATGTATGTATGCATGTATGTATGCAGCAGAGCAGTATACGTGTCTGTATGTATGTATATATGTAGCAGAGTAGTATGTGTGTCTGTATGTTTATATATATGCAGCAGAGCAATATGCGTGTCTGTATGTATGCATGTATGTATGCAGCAGAGCAGTATGCGTGTCTGTATGTATGCATGTATGTATGCAGCAGAGCAGTATATGTGTCTGTATGTATGTATGTATATATGCAGCAGAGCAGTATGCATGTCTGTATGTATGTATATATGCAGCAGAGCAGTATGCGTGTCTGTATGTATGTATGTATATATGCAGCAGAGCAGTATGCGTGTCTATGTATGTATGTATATATGTAGCAGAGTAGTATGCGTGTCTGTATGTATGTATGTATATATGCAGCAGAGCAATATGCGTGTCTGTATGTATGCATGTATGTATGCAGCAGAGCAGTATGCGTGTCTGTATGTATGTATGTATATATGCAGCAGAGCAGTATGCGTGTCTATGTATGTATATATGTAGCAGAGTAGTATGCGTGTCTGTATGTATGTATATATGCAGCAGAGCATTATGCGTGTCTGTCTGTATGTATGCATGTATGTATGCAGCAGAGCAGTATGCGTGTCTATCTGTATGTATGTATGCAGCAGAGCAGTGTGTGTGTGTGTGTGTGTGTGTGTCTGTATGTATGCATGTATGTATGCAGCAGAGCAGTATGCGTGTCTGTCTGTATGTATGTATGCAGCAGAGCAGTGTGTGTGTGTGTCTGTATGTATGTATGCAGCAGAGCAGTATGTGTGTGTCTGGCTATATGTATGTATGTAGCAGAGCAGTGTGTGTGTGTCTGTCTATATGTATGTATGCATGCAGAGCAGTATGTGTGTGTCTGTATGTATGTATGCAGCATAGCAGTGTGTGTCTCTGTATGTATGCATGTATGATGTGTATCTATGTATGTCAGTGTATATGACTGTATAGATTTGTCTGTTTATATGTATTTTTGTGAGTTTGTCTTTAAATATGTATATGTACGTGTATGTATCTGTGTATGTGTGTGTGTCTGCGTGTGTATGGGACCCACTGGGACTCTTCCGCCCGGGGCCCACAAAAACCTTGAGCCGGCCCTGCCTGCGGTGATGAAGTCCCGCCATCCCGACCTCAGCGCTGTCACTGTCCTCCATGGCCGCCGATTGTCACATCACCTTCTCTCGCTTCCGACCCGAGACTGACTAGCGGTGACGTCACGGGCCTCTTGTGATTCTTGGCTGTGAAGGCGGCGGTCATTGAACTTAGTGACAGGGGCTGTCAGCAGTGCTGGAGATCAGCGCAGGTAATGTACCTCGCTGACAGCAGCACTTGTCATGCCCGGCAGTGACCTGGGCTGACCCATTGATGTTAGCTCAGGTCACTGCACTGCTCTCCCAGCCAATGGGGAACATCCTGCTCTTCATTGACTGGGACAGTGTGGATCGTCATGGCAACCCCTTGGATTACAGCAGACCTGGATTTGTTTTTCATTCTAATAAATTGGTTAAAGAGGGAATGTTTTGGGGAGTGTTTTTTCAAATAAAAATGTGTTTGTCGTCTATTTTTTTTATTACTGACTGGGTTGGTGATGTCGGGTATCTGATAGACGCCTGACCTCACCAACCCCAGGGCATGATGCCAGGTGACATTACACACCTGGTATTAACCCCATATATTACCCCGTTTGCCACCGCACCAGGGCGCGGGATGAGCTGGGGCGAAGCACCAGGATTGGCGCATCTAATGAATGCGCCACTTCTGGGGCGGCTGCGGCCTGCTATTTTTAGGCTGGGGAGAGTCCAATAACCATGGACCTCCCTAGTCTGAGAATATCAGGCCCCAGCTGTCTGCTTTACCTTGGCTGGTGATCCAATTTTGGGGGACCCCTACGTGTTTTTTTTTTAATTATTTATTTAATTTAAAATAACAGCGTGGGGTGCCCTCAGTTTTGGATTACCAGCCAAGGTGAGGTTGCCAGCTGTGGTCTGCAGGCTGCAGCCGTCTGCTTTACCCTAGCTGTCTACAAAACTAGGGGGAACCCTACGTCATTTTTTTTTCATTTTTTTGGCTAAATACAAAGCTAAGCTCCCCTTAGTGCCACATGAAAGGCACCAAAGGGTGCTCCACTTTTTCTACATTTTTCTCCACTTTTTCTCCACTTTTTCTACATTTTTTTCTAAATTTTTTCTCCACTTTTTCTCCATTTTTACTCCACTTTTTCTCCACTTTTTCTCCATTTTTTTCTCCACTTTTTCTCCACTTTTTCTCCACTTTTTCTCCACTTTTTCTCCATTTTTTCTCCACTTTTTCTACGTTTTTTATTCACTTTTTCTCCACTTTTTCTCCACTTTTTCTCCACTTTTTCTCCACTTTTTCTCCATTTTTTTCTCTACTTTTTCTCTACTTTTTCTCCACTTTTTCTCCACTTTTTCTCTATTTTTTTCTCCACTTTTTCTCCACTTTTTCTCCACTTTTTCTCCATTTTTTTCTCTACTTTTTCTACATTTTTTTTCTCCATTTGTTCTCCACTTTTTCTCCACTTTTTCTCCATTTTTACTCCACTTTTTCTCCTTTTTTTCTCCACTTTTTCTCCACTTTTTCTCCATTTTTTTCTCCACTTTTTACTCCACTTTTTCTCCACTTTTTCTCCTTTTTTTTCTCCACTTTTTCTCCACTTTTTCTCCATTTTTTTCTCCACTTTTTCTCCACTTTTTCTACATTTTTTTCTCCATTTTTTCTCCACTTTTTCTCCATTTTTACTCCACTTTTTCTCCACTTTTTCTCCACTTTTTTTACATTTTTTCTCCACTTTTTCTCCACTTTTTCTCCACTTTTTTTTACATTTTTTCTCCACTTTTTCTCCACTTTTTCTCCACTTTTTCTCCACTTTTTCTCCATTTTTTTCTCCACTTTTTATCCACTTTTTCTCCGTTCTTTTTCTATGGTCAGTCTACCCATTAGTTCTGCCATGCATACTGTAGCTCTACACCTACTGCACATGTTACTTTATGATTGACATCTCTTTCGTACCAGAGCTGTCTAAGCCTACTCTGACCCCATATTTGTCATTACTATATTGTCCTTGTACTGTATTATGACATTTGTATCATGTGTTTCATTTCTTGCTGTGTTGCAATTTTTTTGCTGCATCCCAATTGTACCTCTACATTGTTCGAGTTTATGTTATTGTTCACTCTTATGTGATACTGATTATTGTCATTTTTCATGATTACAAGCAGATAAGTTCAATCTGACGAAGGCTCAGGCCGAAACGTCATTTGTAACTCGTTTTGGACAAAAACATATATGCTTATGAAAATTTTTTTTTCTTAATACGGACCAATAAAGAGTGATTTTGCATTACTATCCGTTGTGACTTACTGACTTAGTCTGGGAGATTTAGAGTGCCGAGGTTACTCACTAATTTTATCTATTATTACCTCTGAGCACCTATATACCAGTGAGCAGAGCTTCCTCTACAGTAGTTCTCCTGATTAGGCATGCCCTTACCTCATGAGCAGGGCATTGCAGCTTTGGTAGCAACCATTACGACATGGACTCTGCTGCTGTGGACCCGGGGAGAGTGAGTGCAGATTCATTGCACCCACACTCCTCACATGAAGGGTCCGCACTCCTAGAAAATGGGGGATACGTTCCCTGAGTGTCTCCCCCCCCCGATATTCTAGACGGTCCAGAGTCGTCGTGGGACCCCTTTATTTTTTTTCTTACAATAAATTGGTGAAAGAGGAAATGTTTTGGGGACTGTTTTTTCAAATAAATTTCTTTTGTCGATTTTTTTTTTTTTGTTAGTACTGACAGTTTATGATGTTGGGTATCTAATAGACGCCATGACATCACAAACTGCTGGGCTTGATCTCAGGTGACTTTACAGCTAGTATCAACCCGATTTATTACCCCGTTTGCGACTGCACCAGGGCACGGGATGAGCTGGGGTGAAGCGCCAGGATTGGCGCATCTAGTGGATGCGCCACGTCTGGGGTGCCTGCGGCCTGCTATTTTTAGGCTGTGAAGGCCCAATAACTATGGACCTTCCCACCGTGAGAATACCAGACCACAGCTGTCTGCTTTACCTTGGCTGGTGATCCAATTTGGGGGGGACCCTACTTTTATTGTGTAATTATTAATATTTATAAAATAATTATAAAAAAGAGCCTGAGGGGACCTCCACATTGGATCCCCAACCACGGTAAAGCTGCCAGCTGTGGTTTTCAGGCTACAGCCGTCTGATTTACCCTAGCTGGCTATCAAAAATGGGGGGACCCAACGTCATTTTTTTTTTAACTATTTTTTAAATAGAAAAAATTAATGGGCTTCCCTGTATTTTGATTGCCAACCAAGGTAACGGCAGGCAGATGGGGGTGGCAACCCATAGCTGTCTTCTTTATCTGCTGAGAATCAAAAATACCGTGGAGCGCTACGTCATTGTCATTTTTTTAAAGATTTATTTTTACAGCACTGTGATGTCCAGCAATCAAAATACAGGGAAGCCCATTTTATTTTTAGTTATTTAAATAAATAATTAAAAAAAATATATATGGGCTCCCGCTGCATTTTTTGTATTGCTAGCTAAGGGTAATCCAAGCAGCTACTGGCTGCTAACCCCCACTGCTTGGTGTTACCTTCACTGGCAATGGAAAATCCAGGGAAGCATTTTTTATTTTTTTTGCCAAAAAACTACAAAAAAAGATCGTGAGCTTCGCCATATTTTTGTATGCTAGCCAGGTACAGCAGGCAGGTGCTGAAAGAGTTGGATACAGCGCCAGAAGATGGCGCTTCTATGAAAGTGCCATTTTCTGAGGCGGCTGCAGACTGCAATTCGCAGCAGTGGGGCCCGGAAAGCTCAGGCCAACCTGTGCTGTGGATTCCAATCCCCAGCTGCCTAGTTGTACCTGGCTGGACACAAAAATGGGGCGAAGCCTACGTCATTTGTTTTCTAATTATTTCATGAAATTCATGAAATAATAAACAAAAGGGCTTCCCTTTATTTTTGGTTCCCAGCCGGGTACAAATAGGCAACTGGGGGTTGGGGGCAGCCGTACCTGCCTGCTGTACCTGGCTAGCATACAAAAATATGGCGAAGCCCACATAATTTTTTCAGGGGGCAAAAAACTTCTGCATACAGTCCTGGATGGAGTATGCTGAGCCTTGTAGTTCTGCAGCTGCTGTCTGTCTGTATGGAGAAGAGCAGACAGCAGCTGCAGAACTACAAGGCTCAGCATACTCCATCCAGGACTGTATGCAGAAGTTTTTTGCCCACCAAAAAAATGACGTGGGCTTCGCCATATTTTTGTATGCTAGCCAGGTACAGAAGGCAGCCACGGGCTGCCTCCAACCCCCAGTTGCCTATTTGTACCCGGCTGGGAACCAAAAATATAGGGAACCCCATTTTTTTATTTCACTTATTTCATGAAATAATTAAAAAACAAATGACGTGGGCTTCGCCCCATTTTTGTGTCCAGCCGGGTACAACTAGGCAGCTGGGGATTGGAATCCGCAGCACAGGTTAGCCCGAGGTTTCTGGGCGCCTCTGCTGCGGATTTCAGTCCGCAGCCGTCCCAGAAAATGGCGCTCTCATAGAAGCGCCATCATCTGGCGCTGTATCCAACTCTTCCAACAGCCCTGGAGCCGGGTGGCTTGTTGGGTAATCATGAGTTAATACTGGCTTTGTTTTACTAGCCAGTATTAAGCCAGAGATTCTTAATGTCAGGCACGTTTGACCCGGCCATTAAGAATCTCCAATAAAGGGTTAACAAAAAGACACCACACAGAGAAAAAATACTTTAATAGAAATAAATACACAGACACATTAGAGACTCCATCTTTATTACCCCCTGTTAGCCCTCCACGATCCTGCTCTTCTGTCTTCTTTCTTTCTAGTGTAGTAGTAGTGACGATTGTAGTGAGGATGAGGTTCACCAGCCCATCACTTGGGGCTGGGGAACCTCATCCTCACTACAATCCTCACTAGTGTAGTAGTAGTGACGATTGTAGTGAGGATGAGGTTCACCAGCCCATCACTTGGGGCTGGGGAACCTCCATCCTCACTACAATCCTCACTAGTGTAGTAGTAGTGACGATTGTAGTGAGGATGAGTTTACCCAGCTCATCACTTGGGGCTGAGGAACCTCATCCTCACTACAATCCTCACTAGTGTAGTAGTAGTGACGATTGTAGTGAGGATGAGTTTACCCAGCTCATCACTTGGGGCTGAGGAACCTCATCCTCACTACAATCCTCACTAGTGTAGTAGTAGTGACGATTGTAGTCAGGATGAGTTTACCCAGCTCATCACTTGGGGCTGGGGAACCTCATTCTCAGTACAATCCTCACTACAATCGGCAAGCAGCGTGCAGCAGTGCTGGCTGTCAGCGGTAACAGCGGTAACGCTGACAGACGCGTTACCATAGCAACGGTGCTCTCGGTTAACGTCACCGCTAACTGCGTTGCTATGGCAACGGTGATCTCCGTTAATGACCGGCTGTGTCAGCCGGTCCCTAACGGAACGGGGAGTCGACCGTGTGCTAGAGCATGTCGCCGGTACACGGCGATACACATATGTGCACCGTGTACCGGAGAGATGCACTCGCAGGTCCTACATGACGCGTCATAGTCATGTGACCAGTCTGTAGCCAATGAGATAATAGCCACGTGACTGGTCACATGGCTATTCTGACGTCACGACAGGTCCTGCATCTCTGCTGGCAGTGCTGGTCACGGGAGGATTCAGCGATCATCGGATAGAATAGCGGCAGGAGACAGAGTGCAGAAGGGATCGCGAGGACCGGTAAGTGTTATGGCAATGTTTATTAACTGTTTGTGTACATTTATCATGCATTTTTATGTGTTTGTGATTGCCTCCCATTATAGCCTATTGGCTCGAGTTCGGTTCGTCGAACGTTCGACGAACCGAACTCGAACGGGACCCCCGTTCGGCGAGCCGACCTCGAGCCGAACCGCGACCGGTTCGCTCATCTCTATTAACTAGCCAAATTAAACCCAACACCAATTTTACAAGTAAAGAAGTAAACATCATAAATTAAATTAATTCAGAGTGTAATACTGCTACATTCATAAATACATCCTCGACCTTTGAGTTTACGTGGCTTTGGAAAAAGGAAAATTATCAGTTGCTGAAACTTGAATGGGATGAAGAGACAGAATACCCATAATTAATAGCAAGGTCATGATCAAGAAGTGTCACAGCAGAATCTGAATCCACAAATGCAGTAGTAAAAATGAACTCCGTTTTAGTCTCCAAGGCCACGTGTAAAAAAATCCCCTGATGTGTTACCTGTGATAATCTCAAAGTCTCGGAATCAGCCTCCACATACTTAAGGTTTTCCTTTTTCTTTTCCCTTGGAATTCATTAATGTACCTAAAGCATTGAACAATTACATGACCTGAATGACCACAATATAAACAAAAATTAGTTAGTGCTCCCTAATCCATACTTTCTCTGGGATCCCTATGGCACCAACTTGATAGGTTCACCTGTCTTCACTGATAATGGAGATGCCATCAAAATACCCTTAAATGTGTCTATAGCCCTCAGACATCTGTTCAGATGAAAAGCAAGTGACATAGTATCCTCCAAAGACTGTGGACTGAAATTGAAAGTCATCTTGTCCTTGATCTGATCAGACAGCTCCTGGCAAAACTGACTTTGACTAGTAGGGTAATTATAAGAGGTCTTCATAGCCCATCATATAAACTGTGAGCAGTAGTCCTCCACTCTTCCTAAACTAATCAACAAATCTTGGACTCACAAAGACAATCTTATCAGGATCATCAAAAATGAGACTGAGAGCCAAGAGAAATGCCACTACAGAGGTCAACTCTGAAGAATCCTCAGGCAAAGAAAAAGCCTAAAGCTATGTGCCCACGCTACAGGATTTACCGTGGATTTACCGCGGATTTTGCCGCGGATTTACCGCGGATTTGCCGAAAATCTGCAGCAGCAGCACTTCCAAGCCATTTCAATGGCATTTTGGAAATGCTGTGCCCATGCTGCGGATTTTTCCGCGGCGGATTTGCCGCGGATTTTGATCCGGAAAAATCTGCAGCATGTCAATTGTTTGGTGCAGATTTGGTGCGGATTTTTGGCTTTGAATGGGGAAAAAAAAAAAAAAAAAATCCGCATCAAAATCCGCGGCAAATCTGCGGTAAATCCGCGGCAAATCCGCGGGTGCGGATTTGCCGCGAAAGTCGCGGATTTTCAGGCAAAAAAATCCGCAGGGACATTCTAGCGTGGGCACATAGCCTAAGGCTATGTGCGCACGTTGCGTAATTACATGCAGTTATGCTGCGCTTTGTAGCGCAGCGTAACTGCATGCGTCCTGCGTCCCCTGCATAATCTATGAAGATTATGCAGGAGCCATGCGCACGTGGCGTCTTAGAGCGCAGCGCTTCGGCTGCTGCCCGAAGCGCGCGTTCTAAGAAGTGACATGTCACTTCTTCCGTGCATTTTGCCTGCAGCCCCTGCTCTGTCTATGGGAGGAGCTGCAGTTTTTTCACTACGGACATTTTCTGCAGCGATTTGAAGCACACATGTGCTCTTCAGATCGCTGCATAAATTTCTGCAGTGACTCTACGCAATGTGCGCACATAGCCTAATCCTGTAAGTCACCACAAAGCAAATACAGCCTACTTGCTAATTCTCATATTCAAAGGTTACTGGACGGTAATGGAAGTATAGCTTAAATGAAGCAGAAAAAAACTGAAAACTTACTTGGGCTACCATTGAAGGCATCTTTAAATTATGTTCCAACGGAATAGACTGATGACCATGATCCCTAGTAATGGCTGAAAGTGCATACTGTTGTTGGTCTGTAATTTCAGCGACCTCCACTGATAAGGCCTGTACCTGTGCAGCCAAGGAGCAACCTGTATCTATAAGGATGCCCCAGAATGCACCAAATGGGCTGGTTATAATGTTACAATGTAATCCGAACATTCTCACAGGGCTGGACAAACCAAGGGAAATATAAAATCAGAAATACACAGGTCCCAAAACAGTGTGGTACTTTACCTAGACCTGACCCTGATTTGTCCCTGCCAGACAGCAGAGGTTGCCCCTCAGATCACATAATGATTGAGTGTTCTTAACTGCACCCAAAGCTATAAACTAAGTGTAACACAAAAACAACAATAAACAAAAATGAACTGTACACAGGTAGAGGGTGAGACACAGGGCTAGGAACATGCAAATTCAGTCGTCCAGGAAAAATGGAATGCAAGAAAACCAAAAGAATAACAGAATACGTGGAAACCCCCCCAAGACCTAAATAAAACAAAATAGGAGATAACTGGGAAGGGATTCACACAAACAAACTACAAGGAAGAGCAATTTTATTGTCTCAGTAGAAAAACCTTAACTGAGGAGATGGGACTCCTGACAACCATCCATGTAGAAATTTAGCCAGCACTAAAGCATGTGAGTACTAAGTAAAAAAAAAGCCCCTCCCAAAATGTGATTGGGCAAACCAAAGGCTGTGGTCCAACCAAGAGTGAAACCAGAGATCACAGATTCGAATCATGACGTGAAGCCTTGATGGCAACACACAAATAAGCAGAATAACATAAGTAATAATACATATTCTCGAAAAGGAAAGGTTATTTATTTATTTATTTAAAAAAATACACAAAAATAAAATATATGTACATGTGACAGATGCAAATGTTGGAAAGCAGGTGACAATACTTTTTTATATTAAGAGGAATTGCATGAAATCGCTATTATTGCACAAAAGTAAAACAAAAACATAACACATGGTATTCATGACTATAAAGGTAATATATTTTGTATGCTACAAGGTGAATGTAACAGAATTTAAAGCAGAATTTCTGTTTTTTCTCATTCCTTCCAAAAAAGTTAAAAAGAATCTGTGTCATTTGCCGAGGTGCATCCGCACCTCGTTTGCCTCCGGTCAGGACCACTGCCTCCCCAGTACTGATGTCCAGATCTCCTGTCCCCCCTTGATGGCGTTCTACTCATCTGGCTTCTGCCCATTATGTGGGTAGAACGTTTTGGCATTCAGAGACTAAAGGCTGCTTTACACGCAGCGACATTGCTAAAGCGATGTCGTTGGAGTCACGGAATTCGTGACGCACATCCGGCCTCGTTAGCGATGTCGTTGCGTGTGAAACGTATGAGCGACCACTAACGAGCAAAATACTCACCTTATTGTTGCTCGTTGACATGCTCCTGCATTCTCAAATATCGTTGCTGCCACAGGTACGATGTTGTTCGTCGTTCCTGCGGCAGCACACATCGCTATGTGTGACACTGCAGGAACGAGGAACCTCACCTTACCTGCGGCCACCAGCAATGAGGAAGGAAGGAGGTGGGTGGGATGTTTGTCCCACTCATCTCCGCCCCTCTGCTTCGATTGGGCGGCCGCTTAGTGACGTCGCTATGACGCCGAACGAACCGCCCCCTTAGAAAGGAGACGGTTCGCCGGTCACAGCGACGCCACTAGGCAGGTAAGTAGTGTGACGGGGACTAGCGATGTGCGCCATGGGCAGCAATTTGCCCATGACGCACAATCGATGGGGGCGGGTACGCACACTAGCGATCTCACTAGCAAGATCGCAGCGTGTAAGGCGGCCTTAAGTCTCAATATAATCCTACTGCGTAAGGTTGAAGTGTTCTTCTCTGAGTCTATATTTCCAAATAACTCCAGGGTGCATGTGCAGGGGAGTAGCGTTGTCTGCGCATGCGTGCCACGTTGCAGTAGCAGATTGGTTGCGGTGACGTCACTACTGACGTGCTGCCATGTGATTGGTTGCGGGTGACATCCCCACTGATGCCCTACCATGTGATTGGATGAGGGTGACATCACTGCTACGTGGTTGCTGCTCATTGGCCAAGGCTCTGGGTGGGTAATGGTCCCTCCTTGTTGGGGTGGAGCGTAGGTTTTAAGAACCCTTGGAGACTGCATGTTTCTTTGTGTGCAGACATAAGGTGTCACAACACATTCTCCTCCTGTATTTCAGACTCAGGGTTAGGCGCCGAGGCCAGACTATATCTGTCATGTGGGGACTAGTGGTTAACCGGCTGGGACCTAGGGGCACAGCAAACAGTTGGTCTTGGACTTATACAGGTTAGAGCATAGCCAATCGAATAGGCTTCTTGGTGCTCACCCACTGCAGCTATACCCTACTGCGCTGGTTGAGGAGAGTGAGGTTAGCGCTCTGATGATCTAGTCTTATTCATACTATGTATGTTATATCCCTTACTTGTCTTTGTGAGGCAGCAGAGGTTCAGGTTATATTCCTTACCTATCTCTGTGAAGCAACAGAGATTCAAGTTCCATTAGCTGTACAGTATCTATGTGACATTAACATGATCTCTACTCCTTGTTTGGGTGTTTTGCTGAGTCTTTGCTTATCCACTGTGCTGCAGTTTTAAACCACTGTACGGTGGACCCTGACTGTCGATTGGAGTTCTCTTCACATCCAATTTCCAATCTGACAGCCCTACCTTAACAATCTGTCAGCTGCTGTTTGCTACCTTATCTGAGAGCAGCATGATGTAGGCATAGAGATCCTGAATCCATTGATGTATCACTTTGATTACTTGGTGCAGTGGTTGTGAACTTGTGACACAATCAAAGTTTTAGATTTATCCATGCAGCAAGCTCTGTACATTTCGATCAACAGTGAGATGCTAATCACAAGAGGGGCCAGAGTCGAACAACATGGCACAAGCCAGCTAGTCACAGCAATGATAATGCCCTAATGATAAACACTGTTTAAGTAAGCAATAGCACAGGAGCTTAGCATGTGACACATTGTTGAATTTTGTGTTTTAACGCCCGCAACAGCCTAATCCCATAATCAGGCCATTGAAGAAGCCTGAAAAAAAACATGCATGCAAAAAGGTAAGTCACTTGAAAAATTAAAAAAATTTAGTTCTCCGATCTCAAATGAAATTGCTATGGTCATTATTATAATAGGCCTAAACTTACAGTGGATAAAATATTCATATATACATCTATACATGTGTATATATATATATATATATATATATATATATATATATATATACAAGGATATAACATTTTGTAAAATCTTTTTATTTAATAGAAATCAGTTAAATTTTGTCTTAATAGTCTAGTATTTCTAGCTTGCTAGGAAATCGACATAATGTAACATTTATGCAGTATTGTATATCAACTACATTTTATGACCACAGCTATAATTTCTGTAATCTATGCCAATCATACTCACAGTCATGCTAATTTTTGTTCATATATTAATTCAATCAAACAAGGTTCAAGAAAAGCTTGTATAATAGATAGCTCAGTATGGAAGTCATATTCATTTAGTATAGTTTAATATGCCACATTATGTAGACAACATTACTTTTCTTTATCCATTAAGTACTAAATGATTAATGTAGACCACAATACCAAACAAAGTGCAGACAAAACACTCTACATAACTGAAATGAACAGACTGCTGCGATTGACATTTTGCAGCATCAACATTTATTTTCCATATACAAGGGTAACATAATACACAGTTCAAACTACAATACCACATAAAAAACATGTAATATCACAATGTCTAAAGCCCGCTTTACACGCTACAATAAATCTTACGATGTGTCGGCGGGGTCACGTCGTAAGTGACGCACATCCGGCATCGTAAGTATGATTGTAGCATGTAAAACCTCCGTGCAATTGCGATTGTATGAAAATCCGTTCATCGCATGCACGTCGTTCATTCCTCAAAAAATGAACGTGAGGTTGTGCAATGTTCCTGAGGCAGCACACATCGTAGTGTGTGACACCCCGGGAACATTGAACGACAACTTACCTCCGTCCGCGGCTCCCGCCGACAATGCGGAAGGAAGGAGGTGGGCGGGATGTTTACGTCCCGCTCATCTCCACCCCTCCGCTTCTATTGCCCGGCAGCCGCGTGACGTCGATGTGACGCCGAACGTCCCTCCCACTCCAGGAAGTGGACGTTCGCCGCCTACATCGAGGTCGTATGGAAGGTAAGTACGTGTGACGGGGGTGAATCGTCTGTGCGGCACGTTCAACAAATTGAACGTGCCACACATACGATGGGGGCGTTGCAAATCGCATACGATATTGTATGCGAAATTGCAACGTGTAGAGCAGGCTTAAGACTTTAAAGAGGATCTGCTAGAAATGTGATAAAATAAATGAATCACTTAAAAATGTTAACCCTTTAAGGATGAAGGCAATTTTGTACTTAACCCCTTCAGCCCCCGGGCACTTTCCGTTTTTGCGTTTTTCTTTTTTGGTCCCCTTCTTCCGAGAGCCGTAACTTTTTTACTTTCCATCAATCTTGCCATATGAGGGCTTGTTTTTTGCGGGACGAGTTGTACTTTTAAATGAATCCATAAGTTTTACCATATAGTGTACTGGAAAACAGCGAAAAAATTCCAAGTGTGAAAAAACTGCAAAAAAAGTGTTATCGCACAATAGTTTTTGGGATATTTTATTCACCGTGTTCACTATGTGGTAAAATTGATGTGTCATTCTGATGCCTAAAGTCGGTGCGAGTTTGCAGACACCAAACATGTATAGATTTATTTGTATCTAAGGGGTTAAAAAATCACAAGTTTGTCCAATAAAAATGGCGCACGTTTTACTCCATTTTCTGAAACTTGTAGCATTCTCATTTTTTGGGATCTATGGCTCAGTGATGGCTTATTTTTTGCATCTTGATATGACGTTTCTAATGGTACCATTTTTGCGCAGATGCTACGTTTTGATCGTCTGTTATTGCATTTTGCGCAAAACTTGCGGCGACCAAAAAACGTAATTTTGGTGTTTGTAATTTTTTTGCCGCTACGCCGTTTACTGATCAGATTAATTGATTTTATATTTTGACAGATTGGGCGTTTCTGAACCCGGCGATACCAAATATGTGTCTATTTTTTATTTTTTTAACCCTTTAATTTTCAATGGGGCAAAAGGGGGGTGATTTGAACTTTTAGGTTTTTTTAGTTTTTTTTATTTTTTAAACTTTTATTTTACTTTTTTTTTTTAATTTTACTAGTCTTCCTAGGGGGCTATAGCGATCAGCAATCCGATCGCTCAGCACTATCTGCAGATCTCAGCTACAGAGCTGAGAACTGCAGATACGGTACTTTACTTTCAATGCCGGCTGTATTCCGGCATTGAGAGGAAGTGAGTCATGTTAGCTACAGGCGTCATCACATGACCCTGTGCTACCAATGCAACCACCGAAAGTCACGTGATCGTGCACGTGACTTCCGGTGGGGGCGGCGGTAAGTGAAAATCATGGCTGCGCGCATATACATCTCACTGCCAGACTTTGGCAGCGAGATGTAAGGGGTTAAATGTTCCGGGTGGAATGCGATTCCACTCGGAACAAGCAGGTACACATGTCAGCTGTTAAAAACAGCTGATATTTGCGCGGATCGCTGCATCCTGCCGGCAGCAGGGGGCGGGGCTTAACCTCACACGCTCCATGACGGATAAATCTGCCAAAGGTCGTGAAGGGGTTAATGACCAGGCCAAATTTTAGAATTCAGACCACTGTCAATTTGACATATTACTCCTCATGGTAGTGATAAATTCAGGATGATATTTTTTTATTTTATTTTACAAAATTTTACTAAAATTTTTAAAATTTTACAATTTTCAAACTTTAAAAAATGTTATGCCCTCAAACGAGAGAGTTATGTCATACAAAATAGTTAATAAATTACATTTCCCACATGTCTACTTTACATCAGCGCAATTCTTGAACAAAATTTGTGTACATTAGTAGGTTAGAAGGGTTCAAAGTTCATCAGCAATTTCCCATTTTTTCAACAAAATTTATAAAACCATTTTTTAGGGACCATATCACATTTGAAGTGACTTTGAGAGGCCTAGATAAAAGAAAATACCCAAAACTGACACCAATGTAAAAACTACACCCCTCAAAGTACTCAAAATCACACTCAAGAAGTTTATTAACCATTCAGGTGCCTCACAGAAACAAAAGCGATGTGGAATGAATAAAACAAAAATTATAATTTTACCTAAAAATGTTGCTCTAGCCTCAATTTATTCACTTTTAGAAGAAATAACACAACAAAATGGATCCCAAAATTTATTACCGGTTTCTTCTGAGTGTGTTGATATCTCACATGTGGTCAGAAACCTCTGTTTGGACAAATGGGAGGGCCCGGAACAGAAGGAGCAATATTTGAATTTTGGAACACAAATTTGGCTGATATAGCGGGCACCATGTTAGATTTGTCGGGCCCCTAAGGAACCTAAACAGCAGAAACCTCCCAGAAGTAACACCATTTTGGAAACTAGACCCCTTATATAGGGGCATAGTAAGTATTTTGAACCAACAGACACAAAATTTGATAACATTAGGTCGTCATATTGAAAATTTTCATTTTTTTTCACAAAAATGTTGTTTTAGTTCCACGGGGGAACACTATTCTCCTTAAGGAGACTTTGCAAGCCAGTCTGGCTGCCAAGTAAGGGGACTTATAGCTGCCACGCCCCTCTAGGATCGCCACTTCCAATAGGTGGCGCTGTGCTAGAGTCTGTCTCCTTTACTGGAGAAACAATTTGAATAGTTTTAGTACCAAACTTTTCACTTTTTTAGAGGTAATGCCAAAAAGTGGACCTAACATCTTGTTACCCACTTTTTTATGAGCATGGTGATACCCCACATGTAGTTAGACAGTTCTGTTTGGACAAATGGGAGGGCTCTGAATGGCAGGAGCAATTTTTGAATTTTGAAAAGCAAATTTAGCTGAAAAAGATTGTGAGTACCATGTTGCAACTCTAAGGTACTTAGATAGTATTAACCCACCACAAGTGACCCAATTTTGTAAACTAAACCCCTCAATGAATTTATCTAGATGTTTAGTAAGACACTTGAACCCCCTGGAGCTTCACAGAATTTTATAATGT
Organism: Anomaloglossus baeobatrachus; assembly: GCF_048569485.1. Lineage (NCBI taxonomy): Eukaryota > Metazoa > Chordata > Amphibia > Anura > Aromobatidae > Anomaloglossus > Anomaloglossus baeobatrachus. Next base: position 532,095,532 of record NC_134354.1, read on the forward strand.
TTAAAAATAAAAATAAAAAAATGCATTTTTAAAACAAAATTGTCACTTCAACCAGATAGCTTTTTTTCACAAGGGTAACAAGAAAAAAAATGCACCATACAATTTATTGTGCAATTTCTCCTGAGTACGCCAATACCTCATATGTGGTGGAAATCAACTGTTTGAGTGTATGGTAGGGCTTGGAAGGGAAGAAGCGCCATTTTACTGCAAAATTGGCTGGAATCATTAGCGAATGCCATGTCATGTTAGGAGAGCCCCTGAGGTGCCTAAAAACTGGAGCTCCCCTATATGTGACCTCATTTTGGAAACTAGACCCCTCATAATCTGAGTTCAGGCTGCGGCGGAATTTAGCTCTATTCCATCAGGGAGAACACTCTTATCTACATAGCATAAAGGGACATAATGAAGCTCGGGAAGCTGTGCCAGACGTCAATTTATGCTAAGGAAAGAAGAAGCATAGTGGGCACGGGATTTCTAAAATTACTTTTTGTGCTTGTACTGTACATCGCAATATTTTGGATGCAGTGAAAACACTCTGCGTCCAAAATGTTGCAAACCTTAATTGTGGGAACATAGCCTAAAAAGCTAGGGTAGATAGATATGAAACACATATCAAATGTCCCACCCTACTACATATTCTAAGCTGGCACCCTTTAGTGACGTTCATGTATCACTAAATGGTGTTAAGCCTTGTATTTAGCCACAAAAATAAATATTTAAAAAAACATGGCCCCCCCAATTTTTGGTAGCCAGTAAGGGTGAAGCAGATGACTGCAGCCTGCAGACCACAGCTGGCAGCTTCACCTTGGTTGGCAATCCAAAGCAGTGGTCATCCCATGCTGTTTTTTAATTATTTATAAATAAATAATGTAAAAAAAACCCATGGGTTTCCCCCAATTTGGATTACTAGCCAAGGTAAGACAGACAGCAGTGGGCTGGTATTCTCAGGGTGTGAAAGGCCATGGTTATTTGACTCTTCCCAGCCTAAAAATAGCAGGCTGCAGCCACCCCAGAAGTGGCGCATCCATTAGTTGCACCAATCCTGGTGCTTCACCCTGGCTCATCCCATTGCCCTGGTGCAGTGGCAAACAGGTTAATATAAGGGGTTGATACCAGCTGTAATGTCAACTGGCATTAAGCCCAGGGGTTAGTAATGTTGAGGCGTCTATCAGATACCCGACATTACTAACTCAGTTAGTAATGAAAAAAATAAAGATCACAATAAAAAAATTATTTGAAAAAACACTCCACAAAACTGAAGGGCAGATTAGTATTATCCTGTCTTCTCTTGAAGCGATTCAACCAAAGTTATGCAGTGCTAGCCGAACCATGTCATTTGTACAGACCCAGAAATCCTGCACGTTCTTAAGTAGAAACATTTGATGGAATCCAATAACTTGGTCATGTCCTCTTTCACCAATTTATTGAAAAAAAATGTCCAGTCTAGTATCTATGTTGGAGGTCCCATGATGACTCTTGTGTTCCAGGATATGGGAAGCATAGTTAGTTAACATATGCCCAATTTTCTGAAAGTGCAGGTACTCCATGTGAGGAGTGTGGCTGCAGTGGTCTGAGTGAGAGTACTGCATTCACACTCCCTGGGTCAACCTGAGGGTAGTGTGAAGGGCAGTAACCTCACTCTCACTGATTACAGTGAGCCAGCTCTCTGCACATGCGGCCACCATTTTTTGAGATGGAGGGGTCACAAGAGGCTCGGTGCTGCAGTAGACCGGGGAGGACTTTTCTGTCTCATTTGACATGTCAGATGAGACAAAAATCAGAGGAGGAGGACAGTTGCCCATTTTAAATAAGTGGAGTGGGATGGGGACCGGGGTGTACTTTGGCCACAGGGGGACTGAGGGGGACATTTATCTCCCAACTCACATGTCTGATCATGCCAGGTGAAAGATAAATCAGTTTTTACCAGAGCTGCCATTTACTGTAACGTGATCGCCTTTATACATCATATAACTGTGATCACGTGACCGTGGACCGTAATAAAATGGCCCAATCATGATTGACAGGGTCTCAGCTACGCCCAGTAGCTGAAGCCCTGAAGATTTTCCAACATTGGGGGCGCTACTCACCTTTTTCTTACCCCCATTATAAAACGGTGGAACAGAATAAGTACCCTTTCCTGCCACCATGTTAATCCGTACTGCAGTTGTAAAAAGGTTAAACATTTTTCTAAATACCTTTATTTAGCAAAAAAGAATGGTTTAACTAGTCCACTCTGTCAGGATTTTAAAGATGGCAACTTCCATTAAGCAGTATGCAGCCATCCTAGGATGTGCTGCTTGAAGAGAAATACAGACATACTCCATGCACAGAACTACAACTGTCAGATTGAATTAGCTGGATGTTCATTCTAAGTTAACTAAAGAGACATTTTTCACTTACTCTTTAGTCCACTTCATTCAGTGGCCTGTCAGGTTGACTGAGCAGATGAATATGCATTCATATTTCCCAACAGGACACTGCTCTGACCTGATAGGCTGCACACTAATTTATAGCAGTTGCCATGTTTACAATCCTAAAGGATTAACACTGTGGAACAAAAAGTGCAATAGGGTCTTACCCGGTAGGGGAACAAATAACAGAATTAGGTGCACTCACCCATTGGGGTTGTCAAAGTCATAACCCCTGAAAAACACATGCTGAGATGGTAGGAACCGCAGCCCCGAGGTATAAACGTAGATAACAATTGAACAAGAAATCAGGTATACGATGCACTATCACTAAGGGATTTAAAGTTAATTGTCAACTCATTTCAGAGACATCTGTCTTCTTCATCAGGACATCAAAGAAACAGTATGACGTCAGCAGAAGACAAGCTTCTATATATACAATTGCATTGCCATGTCAGGGGACTGCCCACCACAATTTCAAATCATGGCGGGATGATCAACTGTCACATTACCGGTCATATAATCAATCAAATAGTGCATAAAAAGACATATATAAAGACACTGAAAATAATTTTCAAAAAGCAGTAATTGTAAAGACAAAAAAAGTTGAAACAAATTAGTCAAAAAAATGAAAGGGGAGGAGGTGGCAAGGGCAAGAGTCTAGAACACTAAAGTCTGTACAAGATCTTGTGATCACAGGAGGATTAGTCCACAAACCTACAAGGGTGAGACAATAGTTCAGGAAGGAATGGAATTTCAGTATTTGTAAAGACTAGGAAGAGCTGTGGGGGGATTTACAACTTATATATTATTAAATATTTTTATTTTATATCAAAAATTGTGTAATGCAAATGTGAACATGGTTGAATGTGTGTTAATATAAGGAACAGGGTATGTTGGAAATAAGTAAAGATAAAGGAAAGAAAATGGGGAAGATTTCCTTTAAAAATTATTTTATATATATATATATTACTAAATAAAATAATAATAAAAAAATAAATATATATATTCATATATATATATATATATATATATATATATATATACATACATATCTATATATATAATTGCCTTATTCTGTCTGTCTGTCTGTCTGTCTGTCTTGCTCCAAAATTGTGTCCTTATGGTGAAAAGCGTCTGATTGGCCGCTGCCTCGGCCTGCCCCCCCCCACGAATTGGTAGCTCGCCTCGGCCTGGCCCCGCCCCCCCGCACGGATTGGCCGCTCGCCCCGGCCCTCTGCACGCATCGCCAGACATAACCTTGCGCTGCTGGGATCGTGACGGAGCCAGTGAACGCTGATAACCATTATACACATCGGGTAACTAAGGTCCCTTAGTTACCCGATATGTATCATAGTTACCAGTGTACACCGGCTCCCCAGCGGCCTTGCCCCGCCCCCCCCACGGATTGGTCGCTCGCCTCGGCCTGGCCCCGCCCTCTGCATGGATTGGCCGCTTGCCCCGGCCCTCTGCACGCATCGCCAGACATAACCTTGCGTTGCTGGGATCGTGACGGAGCCGGTGAACGCTGGTAACCATTATACACATCAGGTAACTAAGGTCCCTTAGTTACCCGATGTGTATCATAGTTACCAGTGTACACTGGCTCCGTAACGATCCCAGCAGCGCCACACATACCCTTGCGATGCTGGGATCGTGACGGAGCCGGTGAACACTGGTAACCATTATACACATCGGGTAACTAAGGTCCCTTAGTTACCAGATGTGTATCATATTTACCAGCGTACACTGGCTCCCGGTACACATGTGCAGGGAGGCGGCATTATACTCCTCTCCCCCCAGGACTACTCCTCCTATTATAGTCCTCCTATTATACTCCTCTCTGAGTATAATAGGAGAACTATTATAGCATGGGGGATGGAGCACGATGGGGAGTGCGCAGCTTGGGGGATGGAGCACGATGGGGTGCGCAGCATGGGGGATGTAGCACGATGGGGGGTGCGTAGCATGGGGGATGTAGCACGATGGTGGGTGCGCAGCATGGGGGATGGAGCACGATGGGGGGTGCGCAGCATGGGGTATGGAGCACAATGGGGAGTGCGCAGCATGGGGGATGGAGCACGATGGGGAGTGTGCAGCATGGGGGGATGGAGCACGATGGGGGGTGCGCAGCATGGGGGATGGAGCACGTTGGGGGGTGCGCAGTATGGGGGATGGAGCACGATGGGGGGTGCGCAGCATGGGGGATGGAGCACGATGGGGGGTGCGCAGCATGGGGGATGGAGCACGATGGGAGGTGCGCAGCATGGAGGATGTAGCACAATGGGGGTGCACAGCATGGGGGAAGTAGCACGATGGGGAGTGCGCAGCATGAGGGATGTAGCACAATGGGGAGTGCGCAGCATGGGGTATGGAGCACGATGGGGAGTGCGCAGCATGGGGGATGGAGCACGATGGGGAGTGCGCAGCATGGGGGATGGAGTACGATGGGGAGTGCGCAGCATGGGGGATGGAGCACGATGGGAGGTGCGCAGCATGGGGGATGGAGCACGATGGGGGGTGCACAGCATGGGGGATGGAGCACGATGGGGAGTGCACAGCATGGGGGATGGAGCACGATGGGGAGTGCGCAGCATGGGGGATGGAGCACGATGGGGGTGCGCAGCATGGGGGATGTAGCACGATGGCGGGTGCGCAGCATGGGGGATGTAGCACGATGGGGAGTGCGCAGCATGGGGGATGGAGCACGATGGGGGGTGCGCAGCATGGGGGATGGAGCAAGATGGGAGTGTGCAGCATGGGGGATGGAGCACGATGGGGGGTGCGCAGCATGGGGTATGGAGCATGATGGGGGGTGCGCAGCATGGGGGATGGAGCACGATGGGGGTGAGCAGCATAGGGGATGGAGCACGATGGGGGGTGCGCAGCATGGGGGATGGAGCACGATGGGGAGTGCGCAGCATGGGGGATGGAGCACGATGGGGGATGGAGCACGATGGGGGGTGCACACCTCCCCCCACTGCACAACACCACACACACTGGGAACCACAAACACCGCCCTACACAGACACCCAACACACAAACAGCGCGGCACACACAAATATATGCACATGCCGCACAACACACACATTGCACAAAACATACCTCCCACCAAAACACACACACACACACCCACACAAACCGCGCAACACACACACACAGCGCTCCACAAACAATGCAACACACACAACGCAACACACAAACAACACCGCTCTCATCCCCCGCCACACCCAGACAACACCCAGAACATGTACAGCGCCCTACACAAACACTTGGTAACTACACACAACAACATCTATATATATATATAACAAAAATCATATATTAACTACACAATACGTAAATTCTAGAATACCCGATGCATAGAATCGGGCCACCTTCTAGTATATATATATATATATATAAAATATATATATATATATATATATATATCTATAGATATATATATCTATATATCTATATATATATGACGATGTGTTCAAGAAAACATCCTATCGGGTGATATAATGGAAGGCAAGTGCAGTGGTATATTCCAGGGGTTATACCAATAGCCGCTGCGTTCAGTGCTGAAAGTCGGAGCATAGTAAAAAAGTCTACGTGGACTAAATGTAACTTGCATGTCTGTATGCCTAAAACTTCAGAGAAGATGTGCAAACCTTTAAGAACCTTTGTAGGAGTGAAAAAGACCAAAGCGATGCCTCCATAATGAAGACACAACATTTTTAATGTTCACATTTGCATTACACAATTTTTGATATAAAATAAAAAAAAAAAATAATTTATAAGTTATAAATTCCCCCACAGCTCTTCCTGTTCTTTACAAATACTGAACTCCCACTCATTCCTAAACTATTGTCTCACCCTTGTAGGGTTGTGGACTAAACCTCCTGTGATTGCAAGATCTTGTACAGATGATTATACGGCTGGTAATGTGATAGTTGATCATCTCACCATGATTTAAAATTGAAGCTGGCGGTCCTCTGACGTGGCATTGCAGTTGCATATATAGAAGCTTGTGTTCTGCTGATGTCAAACTGTTTCTTTAACGTCCTGATAGAGACAGATGTCTCTGAAACGCGTCACCCTGTACAAAGAATAAAGAATTAAATTAACTTCGGATTCCGTGGTGATAGCGCGGCATATTCCCGATTTCTTCTTCAATTGTTATCTATGTTTACAATCCTGACAGAGTACACTAGATCAAGCTTACCTTTTGCTAAATAAGGGTATTTAAAAATGTTTCATTATTTTAATGTTTTTTGAATTTTTTATAACAAATCTTGATTATTGACTTTAAGCTCATATGGTCTTCATATATTTGAAAGGACTATATCAACAAATTGGAAATATAAAATAAATAAAGTAATGCATACTATTACTTTAACCACATGCTAAAAATGCCATTTTCAATGCAACTTATATATCTTTTAATTCAAACTTTTGAAGCACTGGTGTTTTATTTTCTGTGAGCAGGTATTAAAGAGAACTTGTCTGCACAATTTTGTAATGTAAAGTACAGATATGGCTGTAATGGTGCTGTAACAGATTGAAATGATATATTTGATAAAGAAATCTGCTTTGTGGTTCTTTAATCACCATTTTAAGTTTGCTGCTAATTATATTTTGGTATTTTGGGGCTGAGCTGTAAACTGGGTCTTTTAATCCTTGTCTGTGATTTCCCTGTGCTTCTGCCCCCTGCCTTTTCTGTTTGAAATCTCAGCAGTGACCTGCTATTCACGGATGAGAGGCAGGTGGATGGGTCAGGGAATCACAGACAGGGAGGAGATTGAATTAGTGCAAAACTTCCAATACTGATTGCAGAAAAATAACAAAGCATATTATTTTACCAAAGGTACCAATTTGATTAATGTTATAGTGCCATTACACATTACAAAATCGTGCTGATAGGTTCTCTTTAACTTGATGCAATAACCAGAAAGCTAATGCATCTCCCAAGTGTGCATTTAGGTGGCTCCTTCTAATTCTGCCCTTAATTGCTGAAACTTTGATCTCACTATGATTCTCTATTGGCTGGTTTAGTGCTTTAATAAGTGCTGACCCACTTTAAGGCTATGTGTGCACTAGAAAGTGCCTTTTTCTTAAGAAAAAAACGGACCCTCTGAAAGAATCCCGAACCTGCGGTAAATACCGAACCTGCGGATTTACTGCGGATTTTCCACAAGTTGGTCCCCGTGGTTTTTACCATTATCTATGGCTAAAACCGCAGGTACCTTCGGAAAAGAAGTGACGTGCTCATTAATTCTTCAGCGGAAAATCCACGGGTAAATCCGCGGGTATAAAAAAAGCAGTGTGCGCACAGCATTTTTTCAAACCCATAGGATTTGCTGGGGAATGACTGCAGCAATGTTAGACACATTTTCTACAGCAATTCTGCGGCAAATCCTGGGCAAAATCCGCAGCGTGCACACAGGGCCTAAAACCCTTTTTTCTGTGGACTGTACTGAATTAACAGGAGGAGAATTTAATTTGTGTTTGCAGGTGCCTATATTAAAGCTGAGGACTAAGCCTGAGCTTGCTGAATTCTGATAGTTGGTCACGTAAAATAAATCTTTGTACCGTGCTAGCCAGTAAAGATGAAAAAAAAAATTGTTTAAAAGAACTGACAGTCCTCATTGGTTGATATCTTTTAATGTCTATCTGAATAGATGGTAATATATAGCAAGCTTTCGAGACTATGCAAGTTTCTTCATCAGGCTCAGTATAACACAAAATCTGAAGAGTCATATATACAACAGGGCATAGAATACAGCAGTAAATAAGACATGTTATATTACTGCTCTATTCTATGTCCTGTTGTGTATAAATATGTGACTCTTCAGATTTTGTGTTATACTAAGCCTGATGAAGAGACCTGCGTAGTCTTGAAAGCTTGCTATTATTACCATCTTTTCAGTTAGCCATTAAAGGACGATTTACACAAAACAACATCGCTAATGAGATGTCGTTGGGGTCACGAAATTCGTGACACACATCTGGCCTCGTTAGCAATGTTGTTGCGTGTGACACATACGGGCGACCGCTAAAGATGCAAAATACTCACCAAATCATTGATTCTTGACATGTCGTCCATTTGACAAATATCGTTGCTGATTTTGGACGCAGGTTGTTCGTCATTCCTGAGGCAGCACACTTCGCTACGTGTGACACCCCGGGAACGACGAACAACACCGTACCTGCGTCCTCCGGCAACGAGGTGGGCGTGACTTTTATGCGGCTGCTCTCTGCCCCTCAGCTTCTATTGGATGCCTGCCATGTGACATCGCTGTGACGCCGAACGAACTGCCCCCTTAGAAATGAGGCTGTTTGCCACCCACAGTGACGTATGTGTGATGGGTACTAGCAATTTTGTCCACCACGGGCAGCAATTTGCCCGTGACGCACCAATGACGGGGGCGAGTACGTGTAAAGGCCCCTTAATAGATTTGATCACTAAATGATTTGGAAACAAGTAAGTTTAAAAGTAGGAATTGTTACTGTTGAGTGTGAACATTGACCTGCAGAGAAAATAGTCTGTCACACACAGCAATAACTTATCTATCTATCTATCTATCTATCTATCAATCTATCATAAAAAAGAAGAAAGTATGAGGGTAAAATGAGTGGACTTGTGTTTATTGTGTTTGGAGCTAAAACCATAACACAATTGTTGAACAATTACAAGTGCTATATTTTACTGTCTTTTATTTTATTGGAATCTAATTGTATTGACAGGTAATTGTTTTTAGGTGTGCACCCACACTGATACATTTGTGCACACTTTTTTACCCCCTCATTAGTAATTTTGTTTCTTAATTATTCAAAGCATCTTAAAGGTTTTAGTTAAAGAAAGGAAAAAATGCTTTTGCTAGATAATTTTACAAATTCTTGCCCTTGCATTGTAAAATATGTAGTATAGCATGTTTACTTTTCTTTGCTGTTGATGTAAAATAAATAAATATATAGTAGATAGTAGTAAAATTATTATAGTTAACTGTAGAGAAGAGTACATTTTTTCTAGTGGAATTGAACTCTCCCCGAGTTTTACAAAAATTTATTTTCTCCAGTTTACAGATTTTTGTAATTTGGTCCATGCAAATTATTCAAAACCATTTTATGAATAGAGGGCCAAATAAATGTTTAAAAAAATGATAGTAATATTGAAGTCATCACTCAACTTTCCATCCACCCAGACAGCCAGCGCTCAGGTCCTTCTCATATCTTCTTTTCCCTTTCCCCAGTCACATACATCCTCTTTAGCCTCTTCATTCCAAGCCAGGACATTGGATACATCTATGCCTCTTTCAACCTTAAGGGTCATGCCATTGTGGTGCACATCTTGTTGCCTTGGCATTACAATTTGTGTCGCCCAAGTGATGATATGATGCGCATGGATATAATTAGCCTAGTCATTTTGGAAGTCCTGATTTGGGTGTTAAAGGCCAAAGTGGAGACAAGTGAGAGGAAAAGGGGAACAAAAGATGCCAAGGAACTGGATAGTGGTCTACAGGGAAGGTGGAACAGGTGGGTCGTGTGGTGAGTAGTACTTTTTTACATACTATGTATTTTATGCTAAAGGGTCAATGTAGACCTCAGAACATAATAAGGAATATTGAAATTTAATAACTTAAATTTTTTAATCTTGGTGCATCAGGTCATCTCTAATTACTTATCTTGTATTTTAGTTACATGCACAATTTAAAATATATGTTTTTAATACTTGAAGTTCAAACATTTTCTTTACTAGTTTTATAACTTAAAAAAAACAGATTTCAGTTAAGATGAGATGACATTTATCATTATTATCTATCATTTACTTTGACAAAAAAGCCTACAGTTTTTCTCAGTCTTATAAAATAATAGTTATTGCCCCAACTAATCTTATTCTTAAATGTGTTTCTGAAAATCATTTCTTAGCAAAAACTCATTCCTTCCAAATAATTAGTTTTAATCTCTGGTTTTCTAATTCAGTGCCTTGGATCAATTCTCCTGTTAAAAGCCATTATTGCACACCTGAAATGGCAGAAAGAAAAATATGTAAAATTAAACTTAATGTTCTAGTAATGGAGGTTATGAATTCATTCCAGTGGGAAAATAAATGCAATTTTATATTGTTTTCAAGAATTGTTTTTTATTGTTATGCATTTTTTTAACATACTGTCCTGAGAAAACGTACACCTCCTTTCAATGATTGTGTGAAGACAATAAAAAAATCTAGCTCTTAGAAGAGCTTAAATACATGCAATTTCAGATTAAAAACAACAAAAAAAAATAACACCTTGTAATTATTTATTTAATAAACTTGTCAAGAATGGAAACCCTGTTTGTCAAAAATGAAGCACACCCCAGTAATCAAAAGCTCATATAATCCCCTTTAGCAGCAAAAACTTAAAGCAATAGTTTTTATATATATATATAAATAAATATATATATATATATATATATATTTCTTTTTTAGGTTTTATTCTGAACCTCGATCACTAGGAGGCTTAGAGACAAATGGAGTCAAACAAACAGGGACAGAACATGTAAAACACACACTTAAGTACCTTCAACATGGACCATGTAAAACCGTGTAAAACATTACTGTTTTGCTAGGAATGTGTGAAGGAGGCCTGAGCTTATTAAATTATGAGACTTGATTAATAAGTGGCTTGGAAAGAAATTAAATTAAAACGAAGAATCGTACTACAAAGTGTAAATATGTGGACAGTTTTAGTGCATCCTTTAACAGAGCTTTGTATTATATAGTTTTGTGCTGTTTGCATTGTAACTAGAGATGAGTAAACCTTCCAAGGCTCAGTTCGCCAAGCGCTATGTTTGCCACACCATATGCCAAACTGAACTCCAAACCTTATCGAACCTTTTTGAACCCCATTAGATTCAATGGGAGGCCAAACGTAAGGCAGAGAAAACACCTTTGGTGTGGTCAAAAAGCTTCCAAAACAACAAAAATACATTCTACAGTGCAGCACCACTGTTTTGGCATAGCCATTAGCTTTATAGACTATTGACATAAGAAATGTAGAGGTGGATGAGAGACAGGTGTAGTACTCCTGCTCCCATACCCCTGCCAGTATAGACAAAACACAACTTGGAGACCCACCTTGGAGTCTTGATATTTAAAAACATTGCAGGCAGACAGAATGACACCAGCATCAATTCCCCCCAATTCCCCATATTCTGTTTGCACACCAGGGAACTTTAGTCCATGCAACACACAGGATGTTGGCTGGAATTTTCATTTAAAAAAAACCAAAAGATGCATGAGTGACATGTGTAGACCTTTTGCTCCCAGAACCCCTGCACTACAGACAAAGGACAATTTGGAAACACTACTTGGAGCCTCCACATTTCAAAAAATTAAGATCAGGCAACAGCAAAAGTGGCAACAATTGGCACAGACTACAATAGTCCAACAAAGCAACCTGGATACTTGGTATTGACCCTGTAACAAGGCCTCAGCCAACATTTCTACCTTTACCAGAGACAGCAAGATGACAGACAGCCATGTCCTTTTGCTCCCAGAACCCTGGCACTACAAACAAGACACAACTTGGAGACTCATATTAGAGTCTTGATATTTGAAAACCTTTCAGTCAGACAGCAGGAGAGCGATATAAATTCCCCCCTACATTACTCCATAGTTTGTTTGCAGACCAGGGAAGTATGGTCCATGCAACACACATGATTGGGCTGGCATTTTCATTTTAAAACGCGTGCACTCAGCAACCATGCCTTATGCAGCAGCCCATCCAGGCTGTAATAGTGTCCTAGAAATTGCTGTACAACCAAGTGGATCCACGCAGTGCATATGTGATTTTGCCTAGGCATAGTGTCACCAACAGGTTTACACTGTTATCGCCCATGGACTTTCCTGGCTCCAGGCTCAGTGTAGACAGCGATTGATCAAACTGAGCCTGGATAGTGGTCCACATTTCTGCAGCTGTGTGTCTGCATTCTCCAATGCATATCAACGTAAGCATTTCCTCATTGTGTTGAATTACACACAGAATTTGGCCTGCATTTTTATTTTAAAAAAATCAAGTGATGCATGAGTGACAGGCATAGAATAGGAGGAGAAAGCTCTGCGTCACTGAACAATGGGTGCTCTGGAGTAAAAATAATCATACAATATAGAGGGAACTCCGACACACCATTCACTCCCACACAAAAAGAGAAAATAGAGAATTCTTCATGCAAATTCAATTTTATTGATCAAGAGGAAATGATCACAATAAATGAAACAGGTTTACATAATAACTACATCTTCTTCCATGCGATTATTGTCCTTATTATGCAATATGGATGCTGGCTTTCTATTTAATACTGTACTCTATTGTCATTATGTTGATTTTGATTGATTTATTTTTGTTTATGTTCAGATAAAGTCCAGTTTGATAAAGGCTAATGGCCAAAACGTCATTTTGTATGGACAACAACACATTTCATTTATTGTGATCAATTCCTCTTGATCAATAAAATTGAATTTGTATGAAGAATTCTCTATTTTCTCTTTTTGTGTGGGAGTGAATGGTGAGCCGGAGTTCCCTCTATATTGAGCGACAGGCATAGGCCTCTTGCTCCCAGAACCCTGGCGCTAGAGACAAAACAAAATTTGAAGAGGAGACCCTACTTGGAGTCTTGATATTTATAATCCTTTCAGGCAGACAGCAGGAAAGTGCCAATTCCCCCCTCCAATACCCCATAGTATGCTTTCACACCAGAGAAGTATGGTACTGTACATGCAACCCACAGGATGTGGGCTGGCATTTTCATTGAAAAAATCAAGAGATTAATGAAAGAAAGACATAGGCCTTTTGATGCCAGAGCACTACAGAGAAAACACAATTTGGAGACCCATACTGGAGTCTTGATATTAAAAAACCTTTCAGGCAACAGCAGGACAGCAGCAACAATAACCCCCTATTTCCCCATAGTCTGTTTGCACACCAGGGAAGTATGGTAGATGCAAGACACAGGATTTGGCCTCTATGTCTCACATGGATCAAAAACACTAGGCATGATCACTTCTGTAAAAGCTGACATGTGATAATAGTTTCGACATTGACACCGGAGGAGTATGAAGCAGCAGACATGGTTGATTTGGCGGCCAGTGGTTGTGTAGGCCCAGTAGTAAGCATTTTAATGCAGTAACATTCCCACAGTAAGGAATTTGCTTGCACAAATGTCGGTACGTGCATATAGTATTCAAATTATTTAAATTTGTGTTTTCACTGATTCGTTGTTTACAATGTTGGCAGATAAAAAAAAATTGAGTCATCTTTTGCTCTTTCAAATATGTCAGGATATGCCACCCTTCCTGCGAACTGCTGATCCACAACCACTGCTGTGCTGACCACAGCCACAGTTGTGGCTAAGAATCCAGTGCTTCTCATGGTTGCATCACTACGTGTTTCTATGGGAATTGCCAATGTAACTTTCTTGTCTTCCTCTTCCTCCTCTTCTGCTGAGCTACACAGCTGCATACCTCTGGGTTCACATCAAGTGGGATATACAACTTCATCATCAGGCTCTATGATGTCCCACTCCTCCTCTTCCTGACCTGACATCACATAACAGTATACATGCGCCTCAGGTATCTGAGTCTCATCATCATCACCTGCATCCCCAGAGGTTAACATCAGTTGGGATCCTGCTCAGTCCCTAGTAGAGATGAGCAATGTTTGAGGTTCGAGGTTCGTCAATTTCATGTTTGAGTGATTTTGGGGGGTGTTCGAGTCATTCGACGAACTCTAACGATTTGGTAAAAGTTCGGTAGTTTGAGTTATGTTCGAGAATGGTTCGATCAACAAAAAGCGTAGCTAGTTACTAGCTGGCTTCTCACTGTCATAGTGTGAGTCAGTGTGAATCATGATACTATCAAAATTCAGCATATAGACTTCCTGTTCCAGCGCTGAGGATGTAGGATGTGTGGTGAGGAGCTCCTGCACCTTCAAGAGATCATACTAAGAATCAGGGACGGATCTGTGCCCATTCAACACCCCAAAGACACAGCTGCTGGGGGATAGCTGCCTCTGCAAGAGACTCCCTGAGAAAAAGCTGGGTGAGAGACAGATTGAGGGTCTGGCAGACACACTGCACTGGGGTAGAGACTGGAGGATCCCCTGACCCAGGGCTCCTGCTGTGGAGACTGCCACTGATATCCCTTGCTCTGGCTAGATTACAGTGAGGAAGACAGAACACAGCAGTGCTGGGCTGGAGCCTGCCATTAAGAGCTGAGGCCAGGAACAGAGACTGTATCAGGGGTAGGTCGGGGTGGTCCATACTCCCCGCCTCCCCACTCCTTGGGTAGCATGGATCACTGAACTGCTGGTTGAGGTCTCCACTGGTGTCCCTCTGCCCCTCTAGACTGTGCTGAAGAGAAAGGACTGCTGGAGGTCGGGAGGGCAGAGAAAGCTGCATGCTGAGCACTGACACAGGCTGGAGAGAGATTTCTGGGCAGGAAAGCTCTATTTTTTTTTCTCTTTGAAAACTGCCCAACTGCTGGATCTCCAGGAAGCAGGAAGTGAGACATTTAGTGGTTAAAACAATATAGTTCATCTCACACAGAGCCATCTGCAGGATACTGCCTCCCTCTAGTGGCCATCATACAGAACTGCATCTTGTAAATTGATTGCTGGCTTCTGAAGAAGCTGACAGTAAGCCACTCCTATACTAAGACCCTCACACTACAATTTATTGTCTCCCCTCGTTAAAGGGACGGTGCTTTTGCAACTTACAGACCTGTGATTTATGGAGCGGTACCTCCTATGTAGTGCACAAAAAATGGACTACTCTCGCGTAAGAGACAGGGCCAGCAGCGAAGGGGAAGAAGAAATGGCACTGAGCCCCCTGGAAGAACAATTCTCTGCTGATTTATCTCAACCACTTCACAATGCCTTTATGAGTGAATCTGCCGAACACTCTAATGACAGCAACAAAGAAGTTGACACGCACATGCAAACGGTAGACTTTAAAACAATGGCAACAGAGGTTGCAGCTAATATCATGCCAGAGATCCAGAAAACCATAGAGAAAGCTATCCAGAATGTCCTCCACAACTTTCAGGGGCAATTAAACAAACATAAAGGATAGATAGAGGAGTTGGAACAGAGAGTGTCATCCCTGGAAGAAGATAACAAGCAACTGTCCTCACAGTTAGAGGAAACTGTTGCAGAAACGAAACGCCTAGCGGACAAGGTTGAAGATCTCGAGAATAGGTCCAGGCGGAGCAACCTGAGAATGGTGGGGCTATCTGAAGCGGTTCCCGTAGCCGAACTTCAACGCTTATGTGAAAGAGATCTCCGGCAGCTCTGGGAATTAATAAGGACTGTAGAGTCGAAAGGGCTCACAAGGTGGGCCCAGACCTGCGCTCCCATGCCCAAAAATCTGGTGATCAGACAAGACCACGCCAAGTGATCATGAAATTTTTGGACTACAACGACAAGTTTGACATTATAAGGGCCTACAAAAAGAGAACCCAACCATTGATCATAAGAGGAATGAAACTTCTTCTGTTCGAGGATTATTCTGCAGATGTGGCCAAGCGAAGAAGAGCTTTCAGCAAAATATGTGTGTCTCTGCCTTAAGCTAGGAAGAGCTTCACACTTCAGTACCCAGCATTACTGAAGATTTTCCAAAAAGATGGTGTCACCATTGTCTACAACTCGGCAAGGGACGCCGAAAGAGACATTGAAAAAATACTGCAAACGGCGAAAACTGCAGAGAGAAGAGGAGACCGAGAGGGGGACAACCGAACAATGTCACCGAAATCCAAGAGGTCAACAAGTCGTAGTAGGTGAAGCAACCCAGTGATAACTTGTGAATTGTGATGTAGTATATACCCTTACCCGCTTTCCCTTAAAACGGTCTGGACTCTTATTCGAGCTGTTTGTGAGATGATACCAAGATAATGAATGAACTTTTATTGGGAGGAGAGGAAGTGGGGGTTGGTGGGGGAGGGGCCAGGAATGGGTTATGTCATGTCATGTGGGGCTTGCCATGCCAGAGGACGCTTGTTCACATCATCTCTATCCCCATCTGGGGATGTGTCCTGTGGTTTGGTGGGGGAAGAGGTGGAGTCAGGTCTGCTTAGACAAATTGTGAGGGGATAGTTGGGGGATACGGATGTCATCCTGATTGATATTCCCTACATTTCATGTGGTGCAGGTTGAGTTTCTCTAATACGCTTGTGTAATCAACCACTTTCCCAATCTCAGAAAAAGTGAAGTCCATAGCATTTCTGGTGGCGTGCGCAGTTCGGAATACACCACAATGCATTTTGAATTTAGAGTTATTGTTGCCCTAGGATATTTTTCCTTGTTGTGTATTTCTTGTTCTTTTTTTAACACCTTTCTTCTTTCAGGAATCACAGACAGACTCTGCATGCTGGTTAACTCTTCCACAAGTATCAAGTATCTGATAACAGGTAGTAACCAAAACTAACAGATACTCCTATGATTGTCATTTCCTGGAATGTAAAGGGTCTACGATCTCCGAACAAAAGGTCTAAGGTACTGAGGAACCTTAAACGATCCTCCCCAGACATTGTCCTACTTTAGGAGACTCACTTAAGGGAAGAGGATTTTTCAGGCTTAATAGATTCTGGGTGGGGACAGTAGTGGGATCGGCAGCACAGGGTAGACATGCAGGGGTAGTGATTTTGTTCCACCGCAACTTCTTTTTAAATTATTGTCTCAGGAGTGTGACGACCAGGGGAGATGGGTATGGGTCACTATAGACCATGGAGGATAAACCTATTCCATATATAACATTTATGGCTCCAACGGTTCAAACAAATCCTTTTTTGAAGATATATAGAGAAAAATTGTCCTGGATAATTCTCTCTGATAATTACTGGAGGTGACTTTAATACAGTACATAGGATAGAGGAAGATAGAAGGAGTCAGGGTAGGACCCCCCAGAGAGAGGAGAATGCACTCATCTCTCTACTTAATCAGACTGGGCTGAGGGATGTCTGGCGCTGGCTGCATCCTGATGCTAGAGAATTTTCTCACTTTTCCTATGTCCACCAGTCCTGGTCGAGAATTGACTACCTCCAGTCCTGACCTCTGAGAGTCTATTAAACAGGTTGAAGTCGGTCAAACGTTTTGATTTGGTTATATCAGATCATGCCCCAGTGGGTATGGAACTGACGGACAGGGTGGTCAGGGGAACAGACTTTATATGGAGGTTTCCAGCCTTCCTGACAAAGGACGAGGGATTCAATGACAAATTGCGCTACTGGTGGGATGAGTTTATATCTGACAACAGAGAACACATAGATGGAACTGCTCTGTTTTGGAACACGGCAAAGACGGTGCTGAGAGGCAAAATTGTAATGTACGTCTCTTCCCTTAAGAAAAAAGTGAAGGAGGGGTATTCTGAATCGAGTGCAAAACTCAGACATGTTTATACAGAGTTCCTCCAGAACCCCTCAACTCAAAACAGAGAACATTGGAAAGTGACCAAACAAGAGTTTGAGACGTGGATAGACAGAAGGGAGCAGATGTATAGATATAGGCAAGAGGTCGAATTACTTAGATACGGCAACAAAGCGGGTAAGCTTCTGGCAAAATTGGCAAAGGGACGTTTACAAGTATCACCCATAGTCAGAATAAAAGATGGACAAGGAAAGGTAACCTCTGATCCCAAAAAAATAAATTCCACTCTACAAAATTTTTATAAAGATCTATACAAACTCTCACACACAAATACGACAGACAGAGGGTAGAGCCTTCCTCCAAAGCTTATCTCTCCCTAAACTCACACAGGAGCAGCAGGATGTAATTAATGCAGACATAACGGAAGAAGAGGTGAAGCAAACTATAAGTCATCTTCAAAATGGAAAGGCACCCAGTCCTGATGGGTATAGTGGGGAATTTTACAAAGCACTCAAGGAACAGGTTCCTCCGGTATTGACTACTTACTACAATAACATTTTGACAACAGGAGATATTCCAGGTAGATCCAAGGAGATGTATATCAAAGTAATTCCAAAGCATGGCAAAGACCCCTTGGAGGCTGGTTCCTATAGACCTATTTCACTTATTGACTTAGACTAAAAGATTATATCCAAAATAATGGCTGACCGCTTATCAATGGTGCTTCCCCCAACTGGTGAAGCCAGCTCAGGTGGGATTTGTTAAGGAAAGAGCTGCAGTTAAAAACATAAGAAAAGTCTTGACAGTGCTGTACGAGGTAGGGTGACAGCAGCATTTAGGAGACAGACCAGCCCTCCTAACTCTTGATGCAGAGAAAGCATTTGATAACGTTAGTTGGGAGTGGCTGGGGGCGACGTTGGACTCGTTCAATTTAAAAGGCAAAATTAGAACATTTTTGGATGGGGTCTACAATAGCCCTACAGCTAGAGTAAACACACCAGGATTCTTTTCTGATTATTTTCACTTGCACAAGGGGACCAGACAGGGATGTCCAATGTCACCATTGCTGTTCAACCTGGCCATGCAACCCTTTGCTAGATTTATGGAGGAGTCAGATCTATTTGATGGAATCAGAGTAGGCAAAGATAAAGTTAAGATTGCTCTATTTGCAGATGACGTCATACTTTTTTTGTCAAGACCACTAGAGCAGCTGAGGAGGATCTTTGACTTTATTCAGAAATTCAGTGAATATTCGGGGTACAGGATTAACATCAACAAAAGTGAACTTCTAGAATTAGGAGACAAAATACCTCAGGAGCAATAGGTCAAGCTAGGTCTAGACCTACGTGTCTCAAAGTCATACATAAGGTATTTGGGGATAAAGATAGGGAGGAGACCAGATCAACTCTATTCACTTAACTACACCCCCCTTAAAGGTAAAATATTGGGGGAACTAGAGCGGTGGCATCACTTACCAATATCTCTTTTGGGTAGATGTCACCTGGTTAAAATGGTTAGCTTTGCTAGGCTCCTATACCCCTTGCAAACCCTGCTCTTGATTGTAAAACATTTAGACATAATCAGACTGAAGAAGGTCTTTACACATTTTATTTGGACAGGTAAAAAACCCAGAATTGCACTAGAAAAACTGATGCTACTGAGAAGTGAAGGTGGGGTTAATTTTCCAAATATACGTGGTTATAATATCGCCTCTTTATTTAGACATGTAGTGGACTGGATACACGACACTAGTTGCTACTGAAACACCCATCTAGAACGACAGTTAGCCGCCCCTTGGGATCTGACCGCTCTTATCCACAATAGACAAGCTAAACTGCCACAGATAGTGAGATCCTCCTTTTTACTAAGGGACACCATAGTATGTTGGAAGATAGTGAGGAAGGCCCATAAGCTTCTCTTTCTGGTTTCCAAACATATGCCAATATTTGGTCACCCCAAGTTCCTCCAGGGAGCTGAAATTAAGAGAGTCATTGATCAGAGCTGTGATCAATTGCAGACAGTGGGGTCCATTATGTGCCGGGAGGAGAAACGGTGGATGTCTCCACAAGAAATTATGGACAAATTCAAGATACACGGGAAACATTTCATACAGGTCCTGCAGCTTCATTCTTTTTGTCAGTCCAGACTCAGAAAGTTGGAGAGGGAATCTGTCTCTCATGCCTCAGATGACAGTATAGGCCCGTGCACCCAAATGGCGAGTATCACCTCATTGTATAGCACCATGAGGCACAAATTTGTTAAATTAAAACAACAAAATGTTCAGAACATGGGAGAGGTGGACAGGAGATGAGGAGATAGCAAAGACAATATTACAAGAGTGGGAACGGGTGAGAAAATCCATCTTGTGTGAGAGATGGAGGGAGACTTATTTCAAGCTCATGCACACAGCGCTGTATGGCTTTAACATCCCGCCTTCCCATAGCTGACCTGGCCGGATTACAGCACCTCCTAAGTGTGGGGTGCCCTTTACGAATCTGTGGCATGGGTTGTGGGAGTGCACAGAAGTAACAATATATTGGAAGCGAGTAAGGGACCAGATTCAAGCATGTTGGGGAATGAAACTTCCACAAACACCACAGGCTCTGCTCTTCCACCAATTACGCCCCCCCCCGAATCTGAATCTCAGAGTATGGTAGACAAAATAAAGATTCCTAGAAACATCCACACATTTTTAGTGGTGGCTCTTCGGGCTTTGTTTAGTGAGTAGCGTTGAGCGCGGTTCTAGGTTCGTGGTTCTCCAGTTCGCGGCTCGAGTGATTTTGGGGGCTGTTCTAGATCGAACTAGAACTCGAGCTTTTTTGCAAAAGCTCGATATTTCTAGATACGTTTGAGAACGGTTCTAGCAGCAAAAAAACCAGATAATTCCTAGCTGGCTTTCCGCTGTAATAGTGTAAGTCACTCTGTGACTCACACTATTATGAAATTTCAGTGTATAGTGTGCGGGAACAGCGCATTCAGATCACTGCTGTATGGATAATGGCGATCGCCATTTTTTTTTTTTTTCCTTGTCTTCCTTCCCTAAGCGTGCGCGTGCAGTGGGGCGGGCCAGCATGTCAGCCAATCCCAGACACACACACAGCTAAGTGTACTTTTAGCCAGAGAAGCAACAGAATGTGTGATAGGATGTCCATGTCACATGTCCCTGCATTATAAAAACGGACATTTTCCTCCAGCACGCCATTATCTGCCTTCTGCGTCCTTGGTGTCAGACATCACTGGCGCAGCTCCGTCCTGAGTCCTATCGCCGACACTGCTGTATACGCTCCATACACAGCGCTGGACAGCTTAGGGAGAGCACTTTCTATCAGTCCTTTTAAGGGCTCGTACTGGCAGGGTCAGAGCCATGGGTGACAGGTCCTGAAAACAGAGTTTAACAGCTACACAAGATGACAGCGTCTGTGTACCTAAGGTCAGGGAACTCCTCGCTGCATTTCCCCATTAGGAGGGATAGAAAGGCAGGCTTCCTTTCCTGTACCCAGAGACCCACAACCCTGCCACTGTACCCTCCTGCCCTTTGCACACTCAAACTCATTATAACTAAGCCATTATACTAGTAAACACTGAGTGAACTTAGTGTCATCCTAAACGTGGCTATTGGACATCTGTATAGTCCCACTAGTGCACAGATATTTGCAGCACCTCTGCCTGCATTGCACACTCCAACTCATTATAACTAAGCCATTATACTAGCAAACACTGAGTGTACCTAGTGTCATCCTAAACGTGGCTATTGGACTTCTGTATAGTCCCACTAGTGCACAGATATTTGCAGCACCTCTGCCTGCATTGCACACTCCAACTCATTATAACTAAGCCATTATACTAGCAAACACTGAGTGTACCTAGTGTCA
Source organism: Anomaloglossus baeobatrachus (assembly GCF_048569485.1). NCBI lineage: Eukaryota > Metazoa > Chordata > Amphibia > Anura > Aromobatidae > Anomaloglossus > Anomaloglossus baeobatrachus. The sequence goes on from NC_134354.1 coordinate 532,117,195, forward strand.
TCCTAAACGTGGCTATTGGACTTCTGTATAGTCCCAGTAGTGCACAGATATTTGCAGCACGTCTGCCTGCATTGCACACTCCAACTCATTATAACTAAGCCATTATACTAGCAAACACTGAGTGAACTTAGTGTCATCCTAAACGTGGCTATTGGACATCTGTATAGTCCCACTAGTGCACAGATATTTGCAGCACGTCTGCCTGCATTGCACACTCCAACTCATTATAACTAAGCCATTATACTAGCAAACACTGAGTGAACTTAGTGTCATCCTAAACGTGGCTATTGGACATCTGTATAGTCCCACTAGTGCACAGATATTTGCAGCACGTCTGCCTGCATTGCACACTCCAACTCATTATAACTAAGCCATTATACTAGCAAACACTGAGTGAACTTAGTGTCATCCTAAACGTGGCTATTGGACTTCTGTATTGTCCCACTAGTGCACAGATATTTGCAGCCCCTCTGCCTGCATTGCACACTCCAACTCATTATAACTAAGCCATTATACTAGCAAACACTGAGTGTACCTAGTGGCATCCTAAACGTTGCTGTTGGACTTCTGTATAGTCCCAGTAGTGCACAGATATTTGCAGCACGTCTGCCTGCATTGCACACTCCAAGTCATTATAACTAAGCCATTATACTAGCAAACACTGAGTGAACTTAGTGTCATCCTAAACGTGGCTATTGGACTTCTGTATAGTCCCAGTAGTGCACAGATATTTGCAGCACCTCTGCCTGCATTGCACACTGCAACTCATTATAACTAAGCCATTATACTAGCAAACACTGAGTGTACCTAGTATCATCCTAAACAAGGCTATTGGACTTCTGTATAGTCCCAGTAGTGCACAGATATTTGCAGCACCTCTGCCTGCATTGCACACTCCAACTCATTATAACTAAGGCCGGTTTCACACATCCGGCTTTTTGCCGTTTTACCGGATGCGGCGCTCTCCCGTACAGTTAATACAGTACAGAGACAGCGCAACAAGCGCCGGTCACATGCTGTCATATGACCGGCGCATGTGACCCGGAAGTTACAGTGCTGTCACTGTACTGTATTAACTGTACGGGAGAGCGCCGCATCCGGCAAAACGGCAAAAAGCCGGATGTGTGAATCCGGCCTTAGCCATTATACTAGCAAACACTGAGTGAACTTAGTGTCATCCTAAACGTGGCTATTGGACTTCTGTATAGTCCCAGTAGTGCACAGATATTTGCAGCACGTCTGCCTGCATTGCACACTCCAACTCATTATAACTAAGCCATTATACTAGCAAACACTGAGTGAACTTAGTGTCATCCTAAACGTGGCTATTGGACTTCTGTAACGTCCCAATAGTGCACAGATATTTGCAGCACCTCTGCCTGCATTGCACACTCCAACTCATTATAACTAAGCCATTATACTAGCAAACACTGAGTGAACTTAGTGTCATCCTAAACGTGGCTATTGGACTTCTGTATAGTCCCAGTAGTGCACAGATATTTGCAGCACGTCTGCCTGCATTGCACACTCCAACTCATTATAACTAAGCCATTATACTAGCAAACACTGAGTGAACTTAGTGTCATCCTAAACGTGGCTATTGGACTTCTGTATAGTCCCAGTAGTGCACAGATATTTGCAGCACCTCTGCCTGCATTGCACACTCCAACTCATTATAACTAAGCCATTATACTAGCAAACACTGAGTGAACTTAGTGTCATCCTAAACGTGGCTATTGGACTTCTGTATAGTCCCACTAGTGCACAGATATTTGCAGCACCTCTGCCTGCATTGCACACTCCAACTCATTATAACTAAGCCATTATACTAGCAAACACTGAGTGTACCTAGTGTCATCCTAAACGTGGCTATTGGACTTCTGTATAGTCCCACTAGTGCACAGATATTTGCAGCACATCTGCCTGCATTGCACACTCCAACTCATAATAACTAAGCCATTATACTAGCAAACACTGAGTGAACTTAGTGTCATCCTAAACGTGGCTGTTGGACTTCTGTATAGTCCCACTAGTGCACAGATATTTGCAGCACCTCTGCCTGCATTGCACACTCCAACTCATTAAAACTAAGCCATTATACTAGCAAACACTGAGTGTACCTAGTGTCATCCTAAACGTGGCTATTGGACTTCTGTATAGTCCCACTAGTGCACAGATATTTGCAGCACCTCTGCCTGCATTGCACACTCCAACTCATTATAACTAAGCCATTATACTAGCAATTTATGCTGCTAGTTTAAGGGTCGTAGTTGCATTGTCAAGGATATTTATTCTTTATTATTCTGCGGTTAATAAAGCTAGACCACAGCTCCAATCTACACCACCTCTCAATTTTTACTGCCACATTTTCAGTGCACAATCTTGTCGCAATCAACATGAGTGGCAAAATGACAGATGCTGGTGGAAAGGGGAAGAGGCGTGCAGGAAAAGGAAAAAAAAGGTTTGTCCGTGGGGAAGGTGGCAAAGCTCCATTATCATCTGCTGAAGATAGACTATCTACCAGCAAAAGTAAGATGTCTTCTACTTACCGTGGACAATCCGATGTGCTCCCTTTTTTAAGGACACGAACAACAGGAACAAAGGTAGATGATGGCCAAAAAAGGAAAATGCTTGAATGGATCTCAAGTGGTCCAACAAGTGCCCTCTCAGCCACTTCAAGTACCGCATCCAAAAAACACCAGTCCTCTGAGTTGTCATCCCAATCAAACTTGCTTTCTCCCAGCTCTGAAGTCTCCATCAGCCCTGCACAGTATGGTGGAACTGAGATGGCTGAGTCTGCAGAGATGTTCAGTCTTACTATAGCCTGGGAATCAGAGGTTTGCTCCCAAGCTACAGTGAGTACAGACCAGGAAATGGTCTGCAGTGATGCCCAGAACCTTTGTGACTCTGATTCAGGCCGTGAGGACCAAGTTTCTGAGCATAATGTTGACCCTTTGTCACAAACTGTAACACTTGTGGTTATAGACAATGAGGAACATACTGATGATGATGAGATGCAGATACCAGATTGGGATGACAACTTAAATATTCGGTCAGGGCAAGAAGAGGCTTGGTCTGAGGGGGAGGGGAGTGCAAACACAACAATTGATGATGAAGTTCTAGATCCCACCTACTGTCAACCCCCAGTCAGGCACTCGAGTAGGTCAACAGAGGCGGTGGAGGAGGATGCAACCGACGACGAAGTTACCTTGCGCCTTCCTGGACATAGTCGGAGCACTGGTAGCACGTCTACAACCGCATCATCAGCCACCACTCTGCCTCTGAGCACTAGTCGGGGGGGCTCAGCAGGTCGCATGCCCTCTAAGCCTTGCCTAGCCTGGTCCTTTTTTGACATAGAAAAAGATCGCCCAAATTATGTGATGTGTAAAATTTGTCGTGATTCTGTTAGTAGAGGTCAAAACCTCAGCTGTTTGACAACTTCTTCCATGAATCGTCACATGAATAAATATCATAGGTCCCGGTGGGAAGCTCACTGTGCTACAATGCGGCCTAGCGGAGCGAACCATCCACGGCCTGCCCCTTCCAGTGCATCCGCGCGCTCTTCATCTTCTAGGACTGTGGGGACAGCTGTCACACCTGGTTTTCCACGCACAACTTCCACCACTGTAACCGCAACAGGCAGTTTGCTTGGTAGGTCGTCAGTTGGTTTGGAAGGGGAAACAAGTGAGTGTGTACAGCTCTCTCAGACATCGATAGCACCAACATTGGATGAAGGCAACATCATGTCTCCGCCTGCACTTTCCTCACAAACCTGCATTTTTACAGGGACACCCTACTCAACACCGTCTACACACAGCAGCCAGATCTCTGTCCCTCAGATGTGGTCAAATAAAAGGCCATTTCCTGCGACCCATGACAAAGCTAAGAGGTTGACTCTATCCCTCTGTAAGCTCTTGGCTACCGAAATGCTGCCTTTCCGCCTGGTGGACACACAGGATTTTAGAGACCTTATGTCTGTCGCTGTGCCCCAGTACCAGATGCCCAGTCGCCACTACTTCTCTAAGAAAGGTGTGCCCGCGCTAAACCAGCATGTCGCACACAACATCACCGCTTCCTTGAGAAACTCTGTGTGTGAACGGGTGCATTTCACCACCGATACTTGGACCAGTAAGCATGGACAGGGACGTTACATGTCGCTGACTGGGCACTGGGTAACTATGGTGATAGATGGTGAAGGGTCTGCTGCACAAGTCTTGCCGTCCCCACGACTTGTGTGTCAATCCTCTGTCTGTCCAAGTTCCGCCACTGCTTCTGCCTCCTCCACCTCATCTGTGTCCTCCACCTCTGCCCCAAGCCTGCCTGGTCAGGCCACCAGCGTTCTCACTGCGCAGAAGGAATCACGCACCCCTCATTACTATGCTGGCAGCAGAGCGCAACGGCATCAGGCGGTCTTTAGCTTGACATGTCTTGGGAATAGGAGTCACACAGCTGAGGAGTTGTGGTCAGCTCTGCGGTCAGAGTTTAATAAATGGTTGTCTCCACTCAACCTGCAGCCTGGTAAGGCCATGTGCGACAATGCTGCAAACCTGGGTGCCGCCCTTCGCCTGGGCAAGGTGACACACGTGCCTTGTATGGCTCACGTGTTGAACCTTGTTGTCCAGCAATTCTTAACACACTATCCCGGCCTAGATGGCCTTCTGACCAGGGCACGAAAACTGTCTGCTCACTTCCGCCATTCAACCGCCGCAGCTGAGCGACTTGTATCTCTCCAGAAGTCTTTCGGCCTGCCGGTTCATCGCCTGAAATGTGATGTGGCGACACGCTGGAATTCGACTCTCCACATGTTACAGCGACTGTGGCAGCACCGCCGAGCCCTGGTGCAATACGTCATGACGTATAGCATGGGCCAACGAGATGCAGAGGTGGGAAAGATTACCCTGATGGAGTGGTCTCAGATCAAGGACCTATGCACCCTTCTGCACAGTTTCGACATGGCGACGAATATGTTTAGCGCTGACAATGCCATTATCAGCATGACAATTCCAGTCATTTACATGCTGGAGCACACGCTAAACAATATTCGGAGTCAGGGGGTGGGACAACAGGAAGGGGAGGAACTACAGGAGGATTCATATGCGCAAGGGACAACAACATCACCAAGGTCCAGACGTTCATCATCACCAACGCAGCAGGCATGGGACCATGGGGGACAGGGATCAACAAGGGCGCATAGTAGCAGGCGAAATGTTGAGGAAGGTGCAGGAGAACATGAAGAAATGGAGGACGAACTGTCCATGGACATGGAAGACTCAGCAGATGAGGGAGACCTTGGTCAAATTTCAGTTGAAAGAGGTTGGGGGGAGATGTCAGAGGAAGAAAGAACGGGTAGCACCTCTATGCCACAAACACAGCGTGGACTTGGTCCACATGGCTGCGCAAGACACATGAGTGCCTTCTTGTTGCACTACCTCCAACATGACCCTCGTATTGTCAAAATTAGAAGTGATGATGACTACTGGATTGCCACACTATTAGATCCCCGGTACAAGTCCAAATTTTGTGACATAATTCCAGCCATAGAAAGGGACGCACGTATGCAGGAGTATCAGCAGAAGCTGTTACTCGATCTTAGCTCGGCTTTTCCACCAAACAACCGTGCAGGTGCAGGGAGTGATTCTCCCAGTTGTAACTTGACAATCATGGGACGGTCTCGTCATCTTCAACAGTCTACCCGTACCAGTAGGACCGTATCTGGTGCTACTAACAGCAATTTTATGGAATCTTTTCTGAATTTTTTTAGACCCTCCTTTGCAAGGCCACCAGAGACAACAAGTCTGACACATAGTCAACGGCTGGAGAGGATGATACAGGAGTATCTCCAAATGAACATCGATGCCATGACTTTGCAAATGGAGCCTTGCTCATTTTGGGCTTCAAATCTAGAAAAATGGCCAGAGCTCTCCAGTTACGCCTTGGAGATTTTGTCGTGTCCAGCTGCCAGCGTTGTCTCTGAACGTGTCTTCAGTGCTGCTGGGTGTGTGCTGACAGATAAGCGCACGCGTCTGTCCAGTGACAATGTGGACAGACTAACGTTCATCAAAATGGACAAGTCATGGATCCACCAGGAATTTACTACCCCTGTGTCATCCTGGGGAGAGTAAATGCTTGTGGATTTGGAATGTGCTTGATGCAAATCAAAACATCCTGTTTGTAACTAGGCACAAGTGCTGCCACTGATAAGGTGTCTATGTAGCCCAATTTTTGGAAAAAAGGGAGACTCCGCTTGGAGTAACCCTTGCTTGCTGTGTTTTTTAAAAATGATCCAAGATGAACAGAGCTGGGATCAGGAAAGACTTTGCTACCTACCCCGGTGTCATCCTGGGGACGGTTAAGTATGGCGTATTTTTGAATGTGCTTGATGCAAATCTAGCTGTGAAGTGTACAACTAGGGCACAAGTGCTGCCACTGAATGGGTGGGTGTGTGTGGGGCCCAATTTTTGGAAAAAAAGGGAGACTCCGCTTGGAGTAACCCTTGCTTGCTGTGTTTTTTAAAAATGATCCAAGATGAACAGAGCTGGGATCAGGAAAGACTTTGCTACCTACCCCGGTGTCATCCTGGGGACGGTTAAGTATGGCGTATTTTTGAATGTGCTTGATGCATATCTAGCTGTGAAGGTTACAACTAGGGCACAAGTGCTGCCACTGAATGGGTGGGTGTGTGTGGGGCCCAATTTTTGGAAAAAAAGGGAGACTCCGCTTGGAGTAACCCTTGCTTGCTGTGTTTTTTAAAAATGATCCAAGATGAACAGAGCTGGGATCAGGAAAGACTTTGCTACCTACCCCGGTGTCATCCTGGGGACGGTTAAGTATGGCGTATTTTTGAATGTGCTTGATGCAAATCTAGCTGTGAAGTGTACAACTAGGGCACAAGTGCTGCCACTGAATGGGTGGGTGTGTGTGGGGCCCAATTTTTGGAAAAAAGGGAGACTCCGCTTGGAGTCACCTTGCGGTGTTTTACATGATTTTAGAAGGGCATGCCATGCCTATATCTGTGTCTCGTCTTCTTTTTCCTCGTAACGCTGTTTTGTTTTCACATGAGAATTTGTCCTTGTCACTTTCCCATGTGTTTGTATTGTGAGTTGTTTGTCACCTTTTGGACACCTTTGAGGGTGTTTTCTAGGTGTTTTTATGTGTTTGTGATTGCCTGCCATTGTTTCCTATGCAGTTCGAGTTCGGTTCGTCGAACGTTCGACGAACCGAACTCGAACGGGAGCTCCGTTCGGCGAACCGACTTCGAGCCGAACCGCGACCGGTTCGCTCATCTCTATTAGTGAGTGGCTTAAACCAAACACTCTATCGATGGGAGCAATAATATCTCAGATGAAACATCTATTGGGACTAGAACTGATAGAAGCAGAAAGGAGTAAAGAAAAGTCAGCAGGAAAAGTTTTTCCGCTGTGGAAAAAATTCATTGGTTTTCATTATAGTCCTCAGGAAATCCTGAAAATAATTAGCCCGTTCCGCCATACAGAATGGTATTGTCTGGAAGACCTGGGAGGGACGTTGGGGGTTTTGGGACCATCATTAGACATTTAGCATGTACCATATGGAGATGGTAGTCGACTCCATAGCAAGAACATAATTGTGGAAGGGTTCACACTCACATTCTTATTCTTTGTTTGTGATACTACCTTTTATTTTTTCTTCCTTTGCAAGGTTTACAGTTGCATTGACGAACAAATCAATCTCGTGTATACTGATATTTACTATTTGACCATGGAATTGACTGTTTAATGTTTTTGTTATGTTTAAAAATTTGAATAAAAAAGATGTTTTAAAAAAAAAAAAAAAAATTGACCGTATAGTGTGCAGGGGGGACGGGGTTTAGATCAGTGCTGCTGCTGAGTGCTGAAAGATGCCGATCACTTTTTTTTTTTCTAACCGCGCATACAGTGGGGTGGGCCAGGCTGTCAGCAAATCACAGACACACACACATCAAAGTGGATTTTTGCCATACAAGCAAGGGCATGTGTCATAGGCTGTGCATGTCACATGTCCTTGCCCTATAAGACCCGGCCATTTACCCGGTTGCCGACATTATCTCTCTGCTGTGGGTGGGAGACAGTCACTGCTCCCGCTCCCGCTACTGCTGCTGTGTGCGCTTTAAACATACAGTGCAATCTACACATCACTTTAAGGTGGTGTCACACACAGCAACAACGACAACGACGTCGCTGCTACGTCACCATTTTCTGTGACGTTGCAGCAACGTCCCGTCGCTGTCGCTGTGTGTGACATCCAGCAACGAGCTGGTCCCTGCTGTGAGGTCGCCGCTCGTTGCTGAATGTCCAGCTTCATTTCTTGGTCGTCGCTCACCCGCTGTGACGCACAGATCGCTGTGTGTGACAGCGAGAGAGCGACGAAATGAAGCGAGCAGGGAGCAGGAGCCGGCATCTGGCAGCTGCGGTAAGCTGTAACCAAGGTAAACATCGGGTAACCAAGGTGGTTACCCGATATTTACCTTCGTTACCAGCCTCCGCCGCTCTCACGCTGCCAGCGCCGGCTCCTGCTCTCTGCACATGTAGCTGCAGTACACATCGTGTAATTAATCCGATGTTTACTGTAGCTAGGAGAGCAAGGAGCCAGCGCTAAGCAGTGTGCGCGGCTCCCTGCTCTCTGCACATGTAGCTGTAGTACACATCGTGTAATTAACCCGATCTGTACTGTAGCTAGGAGAGCAAGGAGCCAGCGCTAAGCAGTGTGCGCGGCTCCCTGCTCTCTGCACATGTAGCTGCAGTACACATCGTGTAATTAACCCGATGTGTACTGTAGCTAGGAGAGCAGGGAGCCAGCGCACAGTGTGCGCAGCTCCCTGCTCTCTGCACATGTTGCAGCAGAGCGACGCGTGTCGTTATGATCGCTGCTTCGGCTGCTGTGTTTGACAGCTAAGCAGCGATCATAACAGCGACTTACAAGGTCGCTGCTACGTCACAGAAAATGGTGACATAACAGCGACGTCGTTGTCGCTGTCATTTAGTGTGACCCCAGCTTTAGGGATTAGGGATTACTTGTAATTTCAGCCCTTTTCAAGGCTACTTTACAGCCGTTCATAGGCATTGTTGCTAGGCAGGTCCGTGCCAACGCTGTGCAGGGCTTTAGATAACAGCGTCTGGCTACATCAGCTCAGGCAATTCCTTGTTGCATTTTTTCATTGGCAGGGATAGAAACTAAGGTTTCCTTTGCTGTCCTGCTACCTACAGCACCTGTGCATTCTACACGCCTGCCCATTTTTGCTACGCAATTTTTATAGCAAACAGTGCTGACACTTAAGCGGGCTTCACACGGTACGATCTATCGTGCGATTGCATGAGCGATCGTACCCGCCCCAGTCATTTGTGCGTCACGGGCAAATCGCTGCCCGTGTCGCACAAAGTCGTTAAACTGCCGTCACACGTACTTACCTTCCAAACGACCTCGCTGTGGGCGGCGAACATCCTCTTCCTGAAGGGGGAGGGACGTTCGGCGTCACAGCTGCGACGTCACACAGCCGCCGGCCAATAGAAGCGGAGGGGCGGAAATGAGCGGGACGTAAACATCCTGCCCACCTCCTTCCTTCCGCATAGCCAGCGGGTGCCGCGGGACGCAGGTAAGCTATGATCATCGTTCCCGTGGTGTCACATGGAGCAACTTGTGCTGCCACGGGAACGATAAACAACCTGCGCTATTAAGATTAAACATTTTTTTATAAATAATCGACGAGTACACGATCGACAATTTTTTACCGATTTGCGATTGCACATAGGTGTCACATGAGACGAAGTCGTGAACGATGCCGGATGGGCGTCACGAAAACCGTGACCCCGACGTTGCATCACACAATAAATCGTCTCGTATGATGCCCGCATTAGTGGCATACTAAAAGTGTCTGGGATACTAACTTAGTGTTCCTCTGGTGCCAAGCAAGGTACACCACCTCTACATTCTACACACCGGCCCATTTTTGCTACGCAATTTTTATAGCAAACAGTGCTGCCAGTTTTAGGGCCATAGTTGCATTGTCAGGGATAGTTAGTGTTGATTCTTCAGCTGTCAATAAATCTAGACCACCTCTGCATTGTACACCACCTCTCAATTTTTGCTACGACATTTTAAGTGTCCAATCTGGTCACAAACAAAATGAGTGGCAAAAGGACAGATGCTGGTGGAAAGGATAACAGACGTGTTGGAAAGGGAAAAAATGTTTGTGTCCATGGGGAGGTGGTAAAGCTACAGTAACATCTGCTGAAGAAAGGCCATCTTCAAGCAAAAGTAAGATGTCTACTACTTTCTGTGGACAATCCGATGTGCTCTCTTTTTTACGGAACCGAACTTCTGTAACAAAGGTAGATGATGCACAAAAAAAGAACATGCTTGAATGGATTTTAAGTGCTCCAACAAGTGGCCCTCCTCTGCTTCAACTTCAACATCCAAAAAACAACAGTCCTCTGAGTCCTTTCACTAGCTTTCTCCCAGCTCTCAAGTCTCCACCCGCCCTGCAGAGTATGATGTAACAGAAATGGGTGAGTCTGAAGAGCTGTTCAGTCACACTATAGGCTGGGAATCAGAGGTCTGCTCCCAAGCTACAGTGAGTACAGACCAGGAAATGGTCTGCAGTGATGCCCAGAACCTTTTTTTTCTGAATGTGAACACAGCTCCGCCCCTTTTGGCCATGTTTTTTCCATCTCCTATATAAGAAAGTCCTTAGTTACCCCTCTCCACCCATAGCAGTTTTTAATTGCAATGAGATGACACACAGTTAGGGTCACAGAGCTAGGGACCCCAATATAGAGATATGCCTTGACGAGGCCTTGGGGCTCAGTTACATTGATCAGTGCGATTGCTAAATATCTCCTTTTTCCTAATATTCATGGCAGGTATGCAATTCATTATTCACATGTTCAAATTAGCAAGTAGCATTTTTCATTGTATATTCCAATATTTGTCCATATGCTTGAGGCATTATACTATTATCTAAGTTTGATGTGCAGCCTTATCCGTATATAGTATGTAATTTTTGGCTTGCACTCATAATATATATATTAGTGCTCACTTCAGTTATCCTATTCAGTTATATGTAGTTTTTTTCTGAATGTGAACACAGCTCCGCCCCTTTCGGCCATGTTTTTTCCATCTCCTATATAAGAAAGTCCTTAGTTACCCCTCTCCACCCATAGCAGTTTTTAATTGCAATGAGATGACACACAGTTAGGGTCACAGAGCTAGGGACCCCAATATAGAGATATGCCTTGACGAGGCCTTGGGGCTCAGTTACATTGATCAGTGCGATTGCTAAATATCTCCTTTTTCCTAATATTCATGGCAGGTATGCAATTCATTATTCACATGTTCAAATTAGCAAGTAGCATTTTTCATTGTATATTCCAATATTTGTCCATATGCTTGAGGCATTATACTATTATCTAAGTTTGATGTGCAGCCTTATCCGTATATAGTATGTAATTTTTGGCTTGCACTCATAATATATATATTAGTGCTCACTTCAGTTATCCTATTCAGTTATATGTAGTTTTTTTCTGAATGTGAACACAGCTCCGCCCCTTTCGGCCATGTTTTTTCCATCTCCTATATAAGAAAGTCCTTAGTTACCCCTCTCCACCCATAGCAGTTTTTAATTGCAATGAGATGACACACAGTTAGGGTCACAGCGCTAGGGACCCCAATATAGAGATATGCCTTGACGAGGCCTTGGGGCTCAGTTACATTGATCAATGCGATTGCTAAATATCTCCTTTTTCCTAATATTCATGGCATGTATGCAATTCATTATTCACATGTTCAAATTAGCAAGTAGCATTTTTCATTGTATATTCCAATATTTGTCCATATGCTTGAGGCATTATACTATTATCTAAGTTTGATGTGCAGCCTTATCCGTTTATAGTATGTAATTTTTGGCTTGCACTCATAATATATATATTAGTGCTCACTTCAGTTATCCTATTCAGTTATATGTAGTTTTTTTCTGAATGTGAACACAGCTCCGCCCCTTTCGGCCATGTTTTTTCCATCTCCTATATAAGAAAGTCCTTAGTTACCCCTCTCCACCCATAGCAGTTTTTAATTGCAATGAGATGACACACAGTTAGGGTCACAGAGCTAGGGACCCCAATATAGAGATATCCCTTGACGAGGCCTTGGGGCTCAGTTACATTGATCAATGCGATTGCTAAATATCTCCTTTTTCCTAATATTCATCGCAGGTATGCATTTCATTATTCACATGTTCAAATTAGCAAGTAGCATTTTTCATTGTATATTCCAATATTTGTCCATATGCTTGAGGCATTATACTATTATCTAAGTTTGATGTGCAGCCTTATCCGTATATAGTATGTAATTTTTGGCTTGCACTCATAATATATATATTAGTGCTCACTTCAGTTATCCTATTCAGTTATATGTAGTTTTTTTCTGAATGTGAACACAGCTCCGCCCCTTTCGGCCATGTTTTTTCCATCTCCTATATAAGAAAGTCCTTAGTTACCCCTCTCCACCCATAGCAGTTTTTAATTGCAATGAGATGACACACAGTTAGGGTCACAGAGCTAGGGACCCCAATATAGAGATATGCCTTGACGAGGCCTTGGGGCTCAGTTACATTGATCAATGCGATTGCTAAATATCTCCTTTTTCCTAATATTCATGGAAGGTATGCAATTCATTATTCACATGTTCAAATTAGCAAGTAGAATTTTTCATTGTATATTCCAATATTTGTCCATATGCTTGAGGCATTATACTATTATCTAAGTTTGATGTGCAGCCTTATCCGTATATAGTATGTAATTTTTGGCTTGCACTCATAATATATATATTAGTGCTCACTTCAGTTATCCTATTCAGTTACAGTGAGTACAGACCAGGAAATGGTCTGCAGTGATGCCCAGAAGCTTTGTGAGTCTGATTCAGGCCCTGATGACCAAATTTCTGAGCATAATGTAGAACCTCATTTACAAACTGTAACACCTCTTTTTGGAGACAATGAGGAACATACTGATGATGATGAGACTAAGATACCTGATTGGAATGACAACTTAACTATCCAGTCAGGGCAGGAAGAGGTTAGGTCTGAGGGCAAGGGAAATGCAAACACAACGGTTGATGATGAAGTTTTAGATCCCACTTACTGTCAACCCACAGTCAGGCACTCGAGGAGGTCAGCAGAGGCGGTGGAGGAGGATAAGACTGACAATGAGGTTAGCTTGCGCCTTACTGGGCAAAGACGGAGTACTGGAAGCACATCAACACCTGCATCCCCAGCCAAAACTCTGCCTCTGAGCACAAGTCGGGGTGGCTCTGCAGGTCACAGGGGCTCTAATATTTGCATTGCCTGGTGCTTTTTTGATATAGCAAAGGATCACCCAACTCATGTGATCTGTAGACTTTGTCACCAATCTGTAAGTAGAGGCCAAAAACTCACTAGTTTGACCACTTCATCAATGCGGCCTAGTGGAGCGGGCCAACCACCGTCTGCCCCTTCAACTGCATCCGCGCGCTCTTCATCCTCTATGACTGTGGGGACAGCTGTCACACATGTTTTTCTACATAGACCTTCCACCTCTTTAACCGCAACATGCAGTTTGTTTGGCAGGTCATCATCAGTTGTTTTGGGAGGGGAAACAGGTGCTGTTGTAGAGCTCTCTCAGACATCAAGAGCACCAACTTTGGATGAAGGCAATATCATGTCTCCACCTGCACTTTCCTCACAGACCAGCAGTTTTCCAGGGACACCCTACTCCACACCGTCTCCGCACAGCAGCCAGATCTCGGTCTCTCAGATGTGGACAATTAAAAGGCCATTTCCTCCGACCAATGACAAAGCTAAGAGGTTGACTTTCACCCTCTGCAAGCTGTTGGCTACAGAAATGCTGCCTTTCCGCCTGGTGGACACAGAGGATTTTTGAGACTTTATGTCCGTCGCAGTGCCCCAGTACCAGATGCCCAGTCGCCACTACTTCTCCAAGAAAGGTGTGCCTGTGCTACACCAGCATGTCGCACACAACATCACTGCTTCCTTGAGAAACTCTGTGTGTGACTGGGTGCATTTCACCACCGATACTTGGACCAGTAAACATGGACAGGGGCGTTACATGTCGCTGACTGGGCACTGGGCAACTATGGTGCGAGATGGAGAAGGGTCTGCTGTACAAGTCTTGCCATCCCCAAGACTTGTGCGTCAATCCTCTGTATGTGGAAAGTCCTCCACTGCTTCTGCCTTCTTAACCTCCTCTGGGTCCTCCACCTCCGCCCCAAACCTGACTAGTCAGGCCTCCCGCATTTTAACTGCGCACAAGGAATCCCGCACACCACCTTAATATGCTGGCAGCAGAGCTCAACGGCATCAGGCGGTCTTTACGCTGAAATGTCTGGGAAATAAGAGTCACACAGCTGAGGAGTTGTGGTCAGCTCTGGAGAGCGAGTTTAGTAAATGGTTGTCTCCACTCAACCTGCAGCCAGGGAAGACTGTGTGCGACAATGCTGCAAACCTTGGTGCGGCCCTACGCCGTGGCAAGGTGACACACGTGCCTTGTATAGCTCACATTTTGAACCTTGTTGTCCAGCAATTTTTAACCCTCTATCCCGGCCTAGATGGGCTTCTGCACAGGACACGGTCACTCTCTGCTCACTTCCGCCGTTCAACTGGCACAGCTGACCGACTTCCATCGCTCCAGAAGTCTTTCGGCCTGCCGGTTCATCGCCTAAAATGCGATTTGCCGACACGCTGGAATTTGACTCTCCACATGTTGCAGCGACTGTGGCAGCACCGCCAAGCCCTGGTAAAATATGTTATGACGTATAGCCTGGGCCAACGAGATGCAGAGATGGGGCAGATCACGCTGCTGGAGTGGTCTCAGATCAAGGACCTATGCACCCTTCTGCACAGTTTTGACATGGCGAAGAATATGTTTAGCGCTGACAATGCCATTATCAGCATGACAATTCCAGTAATTTACATGCTGTAGCAAACTCTAAACACTATTCTGAGTCAGGGGGTGGGACAAGAGGAAGGGGAGGAAGAACAGGAGGATGCATATGCGGAAGGGCTACCAAAATCTGCAAGGTCCAGACGTTCTGCATCACCAAGGCAGCAGGCATGGGACGGTGGAGTGGAGGGATTAATAAGGGCGCATGGTAGCAGCCAAACTGTTGAGGAAGGTGCAGGAGCCCAGATAGAACTGGAGGACGAACTGATGAGGGAGACCTTGGTCAAATTTCAGTTGTTCGAGGTTGGGGGGGAGATGTCAGAAGAAGGAAGCACGGTTATCACCTCGCCGACACAAATACAGCAAGGACTTGGTCCGCAAGGATGCACAAGACACATGAGCGCTTTCTTGCTGCACTACATACAACATGACCCTCGGATTGTTCGAATTAGAAGTACTGATGAATACTGGGTTACCACACTCTTAGATCCCTGATACAAGTCCAAATTTGGCAAAGTAATTCCAGCCATAGAAAGGGACGCACGTATGCAGGAGTATCAGCAGAAGCTGTTACGCAATCTTAGCTAGGCTTTTCCACCAAACACCAGTGGTGCACAGAGTGAATCTCCCAGGAGTATCTCCAAATGAACATCAATACCATGACTTTGCAACTAGAGCCTTGCTCATTTTGGCCTTTAAATCTTGAAAAATGGCCTGAGTGCGCCACTTACGCCTTGGAGATCTTGTCATGTCCTGCAGCCAGCATTGTCTCTGAACATGTCTTCAGTGCTGCTGGGTGTGTGCTGACTGATAAGCGCACGAGTCTGTCCAGTGACAATGTGGACAGACTAACGTTCATCAAGATGAACAAGTCATGGATCTGCAAGGACTTTACTACCCCTGTGTCATCCTGGGGAAACTAAAGGCTGGCGTATTTTGGAATGTGCTTGATGCAAATCAACCTGTCAAGTTTGAAACTGGGGGACAACTGATGCCACTGAAGTGGTGTGTGAGACCCAATATTTGGAAAAAAGGGAGACTCTGCTTGGAGTCCCCTTGCTGTGTTTTTAACAATGAGCCAAGATGAACAAGTCATGATTCAGCAAGGACTTTGCTACCTACCCCGTTGTCATCCTGGGGACAGTTAAGGCTGACGTATTTTTGAATGTGCTTGATGCAAATCAACACATCCAGTTTGCAACTGGGGCACAAGTGATGCCACTAATTGTGGTGTGTGTGGCCCAATTTTTGGAAAAAAGGGAGACTCTGCTTGGAGTCCCCTTGCTGTGTTTTTAACAATGAGCCAAGATGAACAAGTCATGGTTTAGCAAGGACTTTGCTACCTACCCCGGTGTCATCCTGGGAACAGTTAAGGCTGGCGTATTTTTGAATGTGCTTGATGCAAATCAACACATCCAGTTTGCAACTGGGGCACAAGTGATACCACTGAAGTGGTGTGTGTGGCCCAATTTTTGGAAAAAAGGGAGACTCTGCTTGGAGTCCCCTTGCTGTGTTTTTAACAATGAGCCAAGATGAACAAGTCATGGTTCAGCAAGGACTTTGCTACCTACCCCGGTGTCATCCTGGGGACAGTAAAGGCTGACGTATTTTTGAATGTGCTTGATGCAAATCAACACATCCAGTTTGCAACTGGGGCACAAGTGATGCCACTGATTGTGGAGTGTGTGGCCCAAAAAAAGGGAGACTCTGCTTGGAGTCCCCTTGCTGTGTTTTTAACAATGAGCCAAGATGAACAAGTCATGGTTTAGCAAGGACTTTGCTACCTACCCCCGTGTCATCCTGGGAACAGTTAAGGCTGGCGTATTTTTGAATGTGCTTGATGCAAATCAACACATCCAGTTTGCAACTGGGGCACAAATGATGCCACTTAAGTGGTGTGTGTGGCCCAATTTTTGGAAAAAAGGGAGACTCTGCTTGGAGTCCCCTTGCTGTGTTTTTAACAATGAGCCAAGATGAACAAGTCATGGTTCAGCAAGGACTTTGCTACCTACCCCGGTGTCATCCTGGGGACAGTTAAGGCTGGCGTATTCTTGAATGTGCTTGATGCAAATCAACAAATCCAGTTTGCAACTGGGGCACAAGTGATGCCATTGAAGTGGTGTGTGTAGCCCAATTTTTGGAAAAAAGGGAGACTCTGCTTGGAGTCCTTTTGCTGTGTTTTTAACAAAGAGCGAAGATGAGCAAGTCATGGTTCAGCAAGGACTTTGCTACCTACCCCAGTGTCAACCTGGGGACAGTTAAGGCTGGTGAATTTTTGAATCTGCTTGATGCAAATCAACACATCCAGTTTGCAACTGGGGCACAAGTGATACCACTAAAGTGGTGTGTGTGGCCCAATTTTTGGAAAAAAGGGAGACTCTGCTTGGAGTCCCCTTGCTGTGCTTTTAACAATGAGCCAAGATGAACAAGTCATGGTTAAGCAAGGACTTTGCTACCTACCCCAGTGTCATCCTGGGGACAGTAAAGGCTGGCGTATTTTTGAATGTGCTTGATGCAAATCAACACATCCAGTTTGCAACTGGGGCACTAGTGATGCCACTGAATTGGTGTGTGAGACCCAATATTTGGAAAAAAGGGAGACTCTGCTTGGAGTCCCCTTGCTGTGTTTTTAACAATGAGCCAAGATGAACAAGTCATGGTTCAGCAAGGACTTTGCTACCTACCCCGGTGTCATCCTTGGGACAGTTAAGGCTGGCATATTTTTGAATGTGCTTGATGCAAATCAACAAATCCAGTTTGCAACTGGGGCACTAGTGATGCCACTGAAGTGGTGTGTGTGTGGCCCAATTTTTGGAAAAAAGGGAGACTCTGCTTTGAGTCCCCTTGCTGTGTTTTACATGATTTTAGAAGGGCATGACATGCCTATATCTGTGTCTCCCCCTCTTTTTACTCATCCTGCTTTTTTGTTTTTGCATGAGTATATATCCTTGTCACTTTCCCATGTGCTTGTTGTGTCTTGGGAGTTGTTTGTCACCTTTTGGACACCTTTGAAGGTGTTTTCTATGTGTTTTTATGTGTTTGTGTTTGCCTGCCATTGTTTTCAATGGGGTTTGAGTAGTTCGTCGAACAGTTCGTCGAACGTTCGTTGAGCGGAGCCTCCGTTCGACGAACCAAACCGAACTGGAACGCCAGGGGGGTGGCTCATCTCTAGTCCTTAGTTCGTCCGGTCCAGGGTCCAACTCACAAAGATTTTTTTCATCCGTGCAGATGCTTTCCTCCTCTCTGGATATCTTTGGAGCAGAAGTCTGATGCCTCTAGGATACAATGTGTTAACAGCTCTGCAGACATGCCCATGTGTGGTTCCCCACAGTCGGTTTGCCAGTTGAAGATTTGTGATGCTAGGGAAACAAGTGTAATTGGGGTAGCACCTTTGAGGAATGAACTGTTTGTGAAGTTGAGGTGGAGTAAGAGGAGGAGAAGCCACTTGATGCAGTGCTTGCCATCCACTCTAGTACGTGGTGTTTATCGGCCTCATTTGGATGATGAAACGACGTGAGACTGCCAAAGAAATCTAGTGGAGTAGGCTCTCCAGTAATTAAAGTTGTTCTCATTTCTCTTGGGATAGGATGATCCACTGTTAGCTCACTAGAGCTTTGACTACCAGAACTTCCCACACATACACCAGCAACACCCCACCTATTCACTCTTCCACCACAACCTCGTCATAATTTACCACTCATGGTTGATATACTCTTCAACTTTCAAACAGATGTTTCACAGCCCTACGGCTACACCTTTCAGACACCGGACACAAAAGATAAGTTATTTATTTGTTGCTAGAAATGGCAATATTGTGAAAGTACTGAAAAGTATCAATAACTCTAAATGTGATTCACTGCAGAATCTTGAGCAGACACTAAAAAGTGCAAAGACCTTTTTAGCTATTTCAATAGCAAATTAACAGCACACTACTAAATAACAATACCTAGAAACCTTTTTACTAAATAGGGAGGCATTATGGATCCTGAAGTTTGAAAATAGACATCCACATGGTTTAAATTTGAAAACACATTTGTTCTTTCTCTATTAAGATTTTCCATGTTCACCAAATTTTAGGCTTTTGCTTTGCAGTTTTTGTATTGAGGGGTTTCAGGGGCAACAGCAAAGTGGTAGTTATGATGGCATACTCTGCTTGCTTGTATAGAGATCTCAGATTTGCACTTAAGGGGTCTTTACATGCAATGACATCGCTAACGATATGTCGTTGGGGTCACGGAATTCGTAATGCACATCTGGTCTCGTTAGCGATGTCGTTGCGTGTGACAAGTACGAGCGACTGCTAGCGATGAAAATACTCACCAAATCGTTGATTGTTGACACGTCGTCCATTTCCTAAATGTCGTTCCTTGTTCTGGACACGGGTTGTTCATCATTCCTGAGGCAGCACACATTGCTACGTGTGACACCCCAGGAACGAGGAACAACACAGTACCTGCGTCCTCCGGCAACGAGGTGGGTGTGACTTCCATGCGGCGGCTCTCCGCCTCTCCGCTTCTATTGGACGCCTGCCGTGTGACGCCACTGTGACGCCGCATAAACCACCCCCTTAGAAATGAGGCTGTTCGCCGGCCACAGCGACATTGCTAGGGAGGTAAGTATGTATGATGGCTCCTAGCAATATTGTGCGCCATGGGCAGCAATTTGCCCGTGACGCACAAACGACAGGGACGGGTGCTTTCACGAGCGACATCGCTAGTGATGTCGCTGCGTGTAAAGCAGCCTTAAGTGGCTCAAGGTTCACATAGGTCTATGATTTGGTTATATGCTGTTGATTGTGCTGGAAGGTTATTCCCAATGAAATCTGCATTGAATAATATCAGTTATGTTTAAATGAGCAAAGTAATTGATATGTTGTATCTGGTACTTTATTAAATTGATCTATGAAATTTATTTATTTCAAGGCAGTTGCTTACTCTGTAGCAAAAGGTATACATAGAACTACATACAGTCATATGAAAAAGTTTGGGCACCCCTATTAATGTTAACCTTTTTTCTTTATAACAAATTGGGTTTTTGCAACAGCTATTTCTGTTTCATATATCTAATAACTGATGGACTGAATAATATTTCTGGATTGAAATGAGGTTTATTGTACTAACAGAAAATGTGCAATCCACATTTAAACAAAATTTGACCGGTGCAAAAGTATGGCCACCCTTATCAATTTCTTGATTTGAACACTCCTAACTACTTTTTACTGACTTACTAAAGCACTAAATTGGTTTTGTAACCTCATTGAGCTTTGAACTTCATAGGCAGGTGTATCCAATCATGAGAAAAGGTATTTAAGGTGGCAACTTCCAAGTTGTTCTCCTATTTGAATCTCCTATGAAGAGTGGCATCATGGGCTCCTCAAAACAACTCTCAAATAATCTGAAAACAAAGATTATTCAACATAGTTGTTCAGGGGAAGGATACAAATGTTGTCTCAGAGATTTAAACTGTCAGTTTCCACTGTGAGGAACATAGTAAGGAAATGGAAGAACACAGGTACAGTTCTTGTTCAGCCCAGAAGTGGCAGGCCAAGAAAAATATCAGAAAGGCAGAGAAGAAGAATGGTGAGAACTATCAAGGACAATCCACAGAACACCTCCAAAGACCTGCAGCATCATCTTGCTGCAGATGGTGTCACTGTGCATCGGTCAACAATACAGCGCACGTTGCACAAGGAAAGGCTGTATGGGAGAGTGATGTGAAAGAAACCGTTTCTGCAAGCACGCTACAAACAGAGTCGCCTGAGGTATGCAAAAGCACATTTGGACAAGCCAGTTACATTTTGGAAGAAGGTCCTGTGGACTGATGAAACAAAGATTGAGTTGTTTGGTCATACAAAAAGGCATTATGCATGGAGGCAAAAAAACACGGCATTCTAAGAAAAGCACTTGCTACCCACAGTAAAATTTGGTGGAGGTTCCATCATGCTTTGGGGCTGTGTGGCCAATGCCGGCTCCAGGAATCTTGTTAAAGTTGAGGGTCGCATGGATTCAACTCAGTATCAGCAGATTCTTGACAATAATGTGCAAGAATCAGTGACGAAGTTGAAGTTACGCAGGGGATGGATATTTCAGCAAGACAGTGATCCAAAACACCGCTCCAAATCTACTCAGGCATTCATGCAGAGGAACAATTACAATGTTCTGGAATGGCCATCCCAGTCCCCAGACCTGAATATCATTGAAAATCTGTGGGATTTTTTGAAGCGTGCTGACCATACTCGGCGACCATCAAACTTAACTGAACTGGAATTGTTTTGTAAACAGGAATGGTCAAATATACCTTCATCCAGGATCCAGGAACTCATTAAAAGCTACAGGAAGCGACTAGAGGCTGTTATTTTTGCAAAAGGAGGATCTACAAAATATTAATGTCACTTTTTTGTTGAGGTGCCCATACTTTTGCACCGGTCAAATTTTGTTTAAATGCGAACTGCACATTTTCTGTTAGTACAATAAGACTGATTTCAATCCAGAAATATTATTCAATCCATCAGTTATTAGATATATCAAACTGAAATAGCTGTTGCAAAAACCCAAATTGTTATGAAGAAAAAAGGTTAACATTAATAGGGGTGCCCAAACTTTTTCATATGACTGTATATGATACTGAATGTTATAAAATAATACATCTAATGAATGCATAATAGAATTACAAATAGTGTTCATTTGAGACAAGGATACAAAATTGCATGATCCATTATATTTTAATGATATATGTTCTGCATTAAAGCACTTGCACTGCAAGTTTATTTGAGGTACAAAATGAATTTAGTATTTCATATGAATTTATTATAGTGGTCCTTACCAGTAAAAATAGAATTTGTATTGTAATTTTGTTTTGAACATGAAGTAAACAGTTTTTCATAGTATCCAACATCAAAAGACTATTATGTTTTTGATATTTATTTCAGTGGGTTCTGTATTATATAAAATCTAATTATTAAATAGTCCTTTAAAACTACTGTACAACAGATATTACCATAGGTATAAAAGT
This sequence comes from Anomaloglossus baeobatrachus, assembly GCF_048569485.1. NCBI lineage: Eukaryota > Metazoa > Chordata > Amphibia > Anura > Aromobatidae > Anomaloglossus > Anomaloglossus baeobatrachus. The sequence goes on from NC_134354.1 coordinate 532,139,151, forward strand.
ATACAAATTTGTTCCCTGGTCCTATGTAAATGCACTAAAATCTCACAGGTAGATTTGAATCGAAGCACATTCAAAATACACAACCATTTACTCTCCCCAGGATGACACAGGGGTAGTAAATTCCTTGTGGATCCATGACTTGTTCATTTTGATGAACGTTAGTCTGTCCACATTGTCACTGGACAGAAGCGTGCGCTTATCTGTCAGCACACACCCAGCAGCACTGAAGACACGGTCAAAGACAACGCTGGCAGCTGTACACGACAAGATCTCCAAGGCGTAAGTGGAGAGCTCTGGCCATTTTTCAAGATTTAAAGCCCAAAATGAGCAAGACTCCAGTTGCAAAGTCATATTCATTTGGAGATACTCCTATATCATCCTCTTCAGCCGTTGACTATGTGTCAGAGTTGTTTTCTCTGGTGGCCTTGCAAAGGATGGTCTAAAAAAATTATGAAAAGATTCAATAAAATTGCTGTTACCAGCACCAGATATGGTACTGCTGGTACGGTTAGACTGTTGAAGATGACGAGACCGTCCCATGTTTGTCGAGTTACAACTAGGAGATTCACTCTGTGCACCACGGGTGTTTTGTGGAAAAGCAGAGTTAAGATCGAGTAACAGCTTTTGCTGATACTCCTGCATACGTGCGTCCCTTTCTATGGCTGGAATTATGTCAAAAAATTTGGACTTGTACCGGGGATTTAATAGTGTGGCAAGCCAGTACTCATCATCACTTCTAATTTTGACAATACGAGGGTCATGTTGGAGGTAGTGCAGCAAGAAGGCGCTCATGTGTCTGGCGCAGTCATGTGGACCAAGTCCACGCTGTGTTTGTGGCATAGAGGTGCTAACCATTCTTTCTTCCTCTGACATCTTCCCCCAACCTCTTTCAACTGAAATTTGACCAAGGTCTCCCTCATCCGCTGAGTCTTACATGTCCATAGACAGTTCGTCCTCCATTTCTTCATGTTCTCCTGCACCTTCCTCAACATTTCACCTGCTACCATGCGCCCTTGTTGATCCCTGTCCCCCATGGTCCCATGCCTGCCGCCTTGGTGATGATGAACGTCTGGACCTTGGTGATGTTGTTGTCTCTTGCGTATATGAATCCTCCTGTAGTTCCTCCCCTTCCTGTTGTCCCACCCCCTGAGTCCGAATAGTGTTTAGCGTGTGCTCCAGCATGTAAATGACTGGAATTGTCATGCTGATAATGGCATTGTCAGCGCTAAACATATTCGTCACCATGTCGAAACTGTGCAGAAGGGTGCATAGGTCCTTGATCTGAGACCACTCCATCAGGGTGAACTGCGGAAGTGAGCAGACAATTTTCGTGCCCTGTTCAGAAGGCCATCTAGGCCGGGATAGTGTGCTAAAAATTGCTGGACAACAAGGTTCAACACGTGAGCCATACAAGGCACGTGTGTCACCTTGCCAAGGCGAAGGGACGCACCCAGGTTTGCAACATCGTCACACATGGCCTTACCAGGCTGGAGGTTGAGTGGAGACAACCATTTACCAAACTCAGTCTCCAGAGCTGCCCACAACTCAGCCGCTGTGTGACTCTTAGTTCCAAGACATTTCAAGACAAAGACCGCCTGATGCCGTTGCGCTCTGCTGCCAGCATAGTAATGAGGTGTGCGTGATTCCTTCTGCGCAGTTACAACGCTGGTGGCCTGACCAGGCAGGCTTGGGGCGGAGGTGGAGGACCCAGACGAGGTTGGGGAGACAGAAGCAGTGGAGGAACTTTGACAGACAGAGGATTGACACACAAGTCGTCGGGATGGCAAGACTTGTGCAACAGACCCTTCACCATCTATCACCATAGTTACCCAGTGCCCAGTCAGCGACATGTAACGTCCCTGTCCATGCTTAATGGTCCAAGTATCTGTGGTGAAATGCACCCGTTCACACACAGAGTTTCTCAAGGAAGCGGTGATGTTGTGTGCGATATGCTGGTGTAGCGCAGGCACACCTTTCTTAAGCCTGTTTTACACGAGACAATAGATTGTGCGATAGCACAATCAATCATACCCGCCCCCGTCATTTTTGCATCACGAGCAATTAGTTGCCCGTGGCGCACAAACTCGTTTAACCCCCGTCACGCGTACTTACCTTTTGGACGACCTCGCTGTGGGCGAAGAACGTCCACTTCCTGGAGTGGGACGGACGTTCGGTGTCACAGCGACGTCACACGGCAGCCGGCCAATTGAAGCGGAGGGACGGAGATGAGCGGGATGTAAACATCCCGCCCACCTCCTTTCTTCCATTAAGCCGTCGGGTGCCGCGGGAGGCAGGTAAAAGCTGCTGTTCATCGTTCCCGTGGTGTCACACAGAGAAACGTGTGATGCCACGGAAACGATGAACAATTGACGCCATTTTAATTAAACAATTATATGAAACCTAGCGACAAGTACACGACTCATGATATGTGAGCGATACTGCATCGCTAGGAGGTGTCACATGAGACGACGTCGTGCGGCAAGCCGGATGTGCGTCACGAAAACCGTGACCCCGACGACATATCGCACAATCTATCGTCTTGTGTAAAGCCCGCTTTAGAGAAGTAGTGGCGAATGGGCATCTGGTACTGGGGAACAGCGACAGACATAAGGTCTCTAAAATCCTGTGTGTCAACCAGGCGGAAAGGCAGCATTTCGGTAGCCAAGAGCTTACAGCGGGATAAAGTCAACCTCTTAGCTTTGTCAGGGGTCGGAGGAAATAGCCTTTTATTTCTCCACATCTGAGGGACAAAGATCTGGCTGCTGTGTGTAGACGGTAGTGAGTAGGGTGTCCCTGGAAAAATACAGGTTTGTGAGGAAAGTGCAGGCGTAGACATGATGTTGCCTTCATCCAACGTTGGTGCTATCGATGTCTGAGAGAGCTATACACACGCACTTGTTTCCCCTTCCAAACCAACTGACGACCTACCAAGCAAACTGCTTGTTGCAGTTACAGTGGTGGAAGTTGTGCGTGGAAAACAAGGTGTGACAACTGTCCCCACAGTCCTAGAAGATGAAGAGCACATGGATGCAATGGAAGGGGCAGGCGGTGGATGGTCCGCTCCGCTAGGCCGCATTGCAGCACGGTGAGCTTCCCACTGGGACATATGATATTTATTCATGTGATGATTCATGGAAGAAGTTGTCAAACTGCTGAGGTTTTGCCCTCTACTAACAGAATCATGACAAATTTTACATATCACATGATTTGGGCGATCTTTTGCTATGTCAAAAAAGGACCAGGCTAGGCAAGGCTTAGAGGGCATGCGACCTGCTGAGCCACCCCGACTAGTGCTCAGAGGCAGAGTGGTGGCTGAGGATGCAGTTGTAGACGTGCTACCAGTACTCCTCCTCTGTCCAGGAAGGCGCAAGGTAACTTCGTCGTCAGTAGCATCCTCATCCACCGCCTCTGTTGACCTCCTCGAGTGCCTGACTGTGGGTTGACAGTAGGTGGGATCTAGAAGTTCTTCATCAAGCAGTGTGTTTCCACTCCCCTCCCCCTCAGACCGAGCCTCTTCCTGCCCTGAACGAATATTTAAGTTGTCATCCCAATCTGGTATCTGCGTCTCATCATCATCAGTATGTTCCTCATTGTTAATTACAACAGGTGTTTCAGTTTGTGAATAAGGCTCAACATTATGCTCATAAACTTGGTCATCACGGCCTGAATCTGAGTCACAAAGGTTATGGGCATCACTGCAGACCATTTCCTGGTCTGTACTCACTGTAGCTTGGGAGCAGACCTCTGATTCCCAGGCTATAGTGTGACTGAACAGCTCTGCAGACTCAGCCATCTCTGTACCACCATACTGTGCAGGGCAGATGGAGACTTGAGAGCTGGGAGAAAGCAAGTGTGATTGGGATGACAACTCAGAGGACTGGTGTTTTTTGGATGCGGTAGTTGAGGTGGAGGAGAGGGCACTTGTAGGACCACTTGAGATCCATTCAAGCATTTTCTTTTTTTGGGCAACATCTACCTTTGTTCCTGTTGTTCGTGTTCGTAAAAAAGGGAGCACATCCGATTGTCCATGGAAAGTAGTAGACATCTTACTTTTGCTGGAAGATGGCCTATCTTGAGCAGATGTTAATAGAGCTTTGCCACCTTCCCCACGGACACAAACTTTTTTTTCCGTTTCCAACACGCCTGTTCCCCTTTTTACCAGCATCTGTCATTTTGCCACTCATTTTGCTAGCGACAAGAATGTCCACTTAAAATGTGGTAGTAAAAATTGAGAGGTGGTGTAGATTGCAGCGGTGATCTACCTTTATTGACAGCAGAATAAACAACAATACCTATCCCGGACAATGAAACTATGGCCCTTAAAATGGCAGCACAGTTTGCTAGTATAATAGCTTAGTAAAACTGAGCTTAAGTGTGCAATGCAGAGGTGCTGCAAATAGATTTGCACCAGTGGGACACTAATGAAGTCCAACAGCCACTTTTAGGATGCCACTAAGTTTCCTTAGTGTTTGGTATTATAATGGCTGTGTAACAATGAGCTTGAGTGTGCAATGCAGAGGTGCTGCAAATAGATTTGCAATAGTGGGACACTAATGGAAGTCCAACAGCCACTTTTAGGATGCCACTAAGTTTCCTCAGTGTTTGCTAGTATAATGGCTTAGTAACAATGAGCTTGAGTGTGCAATGCAGAGGTGATGCAATTAGATTTGCACTAGTGGGACACTAATGGAAGTCCAACAGCGACTTTTAAGAGGCCACTAAGTTTCCTCAGTGTTTGCTAGTATAATGGTTTAGTAACAATGAGCTTGCGTGTGCAATGCAGAGGTGCTGCAAATAGATTTGCACTAGTGGGACACTAATGGAAGTCCAAGAGCCACTTTTAGGATGCCACTAAGTTTCTTCAGTGTTTGCTAATATAATGGCTTAGTAACAATGAGCTTGAGTGTGCAAAGGGCAGGAGGGTACAGTGGCCGGGTTGCGGGTCAGTGTAGAGAAAAGGAAGCCTCACTTTCTATCCCTCCTAATGGTGAAATGCAGCAAGGAACTCCCTGACTTTAGCTACACAGACGCTCTTATCTGTAGCTGTTATAACCTCTTTCCACGGACATGACTGTCACCTATGGCTCTGAACCTGCTGTTATTAGCCCTTACAAGAGCTAAAAGAAACTTCTATCCCTATTCTGTATAGTGCTGTGTGTAGGGCGTACACAGCAGTATCAGAGACAGGAGCTGCACCTGCGGTGACTGACACCCAGACGCAGAAGGCAGATAATGGCTTCCAGACGGACAGATGCCCGTATTTATAATGCAGGGACATGTGACATGGACATCCTATCACACATGCAGTTGCTTCTCTGGCTATAAGTCCACTTAGCTGTGTGTGTCTGGGATTGGCTTACATGCTGGTGTGGTGCCCTGGACTAGCCAGGTCGTCACAGGTACTGCAACAACACACCCCACACCCCGAGATAGGCACACCAGTCACACACAAATCCTTGTTGCCTCCCTCCAGGGGCTGATGTCCACACCAGGTGGGGTGGAGCCAGGCGGTTGGCTCCACCCACTGAGGAGTTCACAGTCCTGGAGGCGGGAAAGGAAGTCAGATGAGTTAGGGAGAGTGAAAGAGGAGGAGTGAGAAGGAGTAGTAGAGGAGCAGACTGACCGTGTCCGGGTACGTGGCCCGGGCACCAAGAGCAAGGTTGGCAGACGGTGGTGGCCGTCTGCAGGAGAGGCTGATTGACGCAGAACCGTACGACCGGGGACGGGCGGTGGCCCGCCGGTACCGAAGCGGCGAGCGAAGAGAAGCCAGCACAAACCGGCAGGGCCTACGGACCCCGACCAGGCTTGGAGTCGCCGTTAAACCGGTCAAATCCGTTAGCGACCGGAACCTCCGGGGTTTCCTAGCAACAAAGACCCGACTGAAGGCAACCGTCCAAACCGAGAAAGGGAAATACAACTACCGCCTCAGTGAGAATTCCCAGGGCCAGAGCCTGCGGGCAAAAGGGGCTCCTCCGGCCCATATCCAAGCTGGGGAGCGGGTTACCGGTGAGAAGCCATCGGGACCGAAGATACACAAAAGGTGCAGGGAAAGGCAGTCACCACCAACCTATCGGGAGTAACCACAGCAGCCGGCTGCGGGACCCGTCCATCCAGCCAATTGTTTTACCGGAGACTCCGTATCCATTCTTGGCTGAGTGAGTACCACCGTGCCACCTGGCACCGCGCTGCCCCCGCGACCGTGCACCTCGCCAACCCGGCCTCTCCTGCCACCTCACCGGGTCCCGGGACCACCAAATCCCCCTACCCACGGAGGGGAAAGAAACATCTCGGCTGCTCCCTGTCATCGCTCCCGGGATCCCCTATCCAGAGCAGCGGTGGTGCCCCAACCTCACTACAAACCGTGGGTGGCGTCACGGACCAACTCCCCAAACCCTAAAATCACCCCTTTCACTGCACGGGCGAGGAGCGCCGCTCGAGTCCTCGGATCTGGCCCACCGCTCAAGCCACCGAGCAGCAGCAGCAGCGCCGGACCCGAGCGCCAGCAAGAGCGCAGCGGCGGCAACGCCCTCTCTGCCCGTGACACTGGCCCGCCCCACTACACGCGCGCTTAGGGAGGGAAGAACAGAAAAAAAAAATGGCGATCGCCATTATCCCAGCAGCAGTGATCTGAACGCGCTGTTCCCACAGACTATATGCTGAAATTTCATAATAGTGTGAGTCACAGAGTGACTTACAGTATTAAGGCCCAGTCACACTAAACAACTTACCAGCGATCCCAACAACGATCAAACCTGATAGGGATCGCTGGTAAGTTGCTAGGAGGTTGCTGGTGAGATGTCACACTGCGACGCTCCAGTGATCCCACCAGCAACCTGACCTGGCAGGGATCGCTGGAGCGTCGCTACACGAGTTGCTGGTGAGCTCACCAGCAACCAGTGACCAGCCCCCAGCTCCGTGTGGAAGATGCTGCCTTGGTAACTAAGGTAAATATTGGGTAACCAACCCGATATTTACCTTGGTTACCAGTGCACGCAGCTACACGTGCAAAGAGCAGGGAGCAGCGCACACCGCTTAGTGCTGGCTCCCTGTTCTCCTAGTTACAGCACACATCGGGTTAATTACCCGATGTGTGCTGCAGCTACATGTGCACAGAGCAGGGAGCAGCGCACAATGCTTAGCGCTGGCTCCCTGCTCTCCTAGTTACAGCACACATCGGGTTAATTACCCGATGTGTGCTGCAGCTACATGTGCACAGAGCAGGGAGCAGCGCACAATGCTTAGCGCTGGCTCCCTGCTCTCCTAGTTACAGCACACATTGGGTTAATTACCCGATGTGTGCTGCAGCTACATGTGCACAGAGCAGGGAGCAGTGCACAATGCTTAGCGCTGGCTCCTTGCTCTCCTAGTTACAGCACACATTGGGTTAATTACCCGATGTGTGCTGCAGCTACATGTGCACAGAGCAGGAGCCGGCACTGACAGTGAGAGCGGAGGAGGCTGGTAACAAAGGTAAATATCGGGTAACCAAGGACAGGGCTTCTTGGTTACCCGATGTTTACATTGGTTACCAGCCTCCGCAGAAGCCGGCTCCTGCTGCCTGCACATTTAGTTGTTGCTGTCTCGCTGTCACACACAGTGATCTGTGCTTCACAGTGGGACAGCAACAACTAAAAAATGGCCCAGGACATTCAGCAACAACCAACGACCTCACAGCAGGGGCCAGGTTGTTGCTGGATGTCACACACAGCGACATCACTAGCAACATCGCTGCTACGTCGCAAAAGTTGTTCGTTAGCAGCGATGTTGCTAGCGATGTTGCTTAGTGTGACGGGGCCTTTACAGCGGAAAGCCAGCTAGTAATTAGCTTGGCTTTTTGCTGCTAGAACCGTTCTCGACAGTAACTAGAACTATCGAGCTTTAGCAAAAAGCTCGAGTTCTAGTTCGATTTAGAACAGCCCCCAAAATAACTCGAACTGCGAACTGGAGAACCATGAACCGCGCTCAACTCTACTCTTTACCAGGCACTGACAAGTACCTATTCCTATTTTTATCACTAAATGACGATTTGTGGCACACAGTTTTTCCCACACTGCAAGTCCCTATTCTACACTATCGCTCTCTATCTGTCTCATTTACATATTATGAAACCCTAGGTCAGCTTTTTTACCTCACTATTTGTAAGCCAAAACCAGGAGTGGAGCAATCAGAGGAAAAGTATAATAGAAACACATTTATCACTTCTGCACTTTTTACCCATTTCTGGTTTGGGGTTACAAATACTGAGGTAAAAAAAAAATAAATCACCATATATTCAATGTGTTACAACTCAGCGCCGCTGTAGCCACAAGCAGCGTACTGCGGTTCTTGCTACGCCCAGGCGCCGGCTGCCATTTTTGGCCGTACCTCGGGTCATCCAACTGGCTGCTTCTTCATCCACGTTTAAGTGTGAAGAGGCGGCTCGGGTGCATGTGCGTGCCGATTTGCCCCAGCCAGAGTCTATGTCCAGTGTTTTACTGGTGAGCATGCTCAGCCTGTGAGTTCCATTTCTGAAGCGAAGTTGTCAATTCAGGCTACTGAGCATGCTCCCAAACGTAATGCAAAAAGCCTCATTGCTCAGGTACTTGGACTTTGTTCTGTGTCCAAATCCAGTGTTGTGCCTACTGAGCTTTCACAGGCTGCTAGTCTGATTTCTCAGACAAAGTCTGTGGTTCAGGCTACTGAGCATGCTCAGGCACTTAGTGCATTGGAGGCTAAATCAGGTAAGGCCTGTACTGGGCATGTCCGTGAGGTGGCAGGCCCTGATAGCCTGGATAGCATCAGGTGTCCTGATGATGTGGCCTCTCCAGACTGGCTCCCCTGTCTCCAGGTATATTGGAGACAGCCATTGATTAAATTCGGCGTAGATAATGGTCCACAGCTCTGCAGCTGTGTACCTTCATTCTCCAATACAGAATAGTTTTGGCTGTGATGCGAGAAGAGGAAGAAGCAACAGACATGGTTAATTTTTTGGCCGGTGGTTGGGTAGGCCCAGTAGTCCACATTTTAGCGCAGTAAGATTTGCACAGTAATGCATGTTAGTTGTGCATGTGTCGGTTCATGCATAAACTAGGTGTTTGTGCGGGAATTGCCAATGTAACCTCTTCGACTTCTTCCTCCTCCTCATCTGTTGAGCTACTCAGCTGCATGCCTCTGGGTTCACACCAAGTGGGATCTACAACTTCATCGTCAGGCTCTATGTTGTCCCACTCCTCCTCTTTCTGACCTGACATCGCAGAAGAGTATACATGCACCTCAAGTATCTGAGTCTCATCATTGTCACCTAGTCCCCCGAGAGCTAACTTTAGGTTATAAGGGTCAGGATCCTGCTGGGATTCTACTTTATAACAACACAAATCTTACAGGGATGTACAAGACCTACACAGTCCAATTAGCAACAAACCAGAAGTCCAATTAAGGACCGCTGAAAGCAGGTCATCATCAATCAATAAAGTTAAAATGATAATTTTTATTTAAAATTCAACAATGTAATAATAAATCAATAAAACAGGACAATTCTCCTCCAATAGAACAAAAATTAGAGGACAGGCACATACATTCAATAAAAATACAAAATATATATAAATAACAATCAAATATGTCAGCACATAAAAGCAATATAGAACCCTTCAATTATGATTAAAAAAATCACTCACCAATAATATATGCACATTAAATATAAAATAGTTCAATTGTCTTGGAATATAAACCAAAATATGTATGTATATATATATATATCTATATATATATATATAGATATATATATATATATATATCTATATATATATATATAGATATATATATATATATATATATATATATATTTTATATATATATATATATATATATTCAGTTAAACGGAAAAGACCAGTGTTCTAGATTATTGTGCGATCAGTGTTCTAGATTATTGTGTGATGCTGTGCAAAATATCACAGAATTACCATTACTATTATTGACAAATGAAGGTATATATGTATGGTATGTGCAGACATAAATTGTAATTCAATCATTTGAAGCAAGGAAAGGGGTTTTGCAAATGCCCAAAAAACTGTGCAAAATATGCCAAGGTGCCAACCTACTGTATATGGTGTATACTAAATATATACTAAGGTGTGTTTGCTAAAATCGTGCTATCAACAATAAAGTGCATAGGTGCATATATACCGAGATTTACCAAAATATATTGAAGGAATAAGAAAGAAACATATTTGAATATAGATATACAGAATATATGTATATATATATATATATATATATATATATATATATATATACAGTGCCTACAAGTAGTATTCAACCCCCTGCAGATTTAGCAGGTTTGATAAGATGCATATAAGTTAGAGCCTGCAAGCTTCAAACAAGAGCAGGATTTATTAACAGATGCATAAATCTTACAAACCAACAAGTAATGTTGCTCAGTTAAATTTTAATAAATTTTCAACATAAAAGTGTGGGTCAATTATTATTCAACCCCTAGGTTTAATATTTTGTGGAATAACCCTTGTTTGCAATTACAGCTAATAATCGTCTTTTATAAGACCTGATCAGGCCGGCACAGGTCTCTGGAGTTATCTTGGTCCACTCCTCCATGCAGATCTTCTCCAAGTTACCTAGGTTCTTTGGGTGTCTCATGTGGACTTTAATCTTGAGCTCCTTCCACAAGTTTTCTGTTGGGTTAAGGTCAGGAGACTGACTAGGCCACTGCAACACCTTGATTTTTTCCCTCTTGAACCAGGCCTTGGTTTTCTTGGCTGTGTTCTTTGGGTCGATGTCTTGTTGGAAGATGAAATGACGACCCATCTTAAGATCCTTGATGGAGGAGCGGAAGTTCTTGGCCAAAATCTCCAGGTAGGCCGTGCTATCCATCTTCCCATGGATGCGGACCAGATGGCCAGGCCCCTTGGCTGAGAAACAGCTCCACAGCATGATGCTGCCACCACCATGCTTGACTGTAGGGATGGTATTCTTGGGGTCGTATGCAGTGCCATCCAGTCTCCACATGTGACGTGTGTGGTTGGCACCAAAGATCTCGATCTTGGTCTCATCAGACCAGAGAACCTTGAACCAGTCTGTCTCAGAGTCCTCCAAGTGATCATGAGCAAACTGTAGACGAGCCTTGACATGACGCTTTGAAAGTAAAGGTACCTTACGGGCTCGTCTGGAACGGAGACCATTGCGGTGGCGTACGTTACTTATGGTATTGACTGAAACCAATGTCCCCACTGCCATGAGATCTTCCCAGAGCTCCTTCCTTGTTGTTCTTGGGTTAGCTTTGACTTTTCGGACAAGCCTGGCCTCGGCACGGGTGGAAACTTTCAAAGGCTGTCTAGGCCGTGGAAGGCTAACAGTAGTTCCATAATCCTTCCACTTCCGGATGATGCTCCCAACAGTGGAGACAGGTAGGCCCAACTCCTTGGAAAGGGTTTTGTACCCCTTGCCAGCCTTGTGACCCTCCACGATCTTGTCTCTGATGGCCTTGGAATGCTCCTTTGTCTTTCCCATGTTGACCAAGTATGAGTGCTGTTCACAAGTTTGGGGAGGGTCTTAATTAGTCAGAAAAGGCTGGAAAAAGAGATAATTAATCCAAACATGTGAAGCTCATTGTTCTTTGTGCCTGAAATACTTCTTAATAGTTTAGGGGAACCAAACTGAATTCTGGTGGTTTGAGGGGTTGAATAATAAATGACCCTCTGAATAAACTTTTCACAATTTAAAAAAAAACAGAAAAACGAAAAAACATTCTTTTTTGCTGCAGTGCATTTCACACTTCCAGGCTGATCTACAGTCCAAATGTCACAATGCCAAGTTAATTCTGAATGTGTAAACCTGCTAAATCTGCAGGGGATTGAATACTACTTGTAGGCACTGTATATATATATATATACACTGTACAGGCCAAAGGTTTGGACACACCTTCTCATCTCTAGAGCAACGATTAAGAGGACACTTTGTGCAGCAGGCCTTCATGGTAAAATAGCTGCTAGGAAACCAGTGCTAAGGACAGGCAACAAGCAGAAGAGACTTGTTTGGGTTAAAGAACACAAGGAAGGGACATTAGACCAATGGAAATCTGTTCTTTGGACTCATGAGTCCCAATTTGAGATCTTTGGATCCAACCACCATGTCTTAGTGTGACTCAGAAAAGGTGAACGGATGAACTCTACAGGTCTGGTTCCCACCATGAAGCATGGAGGAGGAGATGTGATGGTGTGGGGGTGCTTTGCTGGTGACACTGTTGGGAATTTATTCAAAATTAAAGGCTTACTGAAGCAGCTTGGCTACCACAGCATCTTGCAGCGGCATGCTATTCTATCTGGTTTGCGTTTAGTTGGACCATCATTTTTCAACAGGAATATTACCTCAAACACACCTCCAGGCTTTGTAAGAGGTATTTGACTAAGAAGGAGAGTGATGGGGTGCTAAGCCAGATGACCTGGCCTCCACAATCACCAGACCTGAACCCATTCGAGATGGTTTGGGGTGAGCTGAATCGCAGAGTGAAAGCAAAAGGGCCAACAAGTACTAAGCATCTCTAGGAACTCCTTCAACACTGTTGGAAGACCATTTCCGGTGACTACCTCTTGAAGCTCATCAAAAGAATGCCAAGAGTGTGCAAATCGGTAATCAAGCAAAAGGTGGTTACTTTGAAGAACCTAGAATATAAGACATATTTTCAGTTATTTCACACTTATTTGTTAAGGTTTTCATTCCACATGTGTTAATTCATAGTTTTGATGCCTTCAATGTGAATCTACAATTTTAAGGGTCATGAAAATAAAGAAAACTCTTTGAATGAGAAGGTATGTCCAAACTTTTGGTCTGTACTGTATATAAACCAATGTGTCAATAAAATGTATGTGCAAAATAGGAAGAAAGTGCAACTGCAGGCACAGTAGTGTGCTAATTTGCCCAACCAAAATGGAAGGGGGTGAATAAAATGTATATGACCAATGCAATGTTTGTGGAAAATAAACAAGAGCAACAACAAGCTCAATAATATGCTAATTATCCAGAAAGAAGGGAAACCATTAAGGTGTGTGCATCAGGGGGATGAAATGATCTGATATATTGTTGATCGTGAAACGTACGTCAGGGCACTTCTTCCAGGGGGACCTCTCTGTTGCTTTCTACCTGGTTGTGTACTTATTATAGATATGCTTCTTTCCATATGACTGGATTTGCTTTTAACAACCTGTGGTATTTCTTGCTGCTTCAATCATGTGTTGTTTTCATTCTATAAGTGATCACTGTTTACCGTGTACTTAACCTGGCATTGGTCAGCACTACCTTCTCTGTAAATTGTTATATCTTAACATAATCATGTTTATGAGTCCTGTATACGTAGTGCTTCCCTGCCAAAAAAATATTATTATGATCCGCAGCCATTAGAATCCGGATTGTCGGCTTTACCCTTCATTTATATTATATGCTCTACAATTTAACACTTGTCATCTACACACCCAGGGTAGTTTGCTGCCGATTTTATCTTGTGGCAGTTGTATTGTAATAAATTATTCATTTTGCACTTTACTCTCTTTGTCCTCCTGTTCTTGACACTGTGTAATTGGTTGTGCATTTTATCCTGAGCTTGCCAATACCCCATATGGGGTTGAAAACTACTTTCACAGCACAATACAAAGAGATGAAGGGAAGGAGCACCATATTTGAGTTCAGATATGGTTGCAATTGTTTGCAAAATGCTAATGTATTGGATGGTGAAGAAAAAATAATAACCATTGACATGTTGTTTTAACCCCAGATTTTCAATTTTATCAGGGAGGACAGGTAAAAAAAGCCCCATAATGAGTTATTTCTGAACCTGGCAATACCCCACATTTGACTGTACAGTTTGACTGCTCCACAGAAAAGGAGCGCCATTTGATTTTTGGAGCACAGATTTTTCTAGAATAGTTTAAAGACTACCATTTGCAAATCCCCAAAGTGACCTTATTTTGAAAATTACACCCCACTGGGAGTTCACACGTGTTGTGATAATTTAGTCTCTGGAAAACACTCATGAAGTCAAACACAGTGAATGTTGCAGAATTAAATTTGCAAATAAGTTCTTGTCATGCCTAATACATTGTAGTGCCCATACATTGTGCCCAGTTCCTGCTTTTGGAGACACACTGCCCATAAATTAAGCAGTCTCTACTCACTACAAACGTGTTGACATTAACTGTAGTTTAAGCACATTGTGAGCTTCAGAAGGGAGTGGAGCATTTGTATTTGGGAGATTTTAATGGATTTCTTTTTTGAGGGGGAAGCATTGTGTTTTTCCAGAGCCTTTGTGCTAGCAGTAACACAAAAGTCCCCTAAATTTCCGTTAACAGATGATGGACATAAACCGAGACTTGTGTTTTTCGTGGCACTTTGGGTATAGAACATTTTGGATATATATCTTGTGCTCTATACTGAGCACTTACATCAAAGTTTCCATCTAAATCTCCCAAATACTTGATTCAGGTGAAATGCCAAAGGATCCATGAATTAGTGAGGCAGCAGAGTTACTCCGGACTTTGTTTGGTCTCTGTTCAACGGTGTCCGTCTTTTCAAACGTGAACAAAAGTGTTGCACGCACTTTTGTGCATGTCTAAAAAGTTGGACACCACTGGACTATAGACCAGACAGGAGTTAAAAGTGACTCCCTCTGCCTCATTACAATGAATCTTCCATTGGGAATTTTGCATGAATCATGGTTTACAAAGATTTACATGTGATCCCTTGTGTAAGTGCTCAGCGTAGACACCAAGATAACTATGAGCAATGCTATACTGCCATCTTTGAGAAGCAGAATAACAAATCAACAGCAGTTGAAGAATTGGCTTTACTTACCTTGCGGTATAATCATTAGGCAGCTTTATTCCTCCGGTCAGGATGATTACTGATATACCAGATTTTTTGATTTTTTTTAAGGTTTGGCTACATTCACGCTAATCAACACTTTTAACAAAATCACCTTTTTTTCATCACCGAATTTTGAAGGTTATAGTTTTTTTTATTTTCCTGCCAATATAGTTCTGGGAGGGATTTTTTTGCGTGATCAGTTGGAGTTTTTTTGGTACTATTTTGAGCCAGATACTACTTTTTGATCTTTTTCTATTCCACTTTCTGTAGGGCAGAATCATGAAGAAACAGCAATTCAGGAATTGTTTACGGGTTTGTTTTTTACACCATTCACCATGTCATAAAAGTGATAAAACATCTTTATTCTTCAGGTCAGTACGATTACAACAATACTACATTTATATATTTTTTTTAATATTTTGCCGCTTTACACAATAAAAACTATTTAATAGAGAAAATAGTTTTTGCATTGCTGTATTCTGAAAGCTGTAGCTTTTTTTTTCTTTGGCTGATTGAGTTGTAAGGATTGTTTTTTGCCAGACAAGATAACTTTTTCACTGGTACCATTTTTATTTCTATATGACATTTTGCTTGGATTTTATCCCACACTTTTTGTCAGCTGTATGATGAAAAGACATAGTTTTTGCTATGTGCATTTATTTATTTTGTTACCATATTCCCTGAAGGGGTTAACTAGTGTTACTATTTTATAGATTAGGTTGTTGCGGACGTGGTGATATAAAATATGTGTACTTTTCTGGTCTGTTTTATATACAGCTAGGTCCAGAAATATTTGAACATTGACACAAATTTTGTCATTTTACCTGTTTACCAAAACATATTCAATATACAGTTATGTATTCAATATGTGATTTTAAGTGCATATTTTCAGCTTTAATTTTAGGGTATTCACATCCTAATTGGGGTAAGGGTTTAGGAATTACAGCTCTTTAACATGTAGCCTATTGAGCATGCATTTCACATGCTTAACACAAAACGTAAGGCAGAAAGACCCACAAAGAAGGAAAAACTGAAGTCAGCTGCAGTAAAGGCTTGGCAAACCATTTCAAAGGAAGAAACCCAACATTTAGTGACATCCATGGCTTCCAGACTTTATGCAGTCATTGCCTGCAAAGGATTCTCTACGTACAATTCATAGTATATTTTTGTTTAACCTGAAAGTCTGCTCTTCAATTGCATCTCTGTTATTTCATTGTAAATAAAAAAACTAGAGGCATGCAGAGGACAAAATATGAAAATTCAATCACAGTCTAAATATTTCTCGAGCTAACTATATTTAAATATACATATTTATTAGAATATTTTATTATTTTTATATTGTTTTTATATTTATTTTACATTTTTGTTGTTCTTTATCTTCTGAATTATTTATTTGTTTTATTTTTTCAACTTTTTTTTACTTACTGGTATAATGTAATATAATGCATGATGATTGCAATACATTATACTGTCCGTTTTACACTGACAGAAGCATCAGGGATCATGCTCTTGATATGGTCGCTGAGGCTTCCCGTAGCTTGGTGACTCAGAGGTCATCATGACCTTTATAGCTTTATTCACTTGCACTTTGCAGTTCTCCACATAACTTACGGGGTTACATTTATACATTTAGTGGCTCTGCATATAGTTCACATTTATATAGCTGAGAAACATATATGCTTTTCTCAGGTCAGTGTGAATACCATGTAGTGCTGCCCATGGAGTGTCCGGATCTTGGCAATATGGGAGGCATGCTCACACTTCGTCATTGACGACCTGTGACACGTGCGTACCACTGTTCCAGCTTCCAGACTTTTTTATTGTAGAATGCATATGCAGGGTGCATGCACCACTTTTTGACCTGCCTGATATGGTGATTGGCTGCCTAAACACTTACTATGTATGTCCGGGATGACGCGAGCGTTCCACTGCTGACCTTCTGGTGTATGGAGCACACACACAGGGTGAAAGCACCACTGTATCACCAACGTTTATTTACCTTAATCAGCTGTAATATTTACATTCATATTGGCGCCCATCGATATAAATAGCCATCCTTTTCTTTCTCAACTCACGCCTCCTGAGGAAGTACCAAGGAAACGTGCGTTGGGGCGGCAGAGACGGACAGCTGTGACTGATCTTTTTATTTCATGTATGTTCTCTGAATTTAAATTGCAAATCTTATAAAATTTTACATTAGGCAACCATTTCCTACTTTGTTTTTACTTTCTTACCAGTATTTGTGTGCACCTTATGAACATAATATTTATATATATACTTTCTGCAATTATTTATTGGAAGGAAAATATAAATTTATGTTAATTGATGAGTTTTCCATGATATAGTATGATGCTTTATGCTGGAAATTTCAATTACAATTTGAGTGGATTGTAACCATTGTCAACACTAATATACAGACAGACATTTCATTAATGATGTTCTTTGACCCTGGTCTGAAAGTGTAGTAACAGCAATGCCAAATCAGATAAATATATTCAATATAGCATCAGAAAATAACCTTTATTAGTATAAATATTAAAATGAAGAGAGGAAAACCTTCCTCTCTTGGACTGACAATAACCCAATAAGCTGTCAGGGCTCCTAACCAGTTCGTTATACAAAAGTATAACAAATGTGTCCTACAGATCACTCATGACACTATGTTGTCTCATAACTGGGGGCCTCTATAGCAGCCACTAATAGTCATACAAAAAAACACAAGAAAGAAACACAGAAAACATTATGATTACAATTGCTATCAAGCACTGGACAGTGGTCCTAGGTAGAAAAAAACAGCAAAAACAACAAAATAGACCTAATTGAATAAATATACTCCCCATAGAATGCTTACAGCGGTCAGACACGTGGGAGAGTATATAGTACAATAAAATGACTAGGAAAAAGCTCACCAAGTCCTCTCAGATCTAGGTATACAGATTCTTCCACTAAGGTACTTGGTCCAGAGACTTCCTCCAAGTTCATCTGACCCTAAAACCTCGTGGAGAAAATAAAAAATCTGTCTAATACCCCTAGGCTCCCGTGCTAACAAGGACGGTCCACAGCTAGATGTATAATGCTGGACCCCTATATTGACCCTATTGCGTTCCAACGCGTTTCGTCTAAAACGACTCATCAGGGGACATAATGCTTTTTGTAGAAGAGGCCCTTAAACCCAGCTATCATCATCTGTCCATAGTATAATGGACAGATGATGATAGGACGCGGTGAGATCTTTCCTAGTCCTTTTATTGTACTATATACTCTCCCACATGTCTGACCGCTGTCAGCATTCTATGGGGAGTACATTTATTCAATTAGGTCTATTTTGTTTTTGTTTTGTTTTTTTTTTTACCTAGGACCACTGTCCAGTGCTTGATAGCAATTGTAATCATATTGTTTTCTGTTTTTTTGTGTTTTTTTTTCTTGTGTTTTTTTTGTATGACTATTAGTGGCTGTTTCAGAGGCCCCCAGTTATGGGACAACATAGTGTCATGAGTGATCTGTAGGACACATTTGTTATACTTTTGTATAATGAACTGGTTAGGAGCCCTGACAGCTTATTGGGTTATTGTCAGTCCAAGAGAGGAAGGATTTCCTCTCTTCATTTTAATATTTATACTAATAAAGATTATTTTATGATGCTATATTGAATATCCTAGCCTGAAAGTGCCCAGAAAGCAATCCCAGGACGACCACTAATCAGACACATATGGTTTATTTGAAATTTTAAACCTATCATTCAAATTTAACTATAAAACATTTGAAAGATACTACTGTACAATTTGAATGAGCCTGTTTGCCCCATAGTGTTAAGGCTACTTTACACACTGCGATATCGGTCTCGATATCACTAGTGTGGGTAGCCGCCCCCATCTGTTGCGCGACACAGGAAAATCGCTGCCCGTGTCGCACAACAGCAGTCACACATACATACCTGTCCGGCGACGTCGCTGTGACGGGCGAACCGCCTCCTTTCTAAGGGGGCGGTCCGTGCGGCGTCACAGCGACGTCACTGAACCGCCGCCCAATAGCAGCGGAGGGGCGGAGCTGAGCGGGACATAACATCCCGCCCACCTCCTTCCTTCCTCATAGCGGCCGGGAGGCAGGTAAGGGGAGCTTCCTCGTTCCTGCGGCGTCACACGCAGAGATGTGTGCTGCCGCAGGAACGAGGAACAACCTCGTTACTGCTGCAGTAACGAGATTTGAGAATAGACCCCCGTGTCGCCGATTAGCGATTTTGCACGTTTTTGCAACGATGCAAAATCGCTTATCGGTGTCACACGCAACGGCATCGCTAATGCGGCCGGATGTGCGTCACGAATTCCGTGACCCCAACGACTCCGCATTAGCGATGTCGCAGCGTGTAAAGCCCGCTTTACTGTCATGCTGTGTACTGCATTACACTCATTGGGTGTCTTGGCGGCGTCGGACTCTGTTCATACTGCAGAGTCCAACAAACCGCTTGGGATAAGTTAGGTGCACAGCCTGTATTGGGTGTCGGCTGGTTCTTGTTTCACTGCTCTCCAGTTCCAGTTCAGCAAAAGTTAACTCCTGTTGGATTGTTATTGTCTGCTGGGAGCCCAGGCTGTTGAACACCACTATCTGCCTTCATCCATTATAAGCTTCTTCAGACTGGGGCTGTATGCCAGATATAGCTTTTCTTCCTGGTTCTTGGAAATATCCTGTGTATGGTGCACTTCAAGTTTTGGTTCTGCATGATGGGTGAGTCTTCAAGTTGTGTTATTATTTCCTACCTTTTTGCATTACCTACCAGTTCACATATTGTTCCTCCTTTGTCTTTGAGTGCAGTGTGCACACATTTTTGTTTACCCTTGTCTGTGATTAGTTGTGGGGTTTTGGTGACTGGGTGTCCAGCCCACTCCCTATGGGGGGGGTGGTAGCATCAGGGCTTGGACAGGAGACAGGGCTATGTTGGAGGCTTAATCCTGGCTACCATCAAGTCTACCATCGAGATAAGGGACAGCGCATGGGCCCCAGTCTTAGGATCAGCCTAAGAGCCCATGTTCCATCCGTACTTCTCTGTGACAGTTACTTTCCCATCTGAAATGGATTTCATTGTGATTCTTTTTCTAATAGCACTGCTGTAGCTCATGTCTAAGTCAGCAGAAGATGCACTTAAGTGATTTCTCAGTGTTTATGGGAGAACATTCCTATCTGCTGGTCAGAGAAGACTAGCAAGAACTAAACCGTTAAGTGAATGTTTCCTAGAGGGAAGAGTTTGGAAGAGCCGCTGGATCATATGACAGTTGTGGCACAGTTGTTTAATGTAAAAGCACTGTGCAGCCAGAGAGGGTAAGTGTTGGCACCAAGACTTGGAAGGAAGCAGACATGCGAGCAGCAGAGCGGGACTATAGCCGCAACTATGGTAGGCATGCCTGTGAGAGACCTGACCCCTGGGAAGGCCTAAGCTATACCTGATCTGATAGAAAGATCAGTGATCTGAGCTGAGAGAAAAGTTAGTGACCTCAGCTGAGAGGAAGATCCGTAATAATGCCAGAAGGAGACTGCAACCAGATACCAAAGACAGGATACCAAAGACCGAACATAGTTTCTAGAAGAAGATCTGAGTGAGCCAGGCCATTGACTCCTGTGCAAAGATATTGTATTGATTGGAGACTGAGGCCGTGTTTTGTTTTCAATAGTGAAAGCAGTCAATCAGCTTAGTGTGTGGGAATACCCAACGACTTTCAGCCTAGTGAGTAGTCTCTCTGACCCCATTATTGCCTATGTGCTCTCATTTAAATAAAGAATAACTGTGATAAGTAGTTACACTGACATTTCCCAGATAGAGGAATTTAGTCTATGATAACGGTGACAGTTACTGTAAAAATAAGCCCTACCCCGAAAATAAGCCCTAGCAGGAATTTTCTGCCTTTTCGGAGCAAGATTTAAATATGTCTTACCCCGAAAGTCAGACATAATTGCGGTTCAATAAAGAAGTGTTCATGCAGTTAAAAAAGGTAAAGAATACTGCAGGACATTTCATTAAAGTGTGGATAAAGAATAAAGTCTGGCTCACTTCTGTGAAAGTTGGTGCCACCGAGGAAATATCAAATGTAGAAAAAGCAAACTCGGGCACTCAAAAAAAGAGAATCAGAGTCAAAGTGATACTTGAAGTTCAGTTTGCTTGTTTTTTATTGGTGCAAAGGTAAGAAACAGTTCTAATGTTTCAGCCCTAACATTCAGGCCTTCGTCAGAGATATTCTATGCGGTTATAAGTAGAATAAACGCATATTCACAAATGTGAAAAATCCAAGTAAGTGAACAATGGTTACCTTTGCTGTTCACCAAGGTTGCTGTGTCCCAAACCCTGATCCTTGCTTTACTGCTGGTGCCCCCGGAACTGTGGGTCAGTGAGGTCTGTGAAGACCCCCTCACTGTGCAGGTATTTGCCAGACCGTATGAAACTCTCGTCTGATCTAGGGCCCTGTGCCCCTTCGGTACTTTGATCCCAGTGGTACTCGGGTGTACCTGCCCTGGTGACTACTCTCCTATGCCCCCGGGTCACCATTACATGACTCATCTCTCAGGCATCTCTTTCCACTTTCACTTCCTACTCAGACTAACTGCTGTCCCCTCCCACCAGGCTGTCTAATACTTCTGGTCTGGCTCCACCCTCTAGGTGGCCATCCCCTTGTCTCCGACTAGCCAATTACCCCTGGTGTGGCGTGGAAACTGGGATTTTGGTGTGTGTAGGTGTTGCTGGCACTGGTGTTCCAGGTCCCAGGGGGTAGGCCCTACATGCTGGTGAGGATGCAGTTCCTTGTAGTGCCCTGAGTGGCTCAGTGGAACTACAAAAGCAGGCAGACACCCCCAAAAGAAAGAAGACAGACTCCGCAATCATTCTCACCAGATCTGGACGCTATGGAATTTCAGGACCGGCAGTCAAACACATCAAGGACATGTGGTGGACTACACACAAACCCCACACGCACACACAAACATCTGGTGATATCATAATGTTTCAGTGAACTGGGACACTGTCCAATATGAGGACTTGGAGGGACCGATTTGAGGACCTGCGAGGGAACACATCAATGCATCCACTGCAGATCATCGATGTGCTCCACCACAGATTCTCGTGTTCTCAGCATCCCAGGTCCTTCTGTTTGCCAAAATAATGCAGTATTATATGATGTGTATATGTGTGTGTGTGTATGTGTGTGTGTGTGTGTGTGTGTGTGGGTTGGTGTGAGAGAGAGAGAATGTCTGTGTGTGTGTGTGTGTGTGTGTGTGTGTGTGGTGTGTATGATGAGTGAGTGCTAACCTGCCGGAATCAGGAGAGGACTGTTATGGAAAAGACAAGAAAGCATGCTGAGAACCTGGGAGTGACACAGGTGTCAAGGGTCTGATAAGTATGATTTTTTAGGGGTGAAACTGCAGGGTGTATATTTTTGGGGCCATTCAGTATATAGTGATAGGAATAATACTGTGTAGATAATATTGTGATTGTATTCTGAAAAACTGTGTTGTAAATTGATCTTCTGTAACATAGTCTGTATTTTAATAGCCACTTGTGCTGTTCCATGATTGTACCAAACCACTATGACTCTTATATTTAAATAAATATCTGTTGTTGAGCCACCACTGAGTCGCCTGTACTCCGTCATTGCACTCAAATAACCTGCTTACACATGACAACAGCAGTAGACCTAATATTCGTTTCCCTGTGACTTTCATCCTTTTTGGCTGTTTCCTTTCAGCACATCACAACTTATTGTTTTTTTAATCTATTACCTGGTTGTTCAATGAGTTCACTGTGCTCTAAATGATCATTGATAGTTCCAGCACTTTGACCCCAGCTGTGCGACCTCACTAAAGAGTTGGCACATCTGACATTAAAGGACTATATCTACAAGAATGCCTTTAATGTCAAAAAGATGCAAATGTTATTTCTAAGTCCTGCCTTTGTCTCAATAACAGGACCTTTTTTATGAGAACTACATTTTCTGAGCAATTGTGCCACTTTGGTGGTGAAAGACAGCTTCTTGTTCTTAAGGTAGATGTGAGTCGCAGCAGTGGGGGCTGTATCTATCCTAATACATATTTTTTACAGGAAAAAATGTTTTTCCCTCTAGTCTCCTAGGAAACTGCGCCATTAAATGTCTCAATTAAATACCTAACCTTCAGCTAATAGATTTCCCAACACAAACTTAAATTAGCCTATGTAAATGTGCATGTGCTTTCAAAATTTAGATAATTCACATGGGAAACAAGTTCAGAAAACATTGTAGCCTTAAACTATAACTCTGTTATATGAATTAGGCATGGTATTCTGTGTGAATTAGAGTTCTGGGTATTTCAGGAAATAATTTGCATTTCATAAAGCTACAAAACCTTTACAAGGTTATATACAAGATGTATTAGCTGTTAAAGTTGATATGGAAAGTAAATTAAGACATAAAATTTTGAATATTTTCCATATTTAATGTTACTACTATCTACTTGTTATCCCAGACTCCCGTAGACAGTTAATGGGAATTCATAGATCAGTGATCTTGCTTCCTCACTAAGGGCGGCTTTGCACACTACGACATCGCAGGTGCGATGTCGGTGGGGTCAAATCGAAAGTGACGCACATCCGGCATCACTTGCGATGTCGTAGTGTGTAAATCCTAGATGATACGATGAACGAGCGCAAAAGCGTCGTTATCGTATCATCGGTGTATTCTCCGACATTTCCATAATGCCGGTGCCACGACAGGTACGATGTAGTTCCTCATTCCTGCGGCAGCACACATCGCTGTGTGTGAAGCCGCAGGAGCGAGGAACATCTCCTTACCTGCCGCCGGCGGCTGTATGGAAGGAAGGAGGTGGGCGGGATGTTTACATCCTGCTCATCTCCGCCCCTCCGCCGCTATTGGCCGCCTGCCGTGTGACGTCGCTATGACGCCGCACGACCCGCCCCCTTAGGAAGGAGGCAGGTCGCCGGCCAGAGCGACGGTCGCAAGGCAGGTGAGTGCATGTAAAGCTGGCGTAGCGATAATTTTCGCTACGCCAGCTATCACAAGATATCGTAAGTGCGACGGGGGCAGGGACTATCGCGTGCGACATCGCAGCATCAGCTTGCGATGTCGCAACGTGCAAAGCCTGCCTTACACTACATTCACACAGGGGATTTTGGGCTTCAGTTCTCAAGATCACTGAGGTTATCAACAGCCAGACTCTATAAATAATACATTTATCAGCTATCTTGTGTAATGTTGATATCTTTTTGGTATTTCTGTTATTGGGGAGAAATTTACTTTATACCTTTTACTTTATACCTGTATGAATGTAACACTGGATTACTATTGAGAAGGTTGTGATGATTCTAGTACTATGAATGTTCTTAAAAGAAAAGAGGCCACTGCCTTTAGGAAATATTGTTGCCATGAAGGAGAATACTTGGTGTGCCAACAATATTTAGATAAATGGCACAGGACAGAATGACATACTCATAAATGGTAAGACCAAACAGTTTCATAATGCATACTGGTTTTAGTGCCATCCTTTTCCAAGAAAAGTAATGCACATAAAGTTGTCTACATGATGTGAAAGCCAACGAGATTTATCAGACCAGTCCATTTTCTTCCATTGATCAATTTTCAATACAGCTCAAGTGCTCAATGTAAACATTTTGAGCAGTGGACAGTGGTTGAAGTGGAGACTTTTAATGGTCATCAGCTATACAGCATTTACTGCTTGTACACTTTTTTGCTTTTTTTTTAAAGCCATTAACCTTTTCAGCACTTTGCACCACACTATATCTGCTATGGGATTGAATAGATCAGTCTGTGGATAGATGATAAGTAGATAGATTAATAGAATGGGACTACTGTTAGCTGAAAGAAATAAAGTGTTTACTATACATAATATATAACAGGCAACACTCTCAAGTCCCATTCCCTTAGCTGTTTGCTCTTTTTTTATCTTTATTTACTGCTGGTTTGTAACATATGGGAATTGATGTATTTTGAATGAGTTAATCTATGTCCAGCACTTATTAACTTCTTACCAGATGAGATCTGCTGACACCACTTATATCACGCCATATAATCATGCTATAAACACTTAAATATATCATTTATTAGATAATTGTATATATTAAAAACATGTTATATATATACACGAGTATGACAAGTAAATACAAGGGCTTTCTATCTCTTTGTGGTGATGTGGGAATTCACAAATTTTTTTTGTAACATTATATTCTATGTTTCTTATTTCATGTATTTGATCCTTGATTTACACTTTAGAGTTTAGCACTTTGTATTTACACAAGCTGTTCATTTTTGTAATTACCATTGAAAAGGATTTCCTGTATTGTGACTATAGTCTTATAAATGGTAATCATTTGGTCTTTACTATGAACTCTAGGTGGGCAAATTTATTAGATTGGAATTCAATTCTACTTGAATTTTTCAAAAATACTCAAGAATACAGATATTTTGCAATTTGTGCCTTGCGATTTCAGCATCATGGCAGCCAGTTTTGTCCACTGTCTTGCTGATCAGTAGAAGGTCAGCAAAGGGTTAAAAAGAAAAACGTACCATGATTATAGTCAGATTCAAAAAACCTCCATCATGTTGAAATTTTGGAAAATCAACGTTTCATCATCATCATCATCATCATCATCATCATCATCATCATCAACATCATCATCATCATTATCTTGGTAGATGGCAGTAGATTTTTATCAAGATTGTCATGGTAATTTGTCTACTTGTCCCTCCTTTTAAGTACACAAAGTTTTCCAGTGCCTTTATGCTGAAAAAAAAGTCTAACATCATGATGTTTCCACCTCCAAACTTAACTGTTGGTATGGTGTTTTTGAGGTGATATGCTGAGCATTTTGGTCTCCAAACATGGTGTATATTATAGCATCCTGAGTTCACTTTTGGTCTCATCTGACCAGACTATATTTTCCCAGTATTTTACAAGCTTGTCTAAATGTTGTTGAGCAAACTTCAAATGTGCTTGAACATGCTTTTTGTTCAGGAGTGGAGTCTTGCGTGGTGAGTGTGCATACAGTCCACGGAGGCTAAATGCATTATTTATTGTTTTCTTTGAAACAATTTACTTGCTGATTGCAGCTCTTTCTGTAGCATTCCATAGGGGGTCCTTAGCTCTTGGAGCTTTTCTGAGAATTCTTTTCACTCCTCTATCTGAAATTTTGTGGTTGAGCCCCTGGTTGTAGCTGGTTTATGGTGAAATGATGTTCTTCCACTTCCTGATTATTGCTCTAAAGCCAGCTTTACCCCTTACAATTAGGTGTGCGATCTCGTATGCGATGTGACATGCCCAGGTCGCATATGCGATTTAATGAGATCGCACGTAGGTCGTTCATTTGCTGTCACACGTGCGTTAGTAGTCTATGTTAACTTGATCAATTTTGTGTGCGATCCTTTAGATCATGTGTTCTGTGACGTATGCATTGGGCACCCTTCTTTTTTTTTATTTATTGACTTGCCAAGCGTGTGTAATGTGTAGGGATGCGTTTTTACTATGTCATCTGCCATTCAGCTCTGCTATATGGCCACTAACAGCAGACACAGACAGCTATGTAGCAGAGCTGAATGGCCGATGACAGCAGACACAGAAAGAGCCGCACGATCAGAATGAACTTGGGTTAACTTCACCCGACTTCATTGTCATGGTGCGGCTCTGTCTGTGTCGCGTCCTGATTAGCGGTCACCAGTGAAGGACTCACCGGTGACCGCTAAAATCCTGAGTAACTGAATTGAGCAGCCCTCTCTCATATGCTTACCGATCCCCGATCCCCGGCGCGGCGCTGCACGGCATTCACACTGCTCCGGCGGCTTTTACTGTTTTGAAAAAGCCGGCCGCTCATTAAAGAATCTCGTATTCCCTGCTTTCCACGCCCACCGGCGCCTATGATTGGTTGCAGTGAGACACGCCCCCACGCTGAGTGACAGGTGTCTCACTGCACCCAATCACAGCAGCCGGTGGGCGTTTCTATACTGTGCAGTGAAATAAATTATTATATAATTAAAAAAACCGGCGTGCGGTCCCCCCCCCAATTTTAAAACCAGCCAGATAAAGCCGTACGGCTGAAGGCTGGTATTCTCAGGATGGGGAGCTCCACGTTATGGGGAGCCCCCCAGCCTAACAATATCAGCCAGCAGCCGCCCAGAATTGCCGCATACATTAGATGCGACAGTTCTGGGACTGTACCCGGCTCTTCCCGATTTGCCCTGGTGCTTTGGCAAATCGGGGTAATAATGAGTTATTGGCAGCCCATAGCTGCCAATAACTTCTAGATTAATCATGTCAGGCGTCTCCACGAGATACCTTCAATGATTAATCTTTAAGTGACAGTAAATAAACACACACACCTGAAAAAATCCTTTATTGTTTTTTATTTCTAATAAATAAATTCTTCAGGTGTGTGTGTTTATTTACTGTTACTTACAGATTAATCATGGAAGGTATCTCGGGGAGACGCCTGACATGATTAATCTAGGAGTTATTGCCAGCTATGGGCTGCCAATAACTCCTTATTAGCCTGATTTGCCAAAGCACCAGGGCAAATCGGGAAGAGCCGGGTACAGTCCCACAACTGTCGCATCTAATGTATGCGGCAATTCTGGGCGGCTGCTGACTGATATTGTTAGGCTGGGGGGCTCCCCATAACGTGGAGCTCCCCATCCTGAGAATACCAGCCTTCAGCCGTATGGCTTTATCTGGCTGGTTTTAAAATTGGGGGGGACCGCACGCCGTTTTTTTTTAACCATTTCATTATTTATTTCACTGCACAGTATAGACACGCCCACCGGCTGCTGTGATTGGGTGCAGTGAGACACCTGTCAATCAGCGTGGGGGCGTGTCTCACTGCAACCAATCATAGGCGCCGGTGGGCGTGGAATGCAGGGAATACGAGATTGTTTAATGAGCAGCCGGCTTTTTCAAAATAGTAAAAGCCGCTGGATCAGTGTGAATGCCGTCCAGCGCCGTGCCGGTGATCGGGGATCGGTGAGTATGAGAGAGGGGGTAAGAGGGATAGACTGACATGGACAGAGAGAGAGGGACAGAGACAGTGACCGACTGACAGAGATTGGTGAATGACAGACATTGTGAGGCGCTTCAGAACGCAGCTTTTCAGCTGCGCTCTGAAGCGGACCTTTTTTAAGCTGCGGTGCAGAGCGCACACCTGCGCACATAGCGTCAGACATCAAAATCGTATGAGGGATGTCACACGTTTCAATTGACTAGGTTCGTACAACAAAACGTCCAATGTATGAGGAATAAACGACGTCTATGTGATCACTTTATTTGTGTTCAATCTTGATCGCACGTAGGTGTCACACGCAAATACGTCACGAACGATGCCGGATGTGCGTCACTTACAACTTGACCCCGACGACACATTGAAAGATCTATTGAAGCGTGTAAAGCAGGCATTAGGCTATGTGCCCACGGGACTCTTTTTCTGCGGATTTTTCTGCATCAAAACCGCAGCTTTCCCCCGGAATCCGCACCTTTTCATAGGTGCGGATTTGATGTGGATTTGACGTGGATTTTGTTGCGGATTTTGCGTTTTTTGTTTTTTAATTCAATTGAATAGGCAAAATCCACATGAAAATGCGCAACAATAATTGACATGCTGCAGATTTTTCCGCACGAAAATCCGCACAATTTCCGCTGCGGAAAAATCCGCAGCGTGGGCACAGCATTTCCCAAATGCCATAGAAATGGCTGGGGAGTAGCTGTGCTGCAAATTTCTGGAAAATCCGCGGCTTTTCTGCGAGAAATCCGCGGCAAAATCAGCGCATTTTCCACAGTGTGGGCACATAGCCTTACAGTGCTCACTGGAACTTTCAGTAGTTTAGAATTTTTTCTGTCAATGCCATCAGTAGGTTTTGCAGCAAAAAGGTTTTAAAGGTTTTGAGACAGCTCACTGGGCTTACCAACTATGAAATGTTTCTTTTCTGGCACCTTATAGGTCATCCATTGAACTAGCTAATATAATTTTTCACTAGGGGGCAGGATTGATTTTTAATTACTGATCGATTTCAGCTGATGTCATGACTTTCCATGGCTTTTTGCACTTCTCTTTCTTTATTCAATACTTTTTACCGTGTTATTTCTCATTATTTCACTTCACTAAATTTATGGTCATCTATGGTTTGATTTCTTTACGTTCGTGGATTGGATGGGTTGTTAATGACCATACATGTCAATAACACCTTTTATAATATATTTACTTTAGAAATTTGTTGACATTTTCAATATTTATTTCACCCACTGTAACTTTACTATGAATCAAATGTCCCAGTAAAATTCAAGTAAACAGGCCAACTTAAATTGTGTCTGATCCTCTCATCTTACTATTATCCATTTCTCAAAATGTATCGAACTGTTGTTGGGTGCAATATCTGTCATGCAAGGAATTGGAAAATACCAAGCGAATGGGGAAAATGGAGGTGAGCGAAAAGGGATACCCTGTGTCTATGGGAGAGGAGATGGTGACTCTTGATAAAACCGGCTGCTGACCCCTAGCTTCCCTGACGTCTCTAGATACGTTATGCATCTATGCGCCAAGCAAAATTCCTGGCTCTGACTGAACCTGCATTGGGCCCTATGTAAGGAACAGGCAGGATGAGTGCTAGTGAACCCCACTAAGTCCTAAAGAACACATAGAGGAAAGGAAACAAACAACTTATCTCCAAGATGACTTAGGGAGAGGAACAGCAACATACAACAACGTTTCTCCAGATGATTACAAGCTGACTTCTTGCAATCGGGACCATATAGAAACTAAGGGGTACTTTGCATGCTGTGACATCGCTAGCCGATTGTAGCAATGCCAAGCGCGATAGTCCCCACCCCCATCGCAGATGCGATATCTTGTGATAGCTGCCGTAGCAAACATTATCGCTACGGCAGCTTTAAATGCACTTACCTACCCTGCGATGTTGCTCTGGCCAGCGACCCGCCTCCTTGCTAAGAGGGCGGGTCATGTGGCGTCACAAAGACGTCACACGGCAGGCGACCAATAGAAGCGGAGGGGCGGAGATGAGCGGGACGTAAACATCCCGCCCACCTCCTTCCTTCCTCATTGCAGGCGGGACGCAGGTAAGGAGAAGTTCCTCGCTCCCGCGGCTTTATACACAGCGATGTGTGCTGCCGCAGGAACGAGGAACAACATCGTACCTGTCGCTGCAGTGAAATAATGAAAATGACCGACACTACACAGATCACCACTTTACGATGCTTTTGCGATCGTTTATCGGTGCATCTAGGCTTTACACGTTGCGACGTCGTTACTGGCGCCAGATGTGCGTCACTTTCAATTTGACCCAGACGACATCGCAGTAGCGATGTCGCATCGTGCAAAGTACTCCTTAGTCTATCACTAGCAGTATACCAAAGAGAAATACAGGTATATAAAGACACAAAGGCTGAGGAAAAATGTTTAGCAGCTTAAAGGAAAAGATCTCCACACGGTCCTAAATGGAAAAAGGAAACCCTAACAGAGAAGACACACAAAACTCCAATCACACCACAGAGAAAAGGATGTAATATCAAAGAGCAGTTTGTGCAGCCAAACACAGTGACCTTCTGCAACCGTGACACACCCTTGACATTATTCTGTTGAATGACGCCAATGTCTTTAGGAAATACTGTTTCCAAAAAGGGAATACTTTGGCTGCAAACAATGTTTACAGAAGTTCCACTTAACACCTCATGAATGGCAGCAGAAAATTTTTATACTGCATCTTTTTAATCTTTCTTACCTAGGCAAGTGATGAACAAAAAAAAATATAAAAATAAAACTGTTATAAGTAAAGAAAAGGTTATTGTAAATATAACTCCAGTCATAAAAACTAAAGCGGGCTTTACACACTGTGACATCGCTAGCAATGTCGTGAGCGATAGTACCCGCCCACGTCGGTGGCGTGTTACGTGGTGATCGCTGCCGTAGCGAACAATATCGCTACGGCAGCGTCACAAGAAATTACATCTTCACCGACGTCGCTGTGGCCGCCGACCAATCTCTTCTTTAAGGGGGATGTTCGTTCGGCGTCACAGCGGCATCACTAAGAAGCCGCCCAATAGAAGCAGAGGGGCGGAGATGAGCGGGCGGAACATCCCGCCCACCTCCTTCCTTCCTCATTGCGGGCGGCCGCAGGTACGGTGATGTTCCTCGTTCCTGCAGTGTCACACACAGCGATGTGTGCTGCCGCAGGAACGACGAACAACCTGCATCCTGCAACAGCAACGATAATTGGGATTAGAACGACATGTCGACGATCAACGATTAGGTGAGTAACTTTGATCGTTAACGGTCATTTGTGCGTTTCACACGCAATGACGTCGCTAACAAAGTCGGATGTGCGTTACATATTCCGTTACCCCAACGACATCTCGTTAGCGATGTCATTGCGTTTAAAGCCCGCTTAAGTACACGCTTTTTGAATTATATGATTTTTCTTATCAGGACAAAGTGAACAGTTTGTTTTGCTTTTATTTTATTTGGAGTATTCTGAATTTTATTATTCTAAATATTTCACTCTATTTTTTTCCAAACCCCATGTGGTTTCAGAGACATGGGTTCATTTTTATGGCCTTTATTAAGGTGTTGTTGCCCACAGAAAAGCCTAACGATATGACCTCAGAATATTTTGTGATCCGCACGCCCTCGATAAAGACTCTTAAAATTAACACTAAATAAGAAAGGCCTATATTTCTGGAATGATATAGCAGATGTTAATATAAAAAGTAGCACAATCTTCAGAGGAGCAGTAGTAATAAAATGAGGGCAAAAACTATTAATTTTTCACATGGTGACAGCTGATCTTTACAATCATTGAGGATTGTGGTCATTTGTTTATGCACATCGATCTTAAGGTCCTACCACAGCATTTTAATTGGATTGAGGTCTGGACTTTGATATGGTCATTGCAATATCTATATTCTTTTATTATTCAGACCCTCTGATTTGCTGCTCTGCGTGAGGTCATTGTCTTCTTGTATGAGTCAATTTCAGCAACGCATTAACTTTTCTGTAAATTGCTTCATATTTTTCTCTAAAATACTTTTCGTATACAGAGGAATTAATGAAAAACTCAATTACTGTAATATGACTAGGTCTCCTAGCAGCAAGCTCAAATTATCACAACTTCTCCAATATCTTTTATAGTTTGTATGAGGTGTTTGCTATGTTTATGTTTTGGTGAAATGTGGAGCAGGCCAATTATCCCCACTTTTTCTTGTCTGTCCAAAGAACATTGCTACAATGTGGTATGTTCAGGTGCAACGTTACAAACGTTAGCTGTTCTGCCATGTTCTTTTTAGAAAGGCTTATTCTTTTCAACCATTCCAAACAAGCAACAGTTGTTTAGTAATTTTCTAATTATAGTGTCAAGAACTTGAACATTTAACATGCTAACAGAATCCTTTGGGGTCTGAGCTGTTGCTCTTGGTATTTTACAAGATCTGATCTTGATGTAACTTTCTCGGACATTAAATTCTGGGAAGAGTGTTAACAGGCCTGAATGTTTTCCCACTTGTAAATAATACTGTATTTCTCACTGTATAGTGATGGAGTCATCATTAAAAAAAAAAAAAAAAATATCTCCTATTTATTTAAAAAATGATTGGTGCCACTGTGTTGCACTAAGTTTTCTAGGTGCTAAAACCCTTTTTGTGCCTCACTAGACAATTTTAAGAAGGGCTGTGACTATTAAAGTGCCAGATAGTGGCAACATTTTGTCTAGAGTAAACCAACTAAGATGTGGCTTAAAAAAAAAAAATAACAGTATATAATAAGACTATCACATATACTGCTAGTTTTATACTCTCTATGTGTAATAATTTTTAGTGAAAAAAAATAAATAATAATAATAATTTTACTCCAATATATATTATTCACTTGATTAATAAAAATAAGATTTTTTTGTTGTTGACAGATGGTTATCCGAAAGAGGAGATGGTTTACAAATGGAGGAAAAACTCAGTAGAAACAGCAAATCAGAAATCATGGAGGCTTTATCAGTTTGATTTTATGGGCCTCAGGAATACTACTGAAATTGTACAAACATCAGCAGGTAAGATGTAATTTTATATCGTTTTATCAAGTTATTGAAAATATAGCTGCAGGATTCTCAAGAAAAATATTCATTTATGAAACAGAAATTGTGTCTTCTAGGTGAGATTATAGTGCCTAGTCCAGATTTGTCTTAATTAAGTTTCTGCTGGATCAGAATATTCCCATCAGTCCTGTAGTCTGACATTTATTATCGTTATACTAACATATCAGTAGATATTAAACTGAAGGGATTATTAGAGCTATGAGTTGGTAAATCCAGATAATCTTACGTATGTGGAGCTATTTATTTATTATACTATATATACTCTGCTTCTTAGGATTCTGTTCATGAGTCCAGTATTCAGAAGTGATGAACAAAGCCATTCATAGTTAGTATTTCTTCACAAAAATGTTGGTTCTTCATAACAATTTCAAAGAATATTAATAGAGATGAGCCTATCAGGGAAAATTCAATATACCTGTTTGAAATTTTTTTTTCTGGGAAATTTGATTCATGGAGAAGTTATTCTCCTCAAATTTAATGTCCTTTATTATGTTCTGAGGTCTATCTAGACACAATAGCAGTGCAATATGTAAGCAATAATGAAATTTCTTATGTTCACCTCACCGCTCAACTCACAGACTCTTCAGTTATTCATTTGTTCTTTGTAGCATCTTCAGATTGGCATAGGCAGTGCTGAATTCTCAAGGCCACGGTCACTATGCCAAGGCTTCTGGGTTTGCTAGACCTAAGTCTAAGAGTGTTTTGCGCATGTGCCAGCAAAAGTCATTGCTCACTCTGAAATGTATGACTACATGCACTCAAGCCTTCTTGGCCAAGCAACTCTGTAAGTTTCAACATAGTAATCAAAATCACAAAATATTAGGGCCAATATCAATCTGAGGGTGTGACGAACCAAATGAGGGTAGCAGAGGAGCCAGAGAGTTGAGTATAAGTGTTTTTTTTAATATTATAATGGCCTTTGCTGCCATTTCTCTGAGTCTGCATGAAAACAAATTACAAAAAATATGCATTTTGAAAAATGCGGATTTTTGTAATATGCAAGTAAAATTCAATTCCACTCTAATTCATTTTCTCATCTATATTTATTAGGTGAATCTTATTTATGGCTTGTTTCACTGTGAGAACATTGGCTAAGAAGATGAGTGGAGTTCTCACACTTATGTTAGCCCCTAGTTTTTGTGACATGAGCAGACCATGTTTAATTTAACGACGGTAGTCTGGTGGAGATAATTGATATATTAACTATAAACTGCAGGGAATGACATGCCATAATGTATGACATCACATTAAAATAGAGAAGAATGAATTGTGGTAACACAAGCTGTTATGGGGGTTTGCTCGATTCAATATTGGTTCCATTGTCTACTTATATTGTTGCTACATTGGCAGAGTTTGTGCAACTTATGTGGTTTCTATTTACTGCAGTTTTTATAGATGTCAGACATATGTTGAACTCTTCGATTTATGTAACAAAATTTTAAATGCTTCTAAATGCAATTTGTTACCAAGTAAGAGCAGTATAATGCAGGCACTAAATGTATTTCCTTAGTAAGAATGAATGATATGATTGAATGTCAGCCATTGGCAGACATCTACAGAAAACGCCCTTGTGCAAGAACAGTATTTAGGTCCTTTTAAATCCAATAACTTATCAAAATGCACAATTAAACTACCTTTGGAGGTGGTAGTGGGCTTTCTTACCTCTTGAGCCTCTGTTCAGCTGCACAGGTTCCATTAATGATATGTCCATCCCCGATGCCAGCCATGGTGTTAGGCACAGTGTGCCTCCATGTATAAGATTACTACCTAAGTCTCAGTCATGTTTGCTCAGTATATAGCATGCTTTGGCATTCCTATATGAAACTTGTTTTTACATTACTTATGCACCTTATTAACTTTGTATTATCGCTGTTGCTTCCACCCAATGGCAGCAGTCCAGTGGCTACAGTTTATAGGGGTTGTGCACATCTTCTCAAATCCCAATGTTTCCCCTCAATAATATATTAACAATTATACCCACCTCCGGTGCCATTTCAGTAGCATTGGCATTTCCCGCAGTGAATCAAATTTTCTGGCCAAATTTGAGCAAACTACCAAATTTAATTTCAGGCAGATTCACTTATCGCTAACTGTAGACTTTTTTTATCATTAGCCACTATATGAGAAACTCAGTTATTCCTTTAATGTTTCTTTTGGAACCATGTTTTGTTCTTTCATTGAAAAAGGTCCATCTAATTTTATTTTTTTAATAATTAGTATTTCTAGTCCTATGTTATAAAGGATTATTTTGTGGGCACTGTTGCTATTTTGGGACATTATACAACATTATTATTGCTCATTTCATAACTAAATTATTTGGAAATTGTGTGGCAGTGTTTTTTGGCTACGGGGATATAGACTTAATTTTATGAACTACAGTGACTGTTACTTGATTACTGGTTTGCAGACTTGTATTTATGATACTGTAATGTGGGCATTGTATACCAGCATTATCCTGTTATAAGCCTTTGGGTGATTTTTGTAATTTCACAAATGTCAAACTCTTTTCATAAACAAGAGCTCACAATTTAATTTATAGTATCATACACAGATTCTATGATATGTGGATTTGGCAATAAAAGTGTAATAAAATATGTGTTACTTTACATGACAATAATAATAATAATAATAATAATAATAATAATAATAATAATAATAATAATAGCAACAACAAGAAGTAGAAGAAGTAAAATGAGCAGAATTAAGGTCAACCTGTGATTTGGCTCCTAACAGCTATAGTTTATCAGTGGCTCTTTGAGAAAATTACCTTTTGGTTTAGAATGTTCTTTAATTTAGACGTTTTCATTCTTCTGTAGCTTACATTGCAATGTAATATATTATAATGTAATTTACCTAAATGCATTTGTTAATATTTATAATGAACCTGATAATTCTTTTCTAAACTTTCTAATGACTTCCAGAAAATGTTTTTCTTGAAATTCATACATGCAGTTTGACTTCAACAAGGTTACCGACAGGTACTGGCAACCTTCCAAAGAAAAAGACATCTTTCAGGACACATAGGGGAAAAAGAGGCAAAACATTTGCTCTTTCCAATTTGTCACATCATCATGACAGTTAATTCAGATAGATCCAGGTGGTTAATAGGGGTTCTGTAACAGGGGATTCCACAGATACCTGAAAGTCCTTACATAAATCTTGAGTCAGAATCATTTTAATAATGAGATTGGTGAACTCGGTTTCAGCTATATTACTGTAACTGCTGATTTAAATGAGCAGCTCTGCTAGATAAATTCTGCTGTGAGCAGTAAATTGGCTTCTCTTTTTAATGTACGTATGTTATTTAAAACATCATAAAGCATTATCAGAAATTTAAGTGTCATGAAGTCAGAATTTTTGATTGGCAGTTGCTTGCAGGTGTTGAGACCCTTATAGATTGCTATGATGAGCGAGCCTTACATGACACTGGAGAGTGTGATGCTCAGCATACTCTCCTCTGGAAGCAGTTCAGGGAGAGTTTATCCAGGAGGGAGAGCTTAGATTAGAGCAGGCCTATAGGTAGTGCTTAATTTATTTTGCAGTACATTGTATATTGCATACTTGCACCCTTCAGTGCCTTTCATGTGGCAATAAGAGGTATTTTTAGACTTGTTTCACCTAATTAATAAATATTAAAAAAAAAAAATGTCACCGGGTCCCCTCAGGTTTTGATAACCAGCCAAGGTAAAGCAAACAGCTGGGGGCTGGTATTATGCCCAAAAATTGGAGTATAACATTAGATGTGGCCATTTCTGGAGCTTTGCCTGGCTCTTCCTGATTGCCTTAGTGTGGTAGCAATTGGGATAATATTTTTTGGGGTTAATATCAGCTGAGTAATGTCAGCTGGCATCAAGCCCTGGTGTTAGTAATGGAGAGGTGCTTCTGAAAAAATGCATAGTTCATATGTAATGCCCAGACCTATACTTATCAGAATTTCTATTGCGTGACAAACACAATTTTAAACCTTTACATTGTAATTCAAACCTCTTATGAAAAATGTTAGTTGTTTTCCACTGACATTATTTCCTTTTTTATGTTTATACACTCTCTGGTCAATGATTTGCAAATGCTCATTAGTTATATATTTTTAACATGCTAATTGGAAGTTTTCAATTGTGACAATAAGACCCCATCATTTTTTTTAAATAATAAAAATAATAATAATAATTACTAATAATTGATTCAAATGCTAAGTAAAGTGTTCCATCCCTTTTTAACTAGCGGCAGATTGCCATAGCACAATTTTTTTTCATAAAACAATTATATAAACTGTATAGAAGAGACATAGACCCGAGTTCTTTATAACCTACCTACAAGCATAAACATAACATATTTATTAATAATATCTAATTGGTCAGTTGGATATTATTTTTTGTTCCTAAAACATAAGTTTTGCACTTAGTAGCTTAGAGATCTACTATTCTCATGCAGTGCAGTCACACAAATGAATACAAGACCAAATAAGATAACAATACCATGGTCCTCTATGAACTACATCTTGCTATAACTATAAAAAGATCCTTGAATTATTCTGAATTGAATATGCTGAACATAACTCAATATTAAATCTCTTCCCAATCTGTTTTATTATTAGATCCCATATTCTAAAATGCTGAAATAATACAAAACAGTAAATCCAAAGTTGAAAGTTTATATAACAATTGGTCAACATAATAAGACAGTCCCCTTCCTGGAGTAATTTTCTCCATCCTTGACCCCTTCTTGGTATAATGTAACACATCTTGAGCCCCTTCCTGGTATAAAGTCCTCCCTCCTGGACCAATCCTATAATAATGTCCCCTGTTCTTCTGCTGTTCGCTAACATATTTAAAATGACAAAAGATTCTTCCCCGCTCCTAGATGTATAGTGTCCTCTTTTGCTTCTGTGGCAGAAGCTAGCAGCTAACTTCAGCATGCCTGCTTTGAGTTATGCATGATGCCACTGCTATGAGCCACCTGTGTTTGGCATGGCAAAATCAGCTGTCATTCAGTGATTGGCCGGTGGTATGTATTGCAGTACAGGGATCCCGCGTGTCTCTGAGTCACAATACATTTCAGCTAAATGTGCATTTTCACATGCACATCCAGATGAAGTAACCATCAGTCCCCAATTCTGTCCAGGCCCGTTTGCACTCTCTGCGATGGCGATCATTATTTCACTGAGTCTCAGTTATTACCACACAAACTGAAGTAGTGCATCAGGAAATGGGATGAAGTGAGAAGTTCTATTTTTTTTTTTAGTCAATAGTTCAGGGAAACTGTTAGGCAATCATACTGCGTGCAGGTGTTTGGATGGGCATAAAACAACATTTAGGGGCATTATAACTGTTTGGAAGGCTGAAGAGGTATTATACTGTTTGGAGGAGCTGTTAAACATGGTACAAGGACTGAATAATAGGAACAGTATGATCAACTGCTTTTCATAATTTTTATAAAAGTCAGTAAAGTATATGGTTTTCTTTAGATACTACTGGAAAGAATACATGTTAATTTATTTGTAAAGTAATATAAAATAATAATAACAACAAGAAATAAAAAATGATCATGAAGTTATACATGTTATTGAAGGTCCTAATAGTCAGTCAATGAGTGGCGCCTTTTAGTGCATCTATGGTAGAACAGGTTCTCCGCCAGAAGGGTTACACACCGTCCTGTTTTATTTCCCATTATCTTCCTGTATATTTTTAGTTATTCAGTTGTATTACAGCTGTGGTGGATGTATGTTGTATTGACTTTTTAAGTTCTGATCCAGGTTCTTTTTCTCTTATAATCTTTTTCTTAACACCTTAGATGACTTTTTAGACTTCACTACTAGACTGTCTTACATTCCTGTACCCAGTGATAGTCATTTGACTAACTATTGGTAACTAAATCTGTCATTGTTCCATCTTTCTGGTTTTGGCTAAGACAGCATTTGCCTCCACTCTCAACTTGCAGCTACATTTATCCATGTATGCAAATTGGAGGCTTAGCAGTAAAGTCTTTCTGTGATAGCTTATTTGAGATATTAGAGTTGCTATACTAACAAAACGATGACAAGTCAATGTCAGCTGCATCTATATGCTTGGCTCTATGCCATAAGATTTCCCTTTTCTGTTCTTAATATTGTAAGATAACATACAACAAAATGCAAATAGTATATAGCATAATATAAAAAACTGCTGCCAATCATCTTTTTTCTCTTCACTGCTCTAAGTGTAAACATGCTCTACTCAAGTGGGAACAGAAACTGCACCAGACACCTCTTTAACACTAGAAATCCCAGAGAGGGGTCATTTAACATTTTTACCTTTGGAACCTAGAGACGGGTCGAATGACCTGAAGGATTTTAGCTAACATCCTATAATCACCGTCTTTTGTTCTGTAATTAAGGCCATTACTGTCGCACCACAGGAGGTTCTTGTTTTCCATTGAGTTTAGCCATTTAGTTTCTAGTTAGTTCTATTCAGTTTATTGTATTTGATAATATAATTGACTAAGGGTCATTTGACCCTCTTTCGGGACTTCAGGGGGGGGCTCGAAATTTCTGGGACTTCTAGCGTTAATGGATTATCTCTTGCTGTAGGGCCTCCTTCCCATGTCCGTGTCTCCGGTACGTGTTTTGTCCATTTCCTCACGTGTCGGTGACACAAAACATGTAGACCCATTAAAATCAATGGGTTTGCGCTCACGTGCCTGTTTTGCCATGGACCGTGTGTCCGTGTGGAGCATACATGTGCCCGTGTGCTCCACACGTAGACATGTCCGTTTTTCTCCAGCATCACGGGTGTCACACGGACCGCACGGATGTGATCCATGTGACATGCATCGGAGAAAACACACGTGTCTGTGAATTAAAAGGAATTTCTATAATCACCTTCTCCAGCACTGCTGTCTCTGCCACTGCTGTCACTTGCTTCCGAGCCCCGCTCATTATGCTCATCGCATATTCACTCCACTGCAGGCCGGAAGCAGCAGCCGCGGGGAGTCAGCAGGTCCGGAGACCGTAGATCAGCACCATGGACAGCAACGCCAGGGACAGGTGAGCATAAAGTTCCTGTTCTCCATGTGTTATCATGGATAGCACACGGAGAACACACGCGCGCCATAACACGACACATGGAGGGCAATACGCACCTTTGACACGTCCGTGAAAAATGTGCGTGATTTTCACGGATGTGTGAAAGAGGCCTAAGGAAAACTCTAACATGGAATCTTTCATGCCTGGTCATGGTTTAGCTCAACATTTTCCAACACCTACAGTTGTCACCATATATTTTAAAAGGTTTTCTATTACCCAAATTCCAATTTTAAAATGTTTCCAATTTTATTTACATTTTGTAACGATATGAATTTTATGGTGAAGTAGGGCTGATATGTGCCGCACAATGGAAGGCACCCTCAGCAAATAGCTGAATTTCCCCTTGAAA
Organism: Anomaloglossus baeobatrachus; assembly: GCF_048569485.1. Lineage (NCBI taxonomy): Eukaryota > Metazoa > Chordata > Amphibia > Anura > Aromobatidae > Anomaloglossus > Anomaloglossus baeobatrachus. Next base: position 532,179,523 of record NC_134354.1, read on the forward strand.
GCTAAAGGTGGTCATTTTCCCGTCAGCAGGTGCTCAAATGAATGACTGTCTCCATAGTACAAGGGTGCTCCTAACATCCACAGAAAATGGTTGCATCCAGCCAGGCATTTTCCCTTGAGTAGCTGCTGAAATGAATGACTATACTTTCATAATACAAGAATAACTTGATTATCCTACCAAGTGTATTTTTTTATATCGCCATGTGCACAGATACCTCTAAAAGGGCTTATAGCTTTAATTGTCTTGATGAGATAGCCATTTTAAAATAATAATGTACCATTTACAGTTAATGAAAATAAACAATTCTATTGCCCCACTAAAACACCTTATTTGTTTGCAGTCACCGTATTGTATACTATTTTCCCTGTTTGATAAATGCCTTATCATATAAAGCTTGTCTCGATTGGTTATTTTTATTTCCTCAGGTCACTGACACTGTATACATTAATATAGCATAATACCATACAGTGTGGGCTGTCATATAATTCATAAAGAGAACAATAAGGAACTTTATTGCACCTTCCCATTTGGGAAACATTCTCTGTTCTATCTTTGTCTAGGCGATAAATTATATTTGAAGTTGCTACATTGTTTTTAGAACAGGTACATATTATGCTATAGCTGTGGGAGCTCCTTGGAAGTTTGTCAAGCAAAACAAGCTGAAAATATAGCTTCTCTCTGCCATGACTAGTTTTTTATTAGTTTTGGACACTAGGCTTGGTTGATTCACTGTCATCACTTTTCTTTTATCAGTGGAGGTGAAGGAAAAGCACTTAAGGAGTTCAGTCAAATTTCCAATCGACTTCACTTTGACAAACAACAAAAAAGTTATTTCATATGCTGTCCTCAACAAATTTTAACATAGAACCACTAATTTAGGCATGCTGATATATATCACTAAAAGATTTGGCATAGGAATATACAGGGGTTTTTTTTTATCAGACACTAGATAGTTAATAGAAAAATGCATTTGGGAGCTATTAACAATGACTGGTCTGTACATCTGTAGCATTTTATACATCAAAGAACAGATGAGAAGTTGTTTTCCTCTGAAAGCGTTTCAACTCTGCCATGCTCAAACCTTGACAAGTGCACATGGCAACAACGACAAAAAACTATTAGTATATCCTCTTGATTGATACCTTTTGTTAAAACCAAGGAGCAAAAGAAAGAAGAAAGCATTTCAACAACAGTGTACTATGGGAGAGCTGAAATGTAGAATCCTGTTCGTCATTAAAAAAAAGAGAAACCAGAAATAAATTTTCTAGAGTAAAAAGCATTTTATTGAGTCATTTTATATAGGTAAGGCTAAGTTCACACTTCTGTTGTTTTGCATCAGTCACAATCCGTAGCCTTGAGGAATTACGGTATCCTGCAAAATATTTTGCAAGAATCCTGTTTTTCCCCATAGGCTTCTATTAGTGATGGATTGTGACTGATGATGCTGCGTTGCATACGCTGCGTCGCGGTTAGTCGTTTTTTAACTGACTGCCGGGCAGGAGCAATGCAGCCTGTAACGTTTTTTGAGCAGCGCGATCCGTAGGATTTCGCTGTGCATGCGCTCTCTGGTTCCCCGCCCCCGTAACCAGGATAAACATCGAGTAACCAAGCAATGCGCTTTGGTTAGTTGCCCGATATTTACAGTGGTTATAGGTGCAGGGAGCCCGCGCTAAGTGGTGTATGCTGGTAACCAAGAAATCGGGTAACCAAGCAAAAAGTGCTTTGCTTTTAGTTACCTGATATTTACCCTGGTTACAGTGTGCAAGGAGGCCGACACTTCCCCACTCGGCTCCTCCCCCTCCCGCACTCCGCATGTGTACACACACACTCACACACACACTCACACACACTCACTCACTTGTCCCCAGCCCTGCAGTCCCCGCGGCACTGATGTCCTCAGCTCCACGGCCCCGCTTGGCTCCGCCCCCTCACGCTCCACCCCCTCCCACACTCCCATGTACACACGCATGTAGAGACACACACACACACTCACTCACTCACCTGTCCCCAGCCATGCAGACCGCGGCACTGACGTCCTCAGCTCCGCCCCCGAACTTCGCCCCCCGAACTCCGTCCCCGAACTCCGCCCCCCAAACTCCGCCCCCCTCACACAACGGAGTCTGACAAAGAAATTCTTTTCTTTGTCACTGTTGTCATCCATTGTACAACGCATCAGTCACATGCGTCAAGCAACGCATGTGACTGATGCAAAACAATGGAAGTGTGAACTTAGCCTAAGACAATATATTGCACTTGTATACATGTTAATCATATATAGTAAATGATTACAGTTTTACTGCCATGTCATTTTTATTGGAAATTAGTTAGTAGTTTAGGGATGATCGTATACCGCAAATATTCAGCAATGCCCATATTCGCAGAATAGGACGCCGTTATTCGACGATTTGCGAATATTCAATGCGCAATGTAAGCCTATGGGAAACCTGAATAGTTGCCGAATAGCAACGATTCGGGCTTCTCATAGACTTACATTGCACATCGAATATTCGCAAGGCGGCGACCTATTCGTCGGATATTCGTGAAGCCGAATATTGCCGATTATTTGTGATATTCGATCATCCCTAGTTAGTACGTTTTTAAGTATATTAGTAAGTTTTTAAGTATATCAGTAATTTGCAACCCATTTTTTTTTTTGTTAAAGGGTGCAGCCATACAGTTCGGATGACCATGCAGTTAAAACTCTGCTCACCTACAGCTATAGTAGACAATGAAGGCATGATTATTTTTCACTATCATGCGGGAATTGGTCCACTACAGGCTGGTTTTGCAGTCAGTAACACATTTAATAAAATGAAATGTGTCATAAATCCAACTTTGAACGTTAGATACAATTTAAAACCAACCATTTTTAACATGAATGCCGATGCTGCAGATATTGCTACAGAGGTTTGGCAACTAGAAATCATTTGTAGAAAAATTTGTATGTACACAATTAAGGTACATTCAAATGAAAAAAAAAAAATCTACAACAAAAAAGTTCATACTTTGAATTCTTCTTGGAAATTAAGGAGACTGGAACACTGTAAATGGGCACTCTACCTAAGGTGTGAAACAATAACCTTAAGATTTTGGTCTTATAAAGACATTTTTAAGTTTTATTCTGCATAGACAATCTCTTCACTCCTTAATCTATAAAAGTTGAAGATGGTTCGTTATTGCAATGATCACTTGTTCTAAGCTCCTTTTGTGAAATTTTGTTTCTTTAATGCAGGGGCCTCAAACTCGGCTGGGTGTATGGACCGCACAGAGGAAAAAAAATAATTTGGGGGGCCGCATTCTATGCAGGACAAAGTGACATTTTTATTGGTACCATATATATATATATATTTTATTTTTTATTACACACCTTGGGATCACTGATTTTGAACATTTTCACTTGTTCATTATAGCAAATGTGCACATTCTTTGTTTAAATATAAACATTTATTTATTTTTTTACATATTATCCCTTTCTTGTAACTAATAGTCTTACAATTAGCACTATATAGAAATTTTGACCAACATCTTTTAGTAATGTTCCCCATATTGTTGTAACGTGCCCATCCTTGTCCCCTTGTAGTATTGTGCCCCATCCCACAGTAATGTGCTCATCCTTGTCCCCTTGTAGTATTGTACCCCATCCTAGTCCCTATCCCACAGTAATGTTCCCCATCCTTGTCCCCATTTTGTAGTAATGCAAGGAGTTCGTATGTTCTTCCCGTGTTTGCGTGGGTTTCCTCTGGGTTCTCCGGTTTCCTCCCACATTCCAAAGACATACAGATAGGGACTCAAGATTGTGAGCCCCAATGGGGACAGTGTTGCCAATGTATGTAAAGCGCTGTGGAATTAATAGCGCTATATAAATGAATACAATTATTATTATTATTAATGTGTTCATCCTTGTCCCCATTCTATAGTAATGTCCCCAATCTATAGTAATGTGTCCATCCTTGTCCCCATCTTATAGTAATATTCCCCATCCTATAGTACTGTCCCCATTCTATAGTAATGTGCCCATCCTTTAGTAATGTGCCAACCTTGTCCCCACCCTATAGTAATGTCCCCAGCATTATCCCTATTCTATAGTAATGTTTCCCATCCTTGTCCCCTTGTAGTAATGTCCCTATCCTACAGTAATGTGCCCACCTTGTCCTCATCCTGTAGTAATGTCCCCAGCCTACAGTACTGTGCCCATCCTATAGTACTGTGCCCATACTAGTCCCCATCCTATAATAATGTGCCCAGCCTTGTCCCCATTCTATAATCATGTGCCCATCCTAGTCCCTATCCTATAGTAATGTCCCCATACTATAGTAATAATGTCGCCATCCAATAGTATTGTGCCCATCCTTGTAATGTCCCAATCCTATAGTAATGTCCCCAGCCTTATCCCCATCTCATAGTAATGTGCGCACTTTGTCCCCATCCTGTAGTAATGGGTCAGCAGCTCCCCTCACCTTCCACAGACGCCAGAGTGAAGCTGAGGGGAGCGGTCTCCGGCCCCAGATCCACAGTGATTGGAGAGATCGGTCAAACTGGCTGAAACATAAAGCCAGCTTTACACGTTGCAATTTTGCATACGATATCGTATGCGATTTGCAATGCCCCCATCGTATGGGCGGCACGTTCAATTTGTTGAATGTGCCGCACATACGAGTAACCCCCGTCACACGTACTTACCCGTCCATATGACCTCGATGTGGGCGGCGAACGTTCACTTCCTGGAGTGGGAATGACGTTCGGCATCACAGCGACGTCACGCGGCAGCCGGCCAATAGATGCGGAGGGGCGGAGCTGAGTGGGACGTAAACATCCCGCCCACCTCCTTCCTTCCGCATTACCGGCCGGGAGCCGCAGGACGTAGGTAAGATCTGTTCATCGTTCCCAGGGTGTCACACTGCGATGTGTGCTACCCCGGGTACGATGAACAATCTGACGTTCAATCCATGAGGAATGAATGACGTGCGTGCGATGAACGTTTTACTGTTCAATCGCAATCGCACGTACCTGTTACATACTGCAATGTACCTTACGATGCCGGATGTGCGTCACTTACGACGTGATCCCGCCGACACATTGTAAGATACATTGCAGCATGTAAAGCCAGCTTTAGTGGCTGTGATTGGCTGAGCAGCGTTCGTCAGCCAAGCACAGCCTCTGTAGGTCCGGGGAGGAGACACCACCCCTCCTGAGGTCCCCTCCTCCCCGAATCTAAGGAATTTGTGGGATTGCGGCCACCGGGGCTGCGATTTCGCCATGACGTACTCGGTACGTCATGGGTCCTTAAGTACCAGGGAGCCATAACGTACCCAGTACGTCATATGTCATCGCTAAGGGGTTAACGTCCAACACACACACACACACACACACACCCCATTCTTCTCACCTGTCCCGCGCTCCCTCCACTGCCTTATCTCTGCTTCATGCGGCCCCCATCGCGGCAGGTGCAGTGTCACTGTCAGTGATTTATGTGAGATGATTGTATTGCCGGCGCGAGAGCGCAGCGCCTGCAACACATTCACCTGACATAAAGTGCAGACAGTGGCTGTGGCCCCTGCACCTGCCACGATAGTGAACAGGGGCACGGGCCTGGGGGCCGCACAAACTAGTCTGAGGGGCTGCATGCGGCCGCGTGTTTGAGACCCCTGCTTTAATGTATCTAGAATGCACTGTTTTACTTTCACGTTGAATTGTTTCGCAAAGTTGCACACCAAATAAGATTACAGCACTATATAACTTAATAGTAGAATAAATGTAATATCATTTGTAACCATAGACATATAATATTTGTCGTACAGTCAATAATATGGGTCTTGATTCATTAAAACTTTTATACAAGAAAATTGGAGTAAAAATCTTTTGCAAAATTTTTTGCACAGCACAAGGTTGTGCAAGAATTTTGCAACTGTTTAAAGCTTTTAACACCACTGTCACCTAGCTCTGACAAAGTGGTTGAATTAGGGCTGGACAGGGGCATCACAGTGCGTGGCGATTCTTGCTCGTCAAATTCTTGATGAGCGGTGGCATGCCTTATGCCACCAAGGTAAGGTGCAAGTGAAAGCATCTGCTAATTTGCACACTGCATGATTCATTAAAAAGTTAATGCTTTTTAATAAATCAGGTGCCTTGAACTACTTCTTGCCCCCTCAAGACCGGCATGAAAAAGGCAGGTCTTAATGCATTGGGCCACAGTGTTTAACCAGCAAATTGCTTTATATTTTTCCATCACTGTGCATACTGTTTAACGCCCCCTTCACATGTCCGTGAAAATACACGCACGTGTGTTACGGGCCGTTTTTCGGGTCCATGTCCCGTTTTTGTGTCCGTTTTTAAGGTCCATGTGGCATCTGTGTGAACTGCGTATGCTAGCCCTGTGTGCGTGTGTAATGTCCGTGTATGCGTGTGAAACTTAACTGACGTGTGTGTGTTGTCCGTGTGAAATGTCCATGTGTGATGTAACATGTCATTGATACATGCCCGCTGACAGCAGACAGAGTCGCGCGCTGAGAATGAACTCGGGTGAACTTCACCCAACTTCATTGTCATTCCGCGGCTCTGTCTGTGTCGCGTACTGATTAGCGGTCACCCATGAAGGACTCACCGGTGACCGCTAATCCCCTGAGTGACTGAATTAAGCAGCGCGATTAGCGCTGCCGTCATTCAGGTTACCCGTGGCTAGCTGAATCCTCCACTCATGACCACAACTCACCTGTAACTTCATCGCTGTCATTCGGGCGACTTGCTGTCACAGTTGGAGTATCCAGCGGTGGCCACGAGTAACCTCAGTGACAGCTCAGCTGATCGCGATACTCACCTCAGTTGCTGCGTGGAGGTGGCAGGAGCGGCGGTGTTCTTCTGCAGCTCCTGTCACCTTCATGTAGCAGAGCTGTAAGCGACAAGGGACCTCCGTGGATTACGCCGGACCTGGAGGGGTTTTTGGGGCTTAATAAAGTGGTGAACGCAGGTTTTTTGTAGTGTTTATTATTTCCAATGAAGGATTTTTTCACTGTGTGTGTTTATTTACTGTAACTTACAGATTAATCATTGGGAGTGTCTCATAGACGCCTGCAATGATTAATCTAGGACTTATTGGCAGCTATGGGCTGCCAATAACTCCTTATTACCCCGATTGCCAACGTACCAGGGCAAATCGGAAAGAGACGGGTAGAGTCCCAGAACTATCGCATCTAATGGATGCGGCAATTCTGGGCGGCTGCTGGCTGATATTGTTAGGCTGGGGGGCTCCCCATAATGTGGTGCTCCCCATCCTGAGAATACCAGCCTTCAGCCATGTGGCTTTACCTTTGCTGTTATCAAAATGGGGGGACCGCACGTCGTTTTTTTTTAATTATTTATTTATTTTTTTGTCTGCACAGTATAGACCCGCCCACCGGCTGCTGTAATTGGTTGCAGTGAAACAGCTGTCACTCAGCGTGGGGGCGTGTCTCACTGCAACCAATCATAGACACCGGTGGGCGGGGAAAGCAGGGAATACGAGATTGATTAATGAGCGGCCGGCTTTTTCAAAATAGTAAAAGCCGCCGGAGTTTATTTTACAGCTGTGCAGCGCCGCGCCGGTGATCGGGGAACGGTAACTATGAGAGAGGGGTGAGACTGACCAACATGGACAGAGAGAGAGAGAGACAGACAGAGAGAGAGACCGACCAACGGACTGAGGGAGATTGACCGACATACGCGGAAATAGAAAGAATGACCGACATCGCTAGAAAAAACACCAAACAGACAGAGACCATAGGGAGATGCATACGTGTTTACTAACGTGTGCGCACATACCCATAGACTTTCATTGGGTCCATGTGTGCCTGCTCCGTGCAGAAAACGCACATGCTTCCGTTCAACACGGAAACACATACGGATCACAGACACGCACACCTGGACATTATGAAATAACGCACGTGTGACCTCAAACATAGATTAACATTGGTGCATGTTTGTCCGTGTCTCCGGTATATACGGAAAAAGAACAAACACGTACGTGTTTCACGGACGTGTGAAGGGGGCCTAAAAATGTATTCCTTTTACTTGTATGTTTTCTATGAAGCAAACACCTTTAAGTGTGAGATTTAGCTTTTTTCAAATTTTCCTTTATGTTTCATGTGTAACCTTGATTTCTGAGAATAAATTAATACAATAGTGTGTATTGTCATTATTAATGACATTTTAATAGAAAAAAATCATGTAGAATGGAACTCCTTGATAACATTTGCAGAACAATAAGTATTGATCAGCAATACCACTGAAGATCATTGCAGTCAGTATGAAATTGATTTTACACAACACTTAGGGGTACTTTGCACGCTGCGACATTGCAGGCCAATGCTGCGATGCCGAGCGCGATAGTACCCGCCACCGTCGCAGCAGCGATTTCCTTGTGATAGCTGCCGTAGAGAACATTATCGCTACGGCAGCTTCACATGGACTCACCTGTCCTGCGACCGTCACTCTGGCCGGCGACCCGCCTCCTTGTTAAGGGGGCGGGTCGTGCGGCGTCATAGCGACGTCACACGCCAGGCGACCAATCGGAGCGGAGGGGCGGAGATGAGTGGGATGTAAACATCCCGCCCATCTCCTTCCTTCCGCATATCCTACGGAAGCCGCAGTGACGCCGGTAGGAGATGTTCCTCGCTCCTGTGGCTTCACACACAGCGATGTGCGCTGCCACAGGAGCGAGGAACAACATCGGACTGTCGCATCAGCGTAATCATGGATTACGCCAACGCTGCACCGATGATACGATTACGTCACTTTTGCGCTCGTTAATCGTATCATCGAGCCTTTACACACTACGATGTCGCATGCGATGCCGGAAGTGCTTCATTTTCAATTTGACCCCACCGACATCGCAGCTGCGATGTCGTAGTGTGCAAAGCCCGCCTTAGATTACATCTAAGTGCAATAAATGCAGCCTGGGGCCAACAATAGAGAGAAAATAAGCATTGTATGAAGGGCGCAGAGAGAATTGCTTTGAAGTGCAGAGCAAGCTTTGTTCTGTGATCCCAATAGCTCTCTTTACACTGCTGCAATCGGATTGGACAGCTTTGTGAACTAGGGGTGAATGTGTGTGCATATGGGAGTAATGTGTAGACATACAGTATACACACTACTTTTTGCATGGCAAAAAGTATGATGTCACACGGCTCCATTAATGGAAATATGGATGTGGGCATATATATATATATATATAAACTAGAAGGTGGCCCGATTCTAACGTATCGGGTAGTCTAGAATGTGTATGTAGGTTAGCAGATTGAATAATAAGGTAAAGAATGGACTTGATTGTTTAGGTTTAATTTAGTATTCTTATAATTGTTTATTAGTTTTAAAATGACAAACAACAAAAGGAACTGTTTTAATAGATGAGTCTAATGTTTAATGATGTCCATGGCTTGTAATGAAAGAAAGCCATGAACAGTGTAAAGTTAAGTAAAAATATGCTGATGCTGTGATGTGGCCCAATGCTTGTATGTGCCCCCATCGTGGTGCAGCCACCATCCTAAAATGTGCCCCCATCGTGCAGGGTAAGGGCGCTTTCACACTTGCGTTCAGCACAATCCGCCGCTATGGAGAATAGCGCACTCTGTTAAGGCACTGCGCTTCTCCATAGACTTGTATTGACGACGCACTGTAACACAAGTGTCTGCGCTCCATCCGCTGGACGACGCTGAGTCGTTATTTTGACGCAGCGTCGAGCGGAGGGAACGCTACATGTAGCATTTTTTGGGTCATTAAAATAACGCACCTTGACAGATTCCGTTGGAATCTGCCAAAGGGTCTAATGATTGTCTATGGTGGCGGATTCTGCCGCGAAGCGGCAGAATCCGCTGACTGATTCCGTCACGTTCTACTGAGCATGCTCTGCATGTCCAGCAGAATGATCTAAATCATTTAAAATCACTCCTGGTCTCTCTCCCCCCTCTCACCTCCTCTCTCATACTCACCGATCACGGGTGCGGCGCTGCACAGCTGTCACAAAGCTCTGGCGGCTTTTCCTCTTTTGAAAATACCGACTGCTCATTATTCAATCTCGTATTCCCTGCTTCCCCCACCCACCGGCGCCCATGATTGGTTGCAGTCACAGCCGCCGGTGGGTGGGTTTATATCGTGCAGTAAAATAAATAAATAAATAATTTAAAAAAAACTGACGTGCGGTCCCCCCAATTTTGATACCAGCCAAGATAAAGCCACATGGCTGAAGGCTGGTATTCTCAGGATGGTAAGCCCCACGTTATGGGGAGCCCTCCAGCCTAATAATATCAGCCAGCAGCCATCCGGAATTGCTGCATCCATTAGATGCAAGAGTCCCGGGACTCTACCCGGCTCATCCCAAATTACCCTGGTGCGGTGGCAATCAAGGTAATAAGGAGTTAATGGCAGCAGCCCATAGCTGCCACTAAGTCCTAGGTTAATCATGGCAGGCATTTCCCCGAGATACCTTCCATGATTAACCTGTAAGTTAAAGAAAATAAACACATACACCCGAAAAAACCTTTAAATAAAAGACAAAAAACCCCTCATTTACCACTTTATTAAACCCCCAAATACCCCTCCAGGTCTGTCGTAATCCACAGAGGTCCCACGAAGCTTTCAGCTCTGCTTTATGAAGCTGACAGGAGCGGCAGTAGAACACGACCGCTCTCTATCAGCTCCACGCAGCAACTGAAGTGAGCCGCGCAATCAGCTGTGCCCTCATTCAGGTGACCCGCGGACACAGCTCTGGGGGAAGTACTGCAGCTGTGGCCACGGGTCACCTGAGTGATGGCACCACTGATCGCGCGGCTCACTGCAGTCACTCAGGGGATTTGTGGTAACCTCTCTCTCTCTCTCCCCTCCTGACCGCAAATCTCCTTTTCCCGATGAAACAAAAAAAAAAAAAATAACGCAAAACGTTCTTTTATAGGAATCAGTTACTTTATTAGCACACTATTTGCAACGCTTTCGTCACATGCGTCACACAACGCACTGTGATGGATGCCTCACAATGCAAGTATGAAAGCAGCCTAATGTGTGCGGGGGGCGGAGTGCGGGGTGGGTGGAGCCAAACAGGGCCATGGCACTGAGGACGTCAGTGCCGGGGACTGCATGGCTGGGGACATGTGACTACTCAGTTGTGTGTGTGTGTGTGTGTTCGTTCAGTGTATACAGGCGGAGGGCGGAGGGGGTGGAGCCAAGTGCGGTAATGTGTGTGTAGGGCAGAGGGGGTGGAGCCGAGTGCTGTAATGTGTGTGTAGGGTGGAGGGGGTGGAGCCGAGTGTGGTAATGTGTGTGTAGGGCGAAGGGGGTGGAGCCGAGTGCAGTAATGTGTGTGTAGGGTGGAGCCGAGTGCGGTAATGTGTGTGCAGGGCGGAGGGGGTTGAGCCGAGTGGGGTAATGTGTGTGGGGAGCGGAGGCGAGCGGTGGGTATGTGTCAGCTGGGTTCCCAGTGTGGGCTCCTGGGGGTGCAGCACTCACCGGGAAGTCGGGGATCCATGTGGGTGCGAGGAAAAGTGTCGGGCGTTGTCCTGTCGAACCGTAGTTCGGCCTGTTCAGTTAGCTGAGCCATTAGTTTTTGGCATGCGCGGTGTGGCGACGGTTGTCACTGTAATGACGTCATTTTGTAGCAAAACAGACAGACAGACAGACAGAATAAGGTAATTATGTATATATATGCGGTATATATATGCACATATTGCTCAAAAAACTAAACGGAATGCTTAAACAACATAATATAACTCCAAGTTAGAATGGCAAATCAATGTGAACTGTGGCAAGAAGGTTAGATGTGTCTGTCAGCACAGTGTCTAGAGCAGGGGTCCCCACACCTTTTACACAGCAGGCCAGTTCACTGTCCCTCAGACCGTTGGAGGACCGGACTATAAAAAAACTATGAACATATCCCTATTCACACTGCACATATCTATATTGATCCCCCTATGCTCCCACTTATCCATACTGAACCCCCTATGCTCCCACTTATCCAAACTGATCCCCCTATGCTCCCACTTATCCGTACTGTACCCCCTATGCTCCCGCTTATTCATACTGATCCCCCTATGCACACTGCACATATCTTATTTTAAAGTAAAAACACAAATCGGGAACAAATACAATATTTAAAATAAATAACAAGTGAATATAAATCATCAAACTGACCCGTATTTCAATGGGAACTATAGGACTGCCACCCTATGCTCCCCTTATCTATACTGATCCCCCTATTCTTCCACTTATCTATACTGATCTCCCTATGCTTCCACTTATCCAAACTGCCACTTTATGCTTTCACTTAACCATACTGATCCACCTATGCTCCCACTTATCCATACTGATCCCCCTATGCTCCCACTTATCCATACTGATCCCCTAATCTACCACGTATCCATACTGATCCCCCTAGGCTCCCACTTATCCATACTGATTCCCCCATGCTCTCACTTATCCATGCTGTTCCCCCTATGCTTCCACTTATCTATACTGTTCCCCCTATGCTCCACTTATCCATATTTTACCATATGCTCCCACTTATCCACACTGCCCCCCAAAAAAATAACATTCTTGATGTGTCGGCATAGAATGCATTCGTGTTAGGGCATGAAATAGACCCAAATTGGAACAAAAATGTAATATATAAAGCTCAGTGTATGTGTGTGTGAGTGTGTGTGTGTGTGTGTGTATGTCCGCTAAAGGAATCCGCACCGTCGCATTTACAATCACGAACGTTTGCACAGATGCCCCATGTGACTCAGGGAACGTCATACACTATGTTTTGACGGGAACATTTACCCCCGCGCTTTACAGTTACTTTCCAAAATCCTGCCTCAATTAAACTGAATGGAGGTGGGAGCTACTGGCTATAAATAGCAACTGTCAGTGGTTGCTATAGGAACAAAATAAACTGTTAGTATAAGAAGCTTATGTGTAAGGTAATATGATGTCAGTTTTGAGACGAATAGAGAGAGACAGAAAGAGACAGACAGACAGACAGACAGAGACACAGAAAGAGACAGCTCTGGAAAGAGACAGCCCTGGAAAGAGACAGACGGGCAAAGAGACAGATGGGCAAAGAGACAGACTCGGACTGCCCATGGCAGCCTACGGGGATTAACTTCACACGATCCATGATGTACTCAGTATGTCATGTGTCGTTAAGAGGTTAACATTGATTTATCTTTTTTTTAAAGAAGTGCAGTTTATGTAATTTTACAAACCATGACATTTATTACAAATTGATTTCTATGAAATGTAGTTAATATTGCCAATAAAATTGTGGTTTCTACGAATTTTATAAACAAACGTGAATCTGAATCAAGGTTACATTTACTGTATCTCCTCCATGTCACATGAGAAGATACCCCCATTAAGAAGACAAATTTTTTGCTACATCAATGCTAATAAATATTCACTGGGTCAGAGTCTGCAATAACTTCATGGGAAATACAATTTTGCTATTTTTACTCTGCAGGAAGATTTGTTGCCTTAAGATATATATTTTTTTTCTGTTATACTAAATCTGTCATGAATTATTTTGCTTGAAGGAACATTTAGGATTTCATTGGTTTTTGACACAGCCTGACTTAGTTGCCAATCAGAAGATCCCAGAGTATGACATTTTCTAAACTATTAATCTAATGTCAATTCAATGTTATTACTTATTAGGAATTAAAAATTGCTTATTTGGTAATGAGATAAGATTTGACTGCACATGCAGTTGTTTCCTTTGACAAGCTATCTATAAACTTTGCAATGACATCTTGGATGAATGTGGGATTGCCTGCACCTGGACAGGAGCCAAAACTAGGTCATTTATTAGAACAGGGAGTGAAGGTTAATAGAAAAACCAAGATGTCACATTGCCAAATAGCTATAAACAGAACATCTGCTTTTGAAATTATGCAGCAAATGCTTAATTACAGAGTGTTATTAATAGAGTTTCAAACATTTGAATTGGATTACATATATATATATATATATATATATATATATATACTACAGTTCAAAAGTTTGGGGTGACCCAGACAATTTTGTCTTTTCCATGAAAAATCATACTTTTCTTTATCAAATGAGTTGCATAATGAATAGAAAATATAGTCCAGAAATGGACTCGGCTAGAAATGATTATTACTTGAAATAATAATTTTTTTCTTCAAACTTTGCTTTCGTCACAGAATGCTCCTTTGCAGTAATTCCAGCTTTGCAGACCTTTAGCACTCTAGCTGTTAATTTGCGGATATAATCTGGAGATATTTCACCCCATGCTTCCAGAAGCCTCTCCCACAAGTTGGATTGGCTTGATGGGCACTTTTCTGCTCCCACAACAGCTCAATAGGGTTGAGATCTGGTGACTGGGCTGGCCACTCCACTACAGATAGAATACCAGCTGCTTGCTTCTTCCCTAAATAATTCATGTATAATTTGGGGGTGTGCTTTGGGTCATTGTACTGTTGTAGGATGAAATTGGTTCCAATCAAGCGCTGTCCACAGGATGTCATTGAGTTGCAAAATGGAGTGATAGCCTTCCTTATTCAAAATCCCTTTTACATTGTACAAATCTCCCACTTTACCAGCACCAAAGCAACCCCAGACCATCACATTACCTCCACCAAGCTTGACAGATGGCGTCAGGCACTCTTCCAGTATCTTTTCAGTTGTTCTGCATCTCCCAAATGTTCTTCTGTGTGATCCAAATGCTTCAAACTTCGATTCGTCTTTCCTTAACACTTTTTTTGAATCTTCCTCTGTCCAATCTTTTCATTTTATTAGCTAGCCTGAGATATGTTTTTTTCTTTGCCACTCTGCCCTGAAGGCCAGCATCCTGGAGTTGCCTCTTCACTGTAGACATTGACACTGGCATCTTGCGGGTACTATTTAAAGAAGCTGCCAGTTAAGGACCTGTGAGGCGAAGATTTCTTAAACTAGAGACTCTAATGTACTTGTCTTGTTGCTTAGTTGTGCAGCAGGGCCTCCCACTTCTCTTTCTACTCTGGTTAGAGCCTGTTTGTGCTCTCCACTGAAGGGAGTAGTACACACCGTTGTAGGAAATCTTCAGTTTCTTGGCAATTTCTCGCATGGAATATCCTTCATTTCTAAGAACAAGAATAGACTGTCCAGTTTCATGAAAGTTCTCTTTTTCTCTTTTTTTCAATGTTTAATGGAACCAACAAATGTAATGCTCCACATTCTCAATTAGAAAAAGGAGGGTCAGTTTTATAGCTTCTCTAATCAGCAAAACTGTTTTCAGCTGTGCTAACATAATTGCACAAGGGCTTTCAAGGGATTTGTAATCATCCATTAGACTTGTAACACCAAACACAATGTACCATTAGAATACTGGAGTGGAGGTTGTTGGAAATAGGCCGCTATACACCTATGTAGATATTGTATTAAAAAACAGACATTTGCAGGTAGAATAGTCATTTACCACAACAATGTAGAACATAACAATAACAATGTAGAGTGTATTTCTGTTTAATGTTAGCTTCATTAAAAAAAAATGTGCTTTTCTTTAAAAAATAAGGAAATATCTAAGTGACACCCTAAACTTCTTTTGAACTGCAGTATGTACTGTATGTGTGTGTATATATATATATATATATATATATATATATATATATATATATATATATATATATATATATATATATATATATATATTCATACAGTATATATACACATGGCCAAAAGTGTTGTCACCCTTGTTCCAGAAACTGAACTATTTTTCTTCCAGAAAAATTATTGCTCTTAAACATGTTTTCTCATACACGTTTGTTTCCATTGTGTTTTGTAACAATACAGTAGAAAACTAAGAAAAAATTCAAATTGGACATAATTTCACACAAAGCTCCCAAAATAAGCTAAAAAAATATTGGCACCTTTCCAAAGTTGTGGATAAACAACTTTGTTACAAGCATGTGATGCTCGTTCAAACTCACCTGTGGCATGTAACAGGTATGAGCAATATAAAAATCACACCTGACACCAGATAAAAAGGTGAGAAGTTGACTCATTCTTTGCATTGTGTATCTGTGTGTGCCACAGACAGACACACAATGCATGGAGAACAGAAAGAGGAAAGGAGGACTGAGGACTTGAGAACCAAAGTTGTTGAAAAATATCAACAAAGCAACAATGTCAAGGTTACAAGTCCATCTAAAGGTATTTTGATGTTCCTTTCTCCATGGTGCACAACATATTCAAAAAGATTGCAACTCATGGCACAGTACTATTTTCACTGGACATTGATGGCAGAGAAAAAATGATAAAGGTTTGCCACTTATGATAGCCTGGATGGAAGATAAGCAGGCCCAATAAAGTTCTAATGAAATTCAAGCTTTCCTACAGGCTTAGGGTGCATTAGTGTCAGCACAGTTTCATGAACATTTGAATTTAATGAAATGCTATGGCAGGAGACCAAGGAGGACGCAACTGATGACAAGGAGACATAAAAAAAGCCAGATTATAGTTTGCCAAAATGTACCTAAGTAAGTAAACTAAAATCCTTTTAGGAAAGCATCTTGTGCACAGATGAGACAAAGATACAGCTTTTTGATAAAGCACATCATTCTACTTTTTACTCAAAATAGAATGAGGCAAACAAAAAAAAAGACCCCAGTACCGAAAGTCAAATATGGAAGAGGTTCAAAGATGTTTTAGGGTTGTTTTGCTGACTCAGGCACTTGGTGCTTTGACTCTGTGCAAGGTATCATGAAATCTGAAGATTGCCAAAGGATTTTTGGTAGCAATGTTGTGCCTAGTGTTCTTAGAAAGCTGGATTTGCTTTTTAAGAAATGGGTCATCTAGCAGGGTAATGACCCAAATATACTTTCAGAAGCACACAGAAATGGATGGAAACAAAGAGGTGGAGAATTGTAAAGTAGCCAGTGAACACCCTAAAATTTCTGTTGGGAGAAGGCACCCTTTAAATATGAGGGACTTGGACCAGTTTGCAGAAGAAGAGTGGTTCAAAATTAAAGTTAAACGGTGTAAGAAGCTTTTTGATGGTTATAGGAAGCGATTAAGTGTGGTTATTTATTCTAAAGAGTATTCAGCCAAATATTAAACTGAGGGTTTCAACAATTTTATCCTGATTATTTCTGGAATTTTCTGTGAAATTGTATCCAATTTGCATTTTTTTGTCTGTTTGTCTTGTGTTGTGTTCATGTGTATAAGAAAACGTCCAATCGCAAAAAGTGTCAGGGTGAAATATTAAATTTTTTTGGAACAATTTCAAGGGTGCCAACACTTTTAACCATGGCTGTATGTATATACAGTGCCTACAAGTAGTATTCAACCCCCTGCAGATTTAGCAGGTTTACACATTCGGAATTAACTTGGCATTGTGACATTTGGACTGTAGATCAGCCTGGAAGTGTGAAATGCACTGCAGCAAAAAAGAATGTTATTTTTTTTTAATTTTTTTTTTAAATTGTGAAAACTTTATTCAGAGGGTTATTTATTATTCAACCCCTCAAACCACAAGAATTCTGTTTGGTTCCCCTAAAGTATTAAGAAGTATTTCAGGCACAAAGAACAATGAGCTTCACATGTTTGGATTAATTATCTCTTTTTCCAGCCTTTTCTGACTAATTAAGACCCTCCCCAAACTTGTGAACAGCACTCATACTTGGTCAACATGGGAAAGACAAAGGAGCATTCCAAGGCCATCAGAGACAAGATCGTGGAGGGTCACAAGGCTGGCAAGGGTACAAAACCCTTTCCAAGGAGTTGGGCCTACCTGTCTCTACTGTTGGGAGCATCATCCGGAAGTGGAAGGCTTATGGAACTACTGTTAGCCTTCCACGGCCTGGACAGCCTTTGAAAGTTTCCACCCGTGCCGAGGCCAGGCTTGTCCGAAGAGTCAAGGCTAACCCAAGGACAACAAGGAAAGAGCTCTGGGAAGATCTTATGGCAGTGGGGATATTGGTTTCAGTCAATACCATAAGTAACGTACTCCACCGCAATGGTCTCCGTTCCAGACGAGCCCGTAAGGTACCTTTACTTTCAAAGCGTCATGTCAAGGCTCGCCTACAGTTTGCTCATGATCACTTGGAGGACTCTGAGACAGACTGGTTCAAGGTTCTCTGGTCTGATGAGACCAAGATCGAGATCTTTGGTGCCAACCACACACGTGACGTTTGGAGACTGGATGGCACTGCATACAACCCCAAGAATACCATCCCTACAGTCAAGCATGGTGGTGGCAGCATCATGCTGTGGGGCTGTTTCTCAGCCAAGGGGCCTGGCCATCTGGTCCGCATCCATTGAAGATGGATAGCACGGCCTACCTGGAGATTTTGGCCAAGAACCTCCGCTGCTCCATCAAGGATCTTAAGATGGGTCGTCATTTCATCTTCCAACAAGACAACGACCCAAAGCACACAGCCAAGAAAACCAACTCCTGGTTCAAGAGGGAAAAAATCAAGGTGTTGCAGTGGCCTAGTCAGTCTCCTGACCTTAACCCAATTGAAAACTTGTGGAAAGAGCTCAAGATTAAAGTCCACATGAGACACCCAAAGAACCTAGATAACTTGGAGAAGATCTGCATGGAGGAGTGGGCCAAGATAACTCCAGAGACCTGTGCCGGCCTGATCAGGTCTTATAAAAGACGACTATTAGCTGTAATTGCAAACAAGGGTTATTCCACAAAATATTAAACCTAGGGGTTGAATAATAATTGACCCACACTTTTATGTTGAAAATGTATTAAAATTTAACTGAGCAACATAACTTGTTGGTTTGTAAGATTTATGCATCTGTTAATAAATCCTGCTCTTGTTTGAAGTTTGCAGGCTCTAACTTATTTGCATCTTATCAAACCTGCTAAATCTGCAGGGGGTTGAATACTACTTGTAGGCACTGTATATATATATATATATATATATATATATATATATATATATATACATACAGTGGCATGCAAAAGTTTGGAGTGAGGGACAAGTGTCATGGGTGCATGTATTTCAAAATCAAATATAGCACTGCATCACACAGCTTTACTTAGCAGTCCAAAATAGCAGCGTATGGGCAGTGTAATCTATTAGCTCAATCAATCAAAAACCAGAGTGTGTACAGCGTAGCTTGCTATGTGAATATCTCTGAAACCTCATTCTTTGTTGTATCATTCAGCTTTGTGTAGCATTCCAAAACAGCAGTGTACAGGCAGTGTAATCCATTAACACTAGAAATCCCAGAGAGGGGTCATTTAACATTTCTACCTTTGGAACCCAGAGACGCGTTGAATGACCTGAAGGTTTTTAGCTAACATCCTATAATCACCGTCTTTTGTTCTGTAATTAAGGCCATTACTGTCGCACCACAGGAGGTTGTTGTTTTCCATTGAGTTTAGCCATTTGGTTTCTAGTTAGTTCTATTCAGTTTGGACTTTCGGGACTTCGGGGGGGAGCTCGAAATTTCTGGTACTTCTAGTGTTAACTCAATCTACCAAAGACCAGAGCGTGTACAGCGTGCCTTCCTGTGTGAATATCTCTGAAACCTCATACTGCGTTGCATCATGCAGCTTTGCGTAGCATTCCAAAACAGCTGCTTACATGGTATGTTATAATCGTTCTTTGTATACAGGTCGTCTAATAATCTGAACTTGTTTGTGTGTCAAAGAATGAGGAGAACATCTAATATGGGACGTGACCTTTGTGGTGGTTTTAGTGGTGTAGTTGCTTCAGGGCAAGGATCTGGGTCTGCTATACTCCAAACTGAAACACCTCCCTCTGGTGCACGGAAGCCACAAGCTGGTCTTTGTCATTTCTTAGGCCCAAGTACCACTGCATAAATGGTGAGGCGGTTTTAGATTATATGGCTACCAGTGTCTCCAGTTCCTTTGCATTGCCTTCCACCTAGTCCACACTTGAAAGCTCAGAGTCATCTCTCAAGTTCCTTTCACCTTAACCCCTCAATACCAGCCAAGCAGTGTGAGCCACAAGTCATGCAGCTGTGACTTATGCTTTTTGATTGACTCTACTGGCTGGGGTCCCGTGGCCCATCCATCTGGCCTTCCCCCAGAGGTTGAAGACACAAAGTGCACTGACGTCCAACCCCTTGTGTATGAGGGTGAGTCTGTGGGAAGGGTGCTAGACACAGTTGGCAGATCACCGCACCACAGCTCAGAAGATGATGAAACGGAGGTGCCAACTGCTGCAACTTTCATCAGTGTGCAGACTGGGAAGAAGGGCAGGGCTGAGAAGTGGGTGAAAGATGATGTGAGGGTGATGAAGAGGTGCTTGAGTCCACCATGAGAAAAGGCTTTGCTAGTAGTGTGCACAGTTCCGAACGGTGGGTGCTCAGGCATGCGAAAAAGCAGCACAACAAAAGTGGGAGTATGGGGCAAAGCCCTGTAGATGGCATATAGCCAGTAAGTAGGTTGCTCCACCCTCGCGCCATTGACAACCTCCCTGCAAAGACAGCTCAAGAGCTCCCTAGCATGGAATTTCTTCCGGAAATGTGCTGATGACTAGGGATGATTGAACTTATTCTAAAAAAGTTCACCAATTTCAAATTTGTCACAAGCCTTTGCTTGTTTGAGTTAGGCTCAAATTCATGAGAATTTTTCAAAAAAATTGGCAAAGATCGGTTTTGTTCAGTAACTATTCGCAGTTGCACTAGTGCTTTTCTTCAAACTTATTAGCACTTTCTCCAGGATAGTGATGCTGTATGATGAGTGGAGGGACATGATTGATGAGGGGCGGGGGTAGGGAGACTGACTGTATTTGTTTTTTTTCCTTAACTTTATGTGTGGATGTTCCAGTAGCCAATTAGGGTGTAGAAAACCTCCACAATGTTCAGACACAAGGGCTTGTGTCATTAGCTGGCTAAGTCACATAGTCCCACTGGATATAAAAAGTGGACATGTGGAGTCTGTGCCATTTTGTGATTGCTACACCATAGGGACGATGCTGCCACTACTGCTAGGCAGATAGCTTAGCTAGTGGATTTAATTTGAGGTAATCAAGATAGTTAGAAGAGCGATAGTGGAAAATAGGGAAGTGCAGAGATGTGCAGTTTAGATAACGTTGTGTGCCACAAATAGTCATTTTATATTCTTGTGGTTGCTAATTGTGTGGTCCTTCCAAAAATTGTTATCTCAACTTCGAAATAAAGATTGCAAACTCTGTGATCCTGCCCAAAATTGCTATTTCAGCATCTATTTAGTGCCAAATCTGTTGTCCAGCTCAAAATTGCTATTTCAGCATCTAAATAGTGCCAAATGTATTTTCCAGGTCAAAATTGCTATTTCAGCATCTAAATAGTGCCAAATCTGTCGCTCAAAAATCATTAATAGTGATTATTAATTTAGTAACAGGTGATTAACAGGTGTGGGACTAGGGTTGTGAAACAGCTGGATAAGAGGAAAAGGGTTCAACAAACATGAGTGAGAAATCCTGAGGTCATGGTAGAAAGGGGAATAGGTGTGGTGCTAATGTTCCAGAAAACGCTACTGCTTGTAGTATCTGAAGAAAACTGACAACTTCTGTTACTGGACTCCCTTTCATTGGCAGATGCACAGCAGTATAACTTGTAGGTGAAGGCCATAAAGAGCATGTGCTACAGTGAATGGCAACTACTGCATCAAGTGCCCTCTTCTACTCTTCCTCCACCTCAACATCACACACAGAGGTGGCACCTCAAGTACCTTTGTTTTCCCCCAGAGGAGGAGGAAGACGAGGAGGTTTGATTGCCACTTACTGCATAAACATGATGAGCACTGCATCCTCAGCCACAACTCTGGCTATAGCCAGCAGCGGTCGTGGGTCTGCAGTTTGCATAAACAGCAAGGGTTGCCTAGCCTGGGCCTTTTGTTGAGACCACATAGGATGACTCAACTTGTGTTATCTGCAAACTTTGTAAAAAATGACTCAGTAAAAACAGACATTTCAATAATTTTTTAACTATATGCATGAACCGGCACATGCACAACCAAGATGCATTATTCCGGGAATCCTATGGAGCTAAAAGGTGGCCTAGTGAGCCTCCCCAAACAACGGCCGCAATATCAACTGTTTGCTGTTTCTTCCTCCTCCATCCCCCATTGCAAGTGTTCTCACACAGATCTCTGCCCACAGTATCACAGTATCTGCACTTGCTTTCCTGCTGCAGTCGGGGTGAGTGAGAGACTGTCAGCTGTTACAGAAGTGGACATGCCTGGTGTTTTGGAATGATCTCAGACACTGAGCACACATCTTTCTCAATCCACCATAATGTCTTCGTCTACACCTCCCTGAGAGTCCACCAGTTTGTCATGTGTACCCTTCTCCACCCTCTCCCAGCACCACAGCCAGACCTCGCTCCCTTAGCTGTGGTCACATAAAAGATTATTTTCTCCTACACATGCCAAAGCTATGAGTTTGAACTTCACCATATCTAAACTGTGGGCCATGGAAATGCTGCCTTTACACCTGATGGATACAGACAGATTGCAAAACTTGATGGCCATGGCAGACCCCCAATATCAGTTGTCCAGGTGCCATTACTTCTCTAATAAAGATATGCCTGCGCTACACCAGCATTCCACAGACAACAACCATTGCTTGAAAAATTTTGTCTGACAGGGTGCATTTCACCACTGACACCTTGATGAGCAAGCTTGGCCAGGGCCGTTACATCTTTCTGATAGGGTAATGGTTGACTAGTGGCTGTGGGGGTAGGCACCCCAGAGGCTTCTCCACAAGTTTAGAAATCCCAATTCTTGCAGGACAAAAATATGCACCTACCACTTCAGCCAAGGTAAGCACACGGCTGGGGACTGCAGCCTGTAGCCATATGCTTTATCTGTGCTGTTCATCATATTATGAGGGGACCCTATTCAATTTATTTATTTATTTTTTCACCACTATAGAGACAGCAAGCATGCTCTCTCTCACATAGGGTAGGTTTGTGGTCTGACAGCAATCAATCAGTGATGCTGGGACTGCCGGTGTGCGGAAGTTCACAGACCCTGGTGAGAAGTAGTGAAGTGGTGGTTTTTAAAAAACAAATTATATATAATTTATATATGTATGTGTGTATATATATATATATATATATATATATATATATATATATATATATTATAAATTTACTGTATATACAGCTCTGGCGAATTAAGATACCACTGCACATATTTATAAAAATCAGCTTCTCTACATGTCTGACAGCCATTCCATTCCAGTGTCAGTGGAATTCCAACCAGAGTACACCTCATTCTGCTTAATGTGCTTCTGATTAGGTGGTCACCTGAACCAAATCTTATTTAAGGAGGGAAAGTATAAAAAACACTGCTTTGGTCTTCACAATCCTCTTCCAATGGGACAAGCTGAATGGCAAAACAAGTGCTAGTAATATGCCAAAAGTAATGAAAAATAACCTTTAACCATGCCAAAGGAGTTGAAAAGAAAAGTCTTGAATGAGGAAAAGAAGGGCTCAATTCTGGCTTTACTAGCAGAGGGATACAGTGAGCGTCAGGATGCCTCCATCCTTAAAATTTCTAAGACGGCAGTCCATTACAACAAGGTCAAGCAGCAGACATTGGGGACAACAAAGCTACAGACCGGTATAGGGCGAAAGCGACTCCACTCACCGGGATGACCGTCATCTTATTCGAATGTCGCTCGGCATCCGCAGGATGATATCAAGTGACCTACAAAAGGAATGGCAAATGGCAGCTGGGTTGAAGTGCACGACAAGAACAGTTCATAACAGGTTCTTAGAGGCAGGGCTCAAGTCATGGTTATCTAGAAAAAAGCCTTTCATCAATGAGAAGCAAAGGAGAGCCAGGCTAAAGTTTGCCAAAGACCATAAGGATTGGACCTTAGAGGACTGGAGTAAGGTAATCTCTGATACGTCTAATTTTCAGCTTCACCCAACAACCTGTCGTCAAATGGTTAGATGGAGACCTGGAGAGGCGTACATGCCACAGTGTCTGGCACCCACTGTGAAAATCGGTGATGATCTGAGTCTGCTTCAGCAAGGCTGGAATTGGGCAGATTAAACTTTGTGAAGGACGTATGAATCAAGCCACATACAAGGTTATCCTGGAAAAACAGTTGCTTACTTCTCCGGCAATGTACCCCAACACTGAGGACTGGTTCTTCCAGCAGGACAATGTGCCATGCCAAACAGCTAGGTCAATCAAGGTGTGGATGAAGGTCGACCACATCAAAACCCTGTCATAACCAGCCCAATTGACCTGAACCCCATTGAAAAGCTCTGGTATGTAATCAAGAGGAAGATGGATAGTCAAAAGCCATCAAACAAAGAATAACTGCTTAAATTTTTGCGTCAGGACTCAGGAGTGGCATAAAGTCACCCAAAAGCAGTGTGAAAGACTGGTGGAAAGCATGCCAAGATGCTTGAAAGCTGTGATTAAAAATCATGGTTATTCCAAGCAATATAGATGTCTGAACTCTTTCTGAATTAAAACATTAGTATTGTTGTTTCTAAATGATTCTAAACTTAAATATATATATATATATATATATATATATATATATATATATATATATTGTGAGATGCCGAGGGGAGAAGTACTAGAGAACAGGTATGTTTCCCCTCGGTTCATTTCATATGTGTCCATGTATTGATTGTTGAGTGGTCGGCCCATGCAAATGGGCTGGGAAAAGTTGGGAAAGTTATGTCTGGCTCAGTAATAAGTTAGTCACTGAAGCCTGTTTATTTCATTGTAATTTTGGGCTCGGTTTTTCATGGAGCAATCAGTAGGAATGGCAGTGGGACTGGTTGCTCTCTTCTCCACATTCAATCCAGGGTTTTGATTCCTCACTGGATCAGCTGATATAATCAGGAGGCATTCAGAACAGAGAGGCTGCTGAGGAGAGGTACAGGCTCATGGCTGCTGGGGCTGAGACTCCATACCTCCACTGGCTGTGCTGAGGAACCCACACAGTAAGAGAATACTGTTTTGTTTGTTACATAGGTTTATTTTGTAGTTTGCATTCTATTGTTAGTTAGTGGCCAGACGGCCTTAGACGTTTATTTTCCTGTTTTTGCATGTGTAACACTGAAGGATAAGTGTACACAATAAACACGGCAGTGGCCGTATCTGTTTGGAACCTGCCAGTCTGCCGCGGTTATTTGTGAATTCATAGCCACTCGCTTGGACCAAAGCAAAGATCCCAGCTGAGCTATATCCCCTGTCTCACAATATATATATATATAAATACATATATATATATATATATATATATATATATATATATATATATACAGTTAGGTCCAGAAATATTTGGACAGTGACACAAGTTTTGTTATTTTAGCTGTTTACAAAAACATGTTCAGAAATACAAGTATATATATAATATGGGCTGAAAGTGCACACTCCCAGCTGCAATATGAGAGTTTTCACATCCAAATCGGAGAAAGGGTTTAGGAATCATAGCTCTGTAATGCATAGACTCCTCTTTTTCAAGGGACCAAAAGTAATTGGACAAGGGACTCTAAGGGCTGCAATTAACTCTGAAGGCGTCTCCCTCGTTAACCTGTAATCAATGAAGTAGTTAAAAGGTCTGGGGTTGATTACAGGTGTGTGGTTTTGCATTTGGAAGCTGTTGCTGTGACCAGACAACATGCGGTCTAAGGAACTCTCAATTGAGGTGAAGCAGAACATCCTGAGGCGCGATTATTTGGAAATATTTGGACAGTGACACAATTTTTGCGAGTTGGGCTCTGCATGCCACCACATTGGATTTGAAATGAAACCTCTACAACAGAATTCAAGTGCAGATTGTAACGTTTAATTTGAAGGTTTGAACAAAAATATCTGATAGAAATTGTAGGTTGTAAGAATTGTACACATTTCTTTACAAACAATCCACATTTTAGGAGGTCAAAAGTAATTGGACAAATAAACCAAACCCAAACAAAATATTTTTATTTTCAATATTTTGTTGCGAATCCTCTGGAGGCAATCACTGCCTTAAGTCTGGAACCCATGGACATCACCAAACGCTGGGTTTCCTCCTTCTTAATGCTTTGCCAGGCCTTTACAGCCGCAGCCTTCAGGTCTTGCTTGTTTTTGGGTCTTTCCGTCTTAAGTCTGGATTTGAGCAAGTGAAATGCATGCTCAATTGGGTTAAGATCTGGTGATTGACTTGGCCTTTGCAGAATGTTCCACTTTTTTGCACTCATGAACTCCTGGGTAGCTTTGGCTGTATGCTTGGGGTCATTGTCCATCTGTACTATGAAGCGCCGTCCGATCAACTTTGCGGCATTTGGCTGAATCTGGGCTGAAAGTATATCCCTGTACACTTCACAATTCATCCTGCTACTCTTGTCTGCTGTTATGTCATCAATAAACACAAGTGACCCAGTGCCATTGAAAGCCATGCATGCCCATGCCATCACGTTGCCTCCACCATGTTTTACAGAGGATGTGGTGTGCCTTGGATCATGTGCCGTTCCCTTTCTTCTCCAAACTTTTTTCTTCCCATCATTCTGGTACAGGTTAATCTTTGTCTCATCTGTCCATAGAATACTTTTCCAGAACTGAGCTGGCTTCATGAGGTGTTTTTCAGCAAATTTAACTCTGGCCTGTCTATTTTTGGAATTGATGAATGGTTTGCATCTAGATGTGAACCCTTTGTATTTACTTTCATGGAGTCTTCTCTTTACTGTTGACTTAGAGTCAGATACACCTACTTCACTGAGAGTGTTCTGGACTTCAGTTGATGTTGTGAACGGGTTCTTCTTCACCAAAGAAAGTATGCGGCGATCATCCACCACTGTTGTCATCCGTGGACACCCAGGCCTTTTTGAGTTCCCAAGCTCACCAGTCAATTCCTTTTTTCTCAGAATGTACCCAACTGTTGATTTTGCTACTCCAAGCATGTCTGCTATCTCTCTGATGGATTTTTTCTTTTTTTTCAGCCTCAGGATGTTCTGCTTCACCTCAATTGAGAGTTCCTTAGACCGCATGTTGTCTGGTCACAGCAACAGCTTCCAAATGCAAAACCACACACCTGTAATCAACCCCAGACCTTTTAACTACTTCATTGATTACAGGTTAACGAGGGAGATGCCTTCAGAGTTAATTGCAGCCCTTAGAGTCCCTTGTCCAATTACTTTTGGTCCCTTGAAAAAGAGGAGGCTATGCATTACAGAGCTATGATTCCTAAACCCTTTCTCCGATTTGGATGTGAAAACTCTCATATTGCAGCTGGGAGTGTGCACTTTCAGCCCATATTATATATATAATTGTATTTCTGAACATGTTTTTGTAAACAGCTAAAATAACAAAACTTGTGTCACTGTCCAAATATTTCTGGCCCTGACTGTATATATATATAGATAGATACTGTACTTATTGGGTTCTCTATATTTATATTCTAAAGATTCTGTATAAATATTCTATATTTAGGGGTTAGTATATTTTTGTAGTCTCCAAAACACTGGGCATGGCAAATTGAGTATACAAATGTCTGTATGTGGGTGGTCTAGTTTTCTACTCAGCCAAAGTTATGGACATCTGGTGTAGTCCGTGACATTCATTTTAATGAAAGTCAGCTTGTGCACCGTAGCTGAGAACAGGAGGTTGCACCTGTCTGTGATGACCCCCCCTGCCACACTGAACACAAGTTCAGACAGTACACTTGCAGCAGGGGCGGACAGCACCTCCAAGGTGTATTGTGCAAGCTCAGGCCATGTATTCAATTTTGCCACCCATAAATTAAATGTTGCAGAACCATAAGCTGGCACTGCGATATGTGGGGACATGTACTTTTCCACTATATTTGTTAAAAGCTAAATCCTGGAAATATGCACTGTAGCACATGGTGTTGCTGGATGGTAGGTAGAGCTGCACATGAATTGTTGCCACATTGATGCTATGATGACCCTTCCTCCAGAGGTGTGGCTGATGCAACCACTGAGGCCCTGATGTCTGGTGGGCATGCCATAATTACAGTGTTACACAGCTTGGTCTTATATTTGCGCATTTTTCGATCCTGCTCCGGTGTCAAAAGTAGTAATGTTACATTGACTTTGTAGCATGGATCCAGGGAGGTCACCACCCAATAATCACCACTGATTTGAATCCTTGCAACTCAACTATTGTTGCACAGGCAAAACAGCATATTTTGGCTCATGAGTGCCAGGCTTCCCAGAGTCATTAGGAGCTGTCCTCAGTCACAGGTGTGTGGACTGGCTGTGCTGTATCCCCCCAGCACTCTGCAGTGATGCCCCTGACCTAACTTCCCGACCACCCTGCTGAGCAAGTGGTTCCTCCTCGTCCTTCAAAACTGTCTCTTGACTGGAAAATTGGGAACCTGGCTCAGAAGCCATACCTAGAAGCCCTGTGGGGATGACAGCCCAGATAAATGAGTCAATGTTTCCTTCTGCTCCTCTTCCTCTGGTGCCACCACCTTGTCCATCATGGCCTCCAACATTTTTTCCAGCAGGCATGAAAATGGTATGGTGACACTGATAATGGCATCAGTGCTATCTATGTTGTTAGAGTATTAAAAGCAGCACAACACAGCACACAGGTTATGAATGGAGACCCACTCATTGTTAGTGATATGGTGTTGGTCCACAAAGTGATTTGGCCTGGCATGCTGCGGCTGAAACTCTACTACTGCCTGCTGCTGCTTGCAGAGTCTCTCCACAATATGCAAGGTGAAGTTCCACCTTGTTGGCACATTGCATATGAGGTGGTGAGTGGGAAGGCTGAAGTGACTCTGCAGCGCAAATAGGTGAGCATTATCAGGGTGAGACTGTCCAAAGTGCACACATACTTCCCGCACTTTCAGCAGAATCTCTGATATATATGGGTTAGTTTTGAGGAAGCTCTGCACCACCAAATTCAACACATGCATCAAGCAAGGGATGTGTGTCAAGCCGCTTAGGCCCAGAGCTGCAATGAGATTTTGGCAATGATTGCACACCACCATGCCAAGCTGTAGGTCCAGAGTCATCAGAATCTCATTTGTTTCTTGTTTCATGTCCGTCCACAGCTCCTGCAAGGTGTGAGGTTTGTCCCTCAGGCCATTGAGTTTAAGAACACCTGCTGTTGTTGACGCATGGCTATGCTAAATTTGGTGGTGTAGGTCTTACTCTGACTGGATGAGTAGGTGGTGGAGGAGGTGGAAGAAGCCGAGTAGGCCGAGGAAGCAACACTGACTGACATCATGGTAGGACATGTGCTTGAATGCCTGGCACCTCATGCCCAGCTGCTACTAGGTTACCCACTGTGCAGGAAGAGAGATCCCTGTCCCTGATTAATGGTATAAGTATCCATAGTTATGTGGACCTATCCACTTATGGCGCTATGGAGGGAACAACAGATTTGTTCTGCCACAAGTGTGTGCAGGGCACACCTGGAAAAATAGTGGCAGCTGGGAAACATATACTTCAGACTTAATTTGTTGGAAACTGTCCATCTCCACCAGCCTGACAGCATTTCAAAGGAAAGCATTTTGGAAATGTTGTCATTCAGGGCAAGGGCTTGAAGGTGGCTAAGTGTGTATTTCCTCTTTCTATTAAGGGTTTGGCGGATTGAGAGCTACAGACTTTCATTGCATGGTGTGAATATAGTAGGTGATGCTGGTGGTGGTCATGGTGGTGGTGGTGGTGCTATTCCTTCCACATCATGTGCTTCTAGGGAGAAAGGTGGCCCTGGTCATTGTGAGCAATATAAGATGCTGACATCGCAGCTGAAGAGACCAACACTGCAGCTGAAGAGAGAGAAGCAGGAGCTGCAGTTCTTTCCTGACTTCCAAGCTCATGCTTGGAAGTCAGATGACACATCATGCAGGTGGTGCTCAGGTTGAGAAGATTTATTCCACGCTTCAGGCTCTGATTCACATGTTGCAAATAATCACTCTCTTCTCATCAGTAGAGATGAGCAAACCTCCCAAAATTCAATTTGGTTTGTGTTCGCCGAACATATCTGAACCCCATTGAATTCAATGGGATGCAAAAACATAGGAATAGAGACCATCTTTTGGAGAGCCTGAAAGCTGCCAAAACTGCTAAAACAATTTTACAGTGGAGCCAAATATTAATAAGAAATATTGAGGTGGATGAGTGACCGGTATAGGCCTGGTGGGCTTGGAGTCTTCATACCTCATGCAACAGCTAAAACTGCTCTTCTGCTCAGTCACACTCAAATGACTACATTATTAGCTTCATATACTGTTATTGCTAGACACACTGCACCAAATAATTTGAATAAAACTAAAGATTTTATGAGATATTCAGTGAGATATTGATTAAACTGTTACTTCTCAAATAGGGTTTATTAATTTATTAAGCACTATTTTTTCAAGACACATATACTTATACACATGTATATATATATATATATATATATATATATATATATATATATACACAGTATCTTGCGAAATTATTCGGCCCCTTAAATTTTTCAACCTTTTCCCACATTTCAGGCTTCAAACATAAAGAAAAAAAGATTAAATTTTATGGTAAAGAATCAACAACAAGTGGGACACAATTGTGAAGTTGAATGAAATTTATTGCTTATTTAAACTTTTGTAAAAAAGAATAAACTGAAAATTGGGGCGTGCAATATTATTCGGCCCCTTTACTTACAGTGCAGCAAATTTGCTCCAGAAGTTCATTGAGGATCTCTGAATGATCCAATGTTGCCCTAAATAACTGATCATGATAAATATAATCCACCTGTGTGTAATCTAGTCTCCGTATAAATGCACCAGCTCTGTGATAGTCTCAGTGTGCTGTTTAAAATGCAGAGAGCATCATGAAGACCAAGGAACACAATAGGCAGGTCCGTGATACTG
The DNA here is from genome assembly GCF_048569485.1 of Anomaloglossus baeobatrachus. Classification (NCBI taxonomy): domain Eukaryota; kingdom Metazoa; phylum Chordata; class Amphibia; order Anura; family Aromobatidae; genus Anomaloglossus; species Anomaloglossus baeobatrachus. The sequence continues at coordinate 532,210,278 of NC_134354.1, forward strand.
TTGTGGAAAAGATTAAAGCTGGATTTTGTTACAAAAAGACTTCCACAACTTTAAACATCCCAAGAAGCACTGTGCAAGAGATCATATTGAAATGGAAGGAGTATCATACCACTGCAAATCTACCAAGAGCCGGCTGTCCCTCAAAAAATTCATCTCAAACAAGGCTAAGACTGATCAGAGATGCAGCCAAGAGGCCCATGATCACTCCAGATGAACTGCAGAGATCTCCAGCTGAGCTGGGAGAGTCTGTCCATAGGACAACAATCAGTCGTACACTGCCCAAATCTGGCCTTTATGGAAGAGTGGCAAGAAGAAAGCCATTTCCCAAAGATATCCATAAAACGTGTCATTGAAAGTTTGCCACAAGCCACCTGGAAGACACACCAAACATGTGGAAGAAGGTGCTTTGGTCAGATGAAACCAAAATCAAACTTTTTGGGCACAATGCCAAACCATATGTTTGGCGTAAAAGCAACACAGATCATCACCCTGAACACACCATCCCCACTGTCAAACATGGTGGTGGCAGCATCATGGTTTGGGCCTGCTTTTCTTCAGCAGGGACAGGAAAGATGGTAAAAATTGATGGGAAGATGGATGGAGTCAAATACAGGACCATTTTTGAAGAAAACCTTTTGGAGTCTGCAAAAGACCTGAGACTGAGAAGGGAGATTTGCCTCTCAACAAGACAATGATCCCAAACATAAAGCAAAATCTACAATGGAATGGTTCACAAATAAACATATCCAGGTGTTAGATTGGCCAAGTCAAAGTCCAGACCTGAATCCAATTGAGAATCTGTGGAAAGAGCTGAAAACTGCTGTTCACAAACGCTCTCCATCCAACCTCACTCAGCTCGAGCTGTTTGCAAAGGAAGAATGGGCAAGAAATTCAGTCTCTCGATGTACAAAACTGATAGAGACATACCCCAAACGACTTACAGCTGTAACCGCAGCAAAAGGTAGCGCTACAAAGTATTAACTTAAAAGGGCCGAATAATATTGCACGGCCCAATTTTCTGTTTATTTTTTATAAAAGTTTAAAATGAGCAATACATTTCGTTCAACATTACAATTGTGTCCCACTTGTTGTTTATTCATCACGATAAAATTAAAATTTTTTATCCTTATGTTTGAAGTCTGAAATGTGGGAAAAGGTTGAAAAATTCAAGGGGGGGCGAATACGGCACTGTGTGTATATATTGAAATTTTCAACCTCCCCCCCACACACATTTCAGGCTTCAAACATAAAGATACAAATTTTAATGTTATGGTGAAGAATCAACAACAAGTGGGACACAATTGTAATATTAAACGACATTTTTTGCTTATTTTAAACTTTTTTAAAAAATAAATAACTGAAAATTGGGGCGTGCAATATTATTTGTCCCCTTTACTTTCAGTGCAGAAAACTCACTCCAGAGGTTCATTGAGGATCTCTGAATGATCCAATGTTGTACTAAATGACTGATGGTGATAAATATAAGCCACCTTTGTGTAGTCAAGTCTCCGTATAAATGCACCTGCTCTTTGATAGTCTGTGTTCTGTTTACAGCGGAGATAGCATCATGAAGACCAAGGAACACAACAGAGAGGTCCGTGATACTGTTGTGGAGAAGTTGAAAGCTGGATTTGGTTACAAAAAAGATTTCCAAAACTTTAAACATCCCAAGGAGCACTGTACAAGCAATCATATTGAAATGGAAGGAGTATCATACCACTGCAAATCTACCAAGACACGGATGTCCATAAAACTTTCATCACAAACAAGGAGAAGACTGATCAGAGATGGAGCCAAGAGGCCCATGATCACTCTGGATGAGCTGCAGAGATCTACAGTTGAGGTGGGAGAGTCTGTCCATAGGACAACAATCAGTCGTACACTGCACAAATCTGGCTTTTATGGAAGAGTGGCAAGAAGAAAGCCATTTCCCAAAGATATCCATAAAACGTGTCATTGAAAGTTTGCCACAAGCCACCTGGAAGACACACCAAACATGTGGAAGAAGGTGCTCTGAAACCAAAATCAAACTATTTAAGCACAATGCCAAATTATATGTTTGGTGTAAAAAAGTTTAAAATAAGCAATACATTTGGTTCAACTTCACAATTGTGCCCCACTTGTTGTTGATTCTTCACCATAGCATTAAAATTTTTATCTGCATGTTTGAAGCGTGAATGTGGGAAAAGGTTGAAAAATTCAAGGCGGCCAAATACTTTTGCAAGGCACTATATTGGATTTTGTTATATACCACCACTAATTAGCAAGTATTTGTGCAGTGGAAAGGAAATAATTTATATTTTTTTTAAATATTTTAGAAATATCAATTTAAAAATTGTGGTGTGAATTTGTATTTAGCCGTCATGACTTTGTACGACTACCAGTTAATGCTGCAAGTCTTTTGGGGTATGTCTCTACCAACTTTTCACAACTAGAGGCTGAAATTTTTGCCCATTTTTCTGTGCAAAATAGCTCATTGAGATTGGATTGAGAGCATCTATGAACAGCAATTTTAATACTTGCCACAGTTTGTTAATGGGATTTAGGTCTGGACTTTGACTGGGCCCTTAAAACACATAATTATGTTTTGATCTAAACTATTCTATTGTAGCTCTGGCTGTATGTTTAGGATCATTGTCATGCTGGAAGGCGAATCTACGTCATAGTCTCTAGTCTTTTCCAGCCTCTGAAAGGTTTTCCTTCAGGATTGCCCTTTATTTAACTCCATACATCTTCCTTTCAGCTCTAACCAGAACCTCTTTCCCTGCTTTAGTAAAACATCTACACAACATGATGATGCCACCACGATATCTGATAATGGAAATGATGTTCTCATGGGCATTTGGCTGTGTACGTTTTCTGACACACATAGTGTTTGAATTAAGCCCAAAAACTTCTACTTTGGTCTCATCTCACTGGAACACCTATTTCTACCAGTTTAATCCTACATGGCATTTGGATTAAACTGGCAAGGTCAAATGAGACCAAATTTGTAGATTATCTTTGACAAAGTTGAATCTTGTATGTTTTAGAGCTCATTAATTTAGTCTATACTATTGCTTGACGAAATATAATAGGGTTATTTTAGTTACGCCTGTGCACTTTACTTTTATACCTTCATATTTTTTCATATTTTTTTTTATTTTTTAATCAGATTTTTAAAAAAATATATTTCTGGAAGACAATATTTCAGTAAAAATGAGTCAATCTCTACCTTTTGTAAATGATTATTTTCATTTCAACAAACCTTGTACAAATCAATACTTTAAGCAAATATAAGACATTTTTAAATACATCTTATCACAGAAGTCTGATTATTTTTCTCCATTTATGAGTAGCAATTAGCAGATTGATCTGTGGAGGACTGAGTTCAAGCAAAATTTCTTGAAATTTTCAGTCCTACGTGAATTTGAACACTTAGACAAAAAAGAAAATGGTTGACTTGCACCAATTCACACACTGGTGAAACATCAGTGTGCGGGCTAATGTCAAGCCAAGCAGGCTTCTCCAGTAGCTATGACTTCAATTCCTAGTTTATAAATCGGATGTAAGTTCCTTGTACAATGATGACTAGAAGCCATGGGGGCTGCAGCACACTTGCAAGCAGTATATTTCACCTCTTAATTACCGTGGGCAGTGAAGTTATGTCCTAGCAGTCATAGTGTTAATCCCACCCGGCTGCTGCTGCACATGCACATGCCAGATTATTTGTACAGCTGACATGTGTGCCTAGCAGACATGAGAAGATCCGCAATCTGCCTGTACTTTTTTACCCCTTAAATGGGGCTGTCAAAATGTGACAGTACCTTTATAATAGCGGTTGCGGTAGAAGTTTACTCACCGCTGAACACCGGAAGTCACATGATGTGATTATGTGGATCCGATGCTTGTCATGGTAGCACAGGGTCATGTGATGACTTCTGTAGCTCACATGACTCAGGTCCTGTAACCAGCAGTAGTAGTGCAGCTTATAAGAGTTGAGCTTTTCTCCCGATCTGAGCGGTGCTGCTCTGATCAGGAGAAAACAATGAGTGATCAGACTGCTGATCACTATAGCTCCCTATGGGGACTATTAAAATAAAAAAAAGTAAAAAAAAAAGTTTTTAAAAATTTAAAAAAAATAACAAACAAATAAAAGTTCAAACCAACCCCATTTCGCCCCAATGAAAATTAAAGGGTTAAAAAAAAAATAATTATACACACATTTGGTATCGCCGCATTCAGAAATGCCCAATGTATCAAAATTTAAAATCAATTAATCTGATTGGTAAACAGTGTAGCCGCAAAAAAATTCCAAATGCCAAAATTATGTTTTTTGGTTGCCACAAATTTTGTGCAAAATGCAATAACTGGCGATCAAAACATAGAATCTGCGCATATATGGTACCGTTAAAAACATCAGCTGGAGATGCCAAAAATAAGCCATCACTGAGCTATACATTCCAAAAAATGAGAATGCTACAGGTCAAAGTATATGGCGCAAAACATGCACCACTTTTTTTGGACAAACTTCAATTTTTTTTAACCCCTTAGATGAAATCAGGTACCCTTGGAATAGTGTTGCGCTTTTCTATCAACCAGCTCTATATGAAATTTAGGATTAGTGATTTATTTAGCTCACTTATACAGCAGACACAGTTATCTCTGTCTCATTATGACTTACAATCTACATTCGCTATCAGTACCTCTTTGGAGTGTGGGAGAAAACTGTAGTACCAGGAGAAAAGATGTGTAAACACCTGAAGAACATACACACTCCTTGCAGATGTTGCCCTTGGTGGGATTTTAACCCATGACTAAAGTGCTGCAATGCAACAGTCTTAGGCCTGCGACACACATCCGTGCCGCCGGTACGTGTTTGCCATTTTTTGCACGTACCGGCGGCACGGAGACACGTTCAGCAATGCTACCCTATTGTAGCAGGCACACACACGTAAAACCACACGGAACGTGTGTCCGTGTGCGTTTGTTCGTGTGTGCGTTTTTCTAAACGCTGACATGTCAGTTTTTTCTCTGGCAGCACGGGTGTCACACGGCCCGCACCCGTACCACACGGGTGTAGTGTGGATGCGGTCCTGTGTGACACGCGCCGGAGAAAACACACGTGTCATTGAAAAAAAACCAAAACATTTACTCAGCTTCTCCAGCCCTGTCTCTGCCGCTGCTGCCAC